>NC_137541.1:117263852-117751940 GCF_963082525.1 Nesoenas mayeri | reverse complement strand
AAAACGGTAAGTGGAAAGTGGATAAAGAAGAACAGGAAGACAGGAAGGCAGACAGACTTGCAGAACAGAGGTAAACCCATTTTTAAGATGAGATGACTTACATAAATAAACCCAAATTAAGCTTCAAGTTAAACTTTGCAGGAACTGATCTTCACATTTGTACTATACCTCAGAAAAAAAGATCCTGTTACAGTTGCACTTGTGGTGGTTCCCTGTTTTATTAGTAAAAAAATGCAAATAATTTGTTCTCTTGAAGAGCAGATAATTTTTTTAAAGGATCTTAAGTACAGGAATGTTTTTTTAAAGTGTGTTGGTTCGTAACAGTTAATGTTAGGTCTAAGAGGAAACAAGGAAATGTTGTTGTAAAGACAAATATTTATTTCATTATTTAAAGTGCTGTGCGGTGATTCAGCCTTTCAGGTCTGGGGTTACTGAGAAACAACTTGCACCAAATTATTTAAGATCCTAGTCTGAATATTTAAGAGATTACAGACTTAGTTTTCTATGGCACTTGTTAAGAGTTGTTTCTCCCTAGTGTGGATGAGGAGGTGAGATCCCTTTTGTTCTTCTCTTTAAGTATGTTTATATTAGCAGGATCTGTCTAACTCTGCTATTCTGTAAATGCTGCAACAAATAGGATTAAAATACTGACTGCTCCTACTATACCTCAGCTGGGAACAGAAATATGCATTCCTCACTGCCTCTGTGTGCATGTTTGTTAGTGCATGTGTGATTGGCATGCAGTGAGTAAAAGAGTGCAGCTGTGTCTCTTGTCCGTCTCCCTCAAAACCCTGGGAATTTTGTAAGGAGAAAAAACCTACTAAGGGATATTTGGGCCATCTCTGAGCGACTGTTTTAGGAACTGACACATCTCCTCTCAGCAGTGATCATTTCCCTTATTCCAGTCAGTTCTATTTCATTTCTGAAAGCAGGACAGCTAGGGGTTTGTGCTGTTGCACATCTCCCTGAAACCTTATGTTTGTTTAAGGTCTGTTGCTAGCATTTAGCATATTTTGGCTGTGGGAGAGAAGGTGGTGCAGTAGTTTGCAAGGCAGCTTGTCTATGAACTAAGGGAAAGGTTGGGGCTATTTTCTTTCCCTCAGTGGTTTTTATACCCACTCAGGGTATCATCCTTAATCAAAAGGAGAATTGCCCTTACAGCTTGTAAGACTGCTCTCAAGAGTTGGATTTTATTTATTTATTTTTTTTAAAAAATTTCATTTTTGCTTTTCAAATGAACCAGGTGGTTCATTGATTATATTTTACAGGAGAGAAGGAGTCCCAGTTCTCCTGAATGTTGCTTAAATATCTACACAGCAGATGAAATCCATGCTGTGCTCTGCTTTCAGAATACCAAGACTACAGCAAGGGATATACACATATATAGACATGTATGAGGCCAGCATGGATCCACAAGAAATGTAACATGGCATTTTGTTAAAACACCGTGTCTTTCCCTTAACTGTTTCCTTTATGAGAACCTCAACCCATGAGCATAGGAGGTTAGAAAAGAAAGCAATGGAAATGAAAACCACAGGAACACATTGACAACACAACAAACATTCCTGAGGTATCTCAAAATTCAGTAGACATTTATCTCTGTTACATCTCTTACATTGGTGGGCAGCAGGATGACCATGAGCCAGCACTGTGCCCTTGTGGCCAGGAAGGCCAATGGCATCCTGGGGTGGATTAGAAGGGGGGTGGTTAGTAGGTCCAGAGAGGTTCTCCCCCCTACCCCCACTCTGCTCTGGTGAGACCACATCTGGAATATTGTGTCCAGTTCTGGGCCCCTCATTTCCAGAAGGACAGGGAACTGCTGGAGAGAGGTTAGCGCAGAGCCACAAAGATGATTAAGGGAGTGGAGCATCTTCTTTATGAGGAAAGGCTGAGGGAGCTGAGTCTCTTTAGCTTGGAGAAGAGGAGACTGAGGGGTGACCTCATTAATGTTTACAAATACATAGAGGGTGAGTGTCATGAGGATGGAGCCAGGCTCTTCTCAGTGACAACCAGCGATAGGACAAGGGGTAATGGGTTCAAACTGGAACACAAGAGGTTCCACTTAAATTTGAGAAGGAACTTCTTCTCAGTGAGGGTGCCAGAGCACTGGAACAGGCTGCCCAAGGGGGTTGTGGAGTCTCCTACTCTGGAGACATTCAAGACCTGCCTGGACGCCTTCCTGTGTAACCTCATCTAGGTGTTCCTGCTCTGGCGGGGAGATTGGACTAGATCATCTTTTGAGGTTCCTTCCAATCCCTAACATTCTGTGTGATTCTATGTGATTCTCTGCATGCCATAGAGAAATTTTCAGTCAGATTTTAATTTGCTGGAATAAAAGAATGTGAGAGAGTACAGAGTAAGAGTGTACAGTTTCCCTATTCACACTTATTCTGCCACCCGAACACCTGTTTTTCCACCGAAGCCATGCAAGGTTTTCCTGGAATCACAGTTGGAAGGGTCTCAGTCAAGCATGCATGTGTAGTGACTTCCTCTGCCTGTGCTCACACGCGTACAAGTTCCTTGCTGTGACTCGCATCTACTGCCCATGCCTGTCCACCCACACAACCACAAAAGCAGAAGAGGCTGTGAAAACACAGACGAAAATGTTGTATTAGCTACTCTGTGACACAATGGAAAATGTTATGCAGAGTACTGCACACTTCTAAATAAGTACAGCCTCTAGCTGCAAGGATCTGCAAAAGTGTCAGAGTACTCAAGTCATTCATTGTAAGACTGATGGACAGCATCCACTCTTAATGGAAATGTTTCTAGCTTCATCAGCAGTGGAAATCGTTTAAGAGTATTTGGGATATTTCTGTCCCTGAAAGTTCTGTGATTTAGACCACAGTGTAAGATACATATTTGATTTGTATTACAAGAGTTTGTAACTTTACTACCTTCTTGGGATTGATCAAGGCACTACTGTCTTCATCTCTAAATCAGTCTCTGTGCCAGTAACTTTTTTCCAGTCAACTGCAAACTTCTAGAAGTTGTCCTGACTGTTTATATTCCCATGACTCCCAGATGTGGTTTTTTTCCTGCATTATGCCCTAAAAATATGTTTTAATTTACACTAAGAATCTTATCTTTGGTTCAAGTCTCTGACTGTGGTTTGGTGTGGAGCTAGTCAAGTATGGTCATGCCGAAGCAGAAGATAACCGTCTGGAATTCTTTTTGTTCCCACTGGAGGGAAGAAAGCCTTGGAAAGTCAATAAAAGGAAAATGAGTTTTGCAGGGGGTGATATCTGCCGCTCTAGTATCATGGCCCTGAGCATTTTCTATCTGAGTCATATTTCATAGAAAATATTAACTTTGTGCTGGGCACTGGCAGACTAAGAAAGTGTCTAAAAAGCTTGTTATGAGGGTGCTGTAGAAATTGGTGGTCTTTCACTGGATTTGTGCAGTATGGTGATGTTCAGTGATTGAATACATGGTTCATTATGCGGCTGAGCTGCCTCTGAAGCTGCGTTCAGAGACAGGTAGGGCTATTATTCTGCTGAGGGGCTGTAGCATGCTGTGAAGCATGAGGTCTGGTGAGGCTGGTCACTGTCTGCATCCATGCCTCAGCAACAGGCTTTGCCAAGAAGGTGGGGGACTTGGAGCCAGACCCAAGGCTACAAGGTGCATTAGTCTGGGACTGACATCTAGAAGGTTCCAGCAGAGCTTGGTCTTCTCCCAGCTGGTGGTGGTACTTGCTTTGAGAGTGGTCTATAGGGCCTTTCATCAAGTGCTAAATGCAGTTACTTCTAACAATTATCCAGTAAAATAGTACGATAATTTTGATTGGAAGAGACCCTCAGGATCAAAATAGTAGCTTGGCTATAATTCAGCATGGTTGTTTAGGTCCTATGTCTACCTTTCATCTGTTGTCAGATTGGATGTGAATTGAAGTTGCCCAGAACAAAAGAGTAATGTACAGATAGAATTATACTGGATACATTTGCTTTATTTTCTGTTTTCCTGTCAGTTCTCAGCAGGTTGTGTTTTCTGATTATTACCCTATTTCTGTTCTGATGTAAAAAACCATTCATATACACCTTTAGAAACATGATAAAATGCTTTCAGCTATGTTTACAGTATGATATTTTGCTTAATTCACCAAGACTCAAAATAAAGCTTTAAACTTGTAGACTGAGAAATCCTGCTCCTTTCTCAAATTCATAATCCTGTATGAACTTTTAAAAATGAGAAACATTTACCTATTCTTAGTTATAAATAAATACTGTTTATATAAGTGTTTGAAATTATATTAAAAAATTATATATGCTACTGTTCGTGTAAAAGACCTGATGGGTACTGCTGGAGGTTTCTATCATCTTGGCAAGTAGGTCTTATAACTGAGTACATACAGGGTTCACTGGCACGACACCAGTAAATTATTTACAGAATCAAGACCTCAGTGGTCTACTAAATCACCCCAAAGAGGAACATATATATTCTCTCTGTGTAGCTAATTGAATAGCAGGAAAACAGTCTCAGCCTTGTAGCAAAAACAGACAATAAAATGTTTGTGGAAGGAAAAGAAAGTATTTTTTTTCTACATCACCATGTAAGAAATGTAAATAAGCAAAGTAGCAGTCTAGATGTGAGTCAAGGCCTTTAAGAGTCAACAAGAAGATCTTATTTATTTTAGTGAGCTCTGGAACAGTGCTTAATACTGAAGTGCCTCAGAAATCTCATAAATTTTGGATAGCCCCTGATCTAGGAGCCAATCTTTTTTAGTCAGTGCTGGCTACAGTCCTTATGTATCTACCGTGTAACTCTACTTGCAAATATTATTGAGCATTTCCCTTTGTACTGCAGGGATTATTAGTCCAAGTGAGGGAAGACTTTGCTAGGTCTGTATTTCAAGCGTGCCAGTAGATTATGTTATCAAATACAACTCTGTTGTGTTAGGAATGCTTACCATGTTCTTAAGAGGTGCAAGGATGTTTTCATAGTAACTGCAGTAGAAATAGATACTGAACCTTAGTCATGATTGTGCCCAAAAGAATGCTATCTTCTTGTGATCCAGCTAGATAAAAATGTGACCTTATTGTCCTTTTTCAGCTTTGAAGATTTAAAATAAATGTGTTTTATTTGTTGAGGGAAGAGTTGAAAATGGTTAGCAGGATTTTCATTGTATACCAAGATAAGGGCAGTGATGATGAATCTCTTTTGCAATTTTTGTGTAATTTAATTAGTTATGAGATGTGGTTCTGGGAAGAGACTTATTCTCAAAAAAAAATAAATAAAAAATTCTAGGAATGCAGGAAATGTGAGGCAATCCTGTCTAGAGGTTGTGTTCCTCCTTGAAGCATTTTATGTATATTGGAAAACACGTATGTTTAAAATAGCTGGTATCTTACCATTGAATGGAGATGGCAGAGATATCTTTGGCTCTTTCAGCCCCAGGACAATACTGTGAAGTTTCAGGCCAGGTGAGAAAAATTTTGAAAGCCCCAAACCAAGGAAGTTAGAAGACCTGGCCTACCAGGGAATCAGATCCTAATATGCTGTTAAAGTACATACACATGTTCTTCAGTAGTAAATCTAAGAGGATGATAGGAATAGTTGGGAGTTTAACCAGAAAAACTAGGGATGGAAGTGGGACATAGCCCACTCTGTTTGCTCTAGACCCTCAGCCCATATGGCTGAGCAGCTGCTCAGGTGCTGTTTTATAGGAGCAACTTTGAACTAAGCCACTGAAGTAATGACAACCCATTTTATCCATGTCTAAACTGCTCCTTAGAGCTTTCAAGCTCTGAGTTGAAGTTTGGCCTCAAATACATGACAGCTATAGATACAATAACAAGCATGTAGGTGTCTGCAGAACTTTGAAACACACATGAACCCCCTGGCTGGCCACCTCTGAACAGATGATTTGTTGCTTTCCAAGATGATTATCATGTTCTGGATGCTATCAGCATGACCTCTTTGGGTGGGCAAAGTCTTTTTAAAAGAGAAAAATATGCAATTGGCTGCAATTATTAGGCTGCAATGTCAGACAGATTTTAATATTGTGTGTGGTAGTGATACCATTAGGCATGGTTGTCTTATTGTGAGCCAGACAGGCAAGTCTCTTAATTTCGGAAATGAGGGTGGGTCAATAATTTTTTCTCAAGTTGGCATTTCTGGAACATTTATAATTTGAAACAAAAATTATGACTCAAAATCATGTGTAAAAATTTGAAATTTTTGTCTAAGAATACTCTTACTGATAACGAAGGTGGTGTTACTGACATTACTGAGTTGATCAATATCTTTCAAGAAAATAGTGATTTTTTTTTAGCCACCATTACCCTGAGGTTCCTCCCCTCCCCCTTCTTTAGTTAGTTCTAGTGAATAACTGCTCCTTCATTGGGTCATTTCCCTTCTCTTCAATCTCTCTTGTCCCCTTAATTTTTTCCAAGTAAATGAAGACTTTGTAATCTGGTCCTTGAAGCATATCCTAGCATAAGAAGCACTGACTTTTCATATGAAAATCTTTACCAGTACTTTATAGAAAAAAGCAAGCTCATGTAAACAGGGTCTTTTTTGACCCAGAGACAACGAGACAAAAGGAATGTGACTGTGGTTCTTCAATAATACATGCTTAAGCATGTAATTAGTCAAAAATTGTATTACAGTAATTGAAAAAACCTTAAATGTTTAATAATGTTTTTCAAAATTCAACTTTGGATATGTAATTTTTCCAATTAATAACCCCTCTTGGTGTCATTTTGAGTCCATGCTGTTCCAGAGTACTGCTGGGATAGTGTTTATCTGCTGCTTGATCTGACGACCAAGTGTCAGCAACTTCTGCTGAAGTTCACATGAATGGAAGGCACTCATTCTTTCTAAGAATCATCATGCCAGCTCTGTGGGAATGGGCTTCTCCAACAAATAATGTGGTAATAGCAGTAAAAAAATTTTAATGGTTTTACTTACATGGGTGGTTTATAGTCCTTTTAATATCAGATACAAAGCTGTTTCTTGTTTTAAAGAACTGTTAACAGAATCGTCTATTTCTCTCAAAAGCATTGAAATGCTTGAAGAAATAGCTGCTGTAAACTCATAAACACAAGGGGTACTAACATCTGAATGTTTTTACTTTTTAGTTCCTATGATTAGCGTACCAAAACTAGAAACATAGATGCCTGTGGCATGCATAGACTCTGTGGTTGCATGCGTGCCATTTTAAAGTCATTTTGCATTAATCCATAACAGACTTGGGCCAACAACTTTTTCTAGAACTTCCCACAGCTACCAGAAAGTTCAGATCTGGATCCTAGTGTAATATTCTGGGCTTAATTTGTATAAGACAGATTCCAGACTTCCACCATAAACCATTTACTCCCTCTCATCCTTGTAGGTTCTCTGCTTCATACTTCTGGTAGGCTCAAGATCAGACCTACCCTTTGCCTTTAATGAGTGGTCACTCTTTCAGCTGGAGAGAGGCACTGCAGAGGCTGCCACCCACACCTAGGCCAGGGGCTGAGAGGCTTAAAGAACTGGGAATTAATCTGTGTCTCCCCTTTGGAAGAAAACATTGTCATCCCTGAAGGACAAAATAGAATTCAGTTGGGAAGGACCCACTACCAAGCTTAGAGCATGAGTAATGTGGGGAAGCAGTGGGTTTTCTGAGTACTTAAAACAGGCAAGAAAATGGCTTGTTGTTGCCTGTTAAAACAAGATTATCCATGAACACTCAGAGGAGCAGCCTCCCACAGAACTGCCAGGAGCTGGTAGAACTGGTGACCATGCCACCCCGTGGGGAGGAGGCGGGAGAGGTGGGAAGGGTGCAGAGCATGCAATGGCTCACAGGCTTGAGCTCATGAAAAGAGGGTCTCAAATCCTTTTTTCTGGGTATAGAAAGATATGGCAGCAGAATTAGTTTGAGAGTGAATATGCTGCTTCTAACATGTATAAAGATTTATGTAACTTTGGCTTAATGATGTGTGTTGGAGAGAGAATGCCAGGCGTGACATCCAAGGCCCGTACAAGGCCATAGACTGCATGAAGCAGCTGCTTCTACCAGTTCTCTTTCAGGTCTGGAGGAGATCGGGGACAGGCTGGGATCATTTTTGTGATGTGCTTGGTATTGGCAAGTGATACAGAGTCCCTAGTATGAAGCAGTATGGCAGATGGCACACCATTTCTTGAAATCTGGTGGTGTCTACTGGGGGAAAAAAAGAATATAAAAATGGAAGTACAAATGAATGTACCTGTTGAAATTCGCATAGTGCTAATCAACTCTGTGTATAAGTCACTCCAGAGAGACCCTACAAAATAAAGTGAGAGAGAGGCCTGTGTGCTGTCTCTGCTCCCAGACTTGCCAATCCCAAACCAGGTTGTCAGTAGAAAAGACTGTGTCCAGTACTTCAAAACCCCAGTGATAAGGAATATATATGTATGAAGAGTTAATGTGTTTGGCATCACAAAACCAGTCTTTCCGTCTTTTTGTTGACATCGCCAGGAAAGGCATGGACCAGCAGAAAGATTGGCATAAAAAATATTTTATTTCCAAGAGCTGCAGATTTTGAATTACCGTGCCACAGAACTGAATGGACAGGGTTTACACCACAGAACTGGCATGGTATTGGCACTGGCAAGGAAATGAGCACATGTGCCGCCAGACACTGAATTGCACAATGTTAAAATAGTTTCCATATAGGTAAGGATTTTTCCAACAGGAATAATTAAAAAATAGTCTAACAAGATAATTTTTGTTGCATTGGACTCTGAAACTGTGCTAAGGTGGAATTGCTGTATGTTCAGCTATAAGGTGGTTGCAGTAAGTCTTGTGTATCATTAAATCATGTATATACTTAGAAGCTCTGTTATTCAAACAACTGCTTCCATAGTGAAAATATAAATCACGCTGCCAAATTTTATTTAATTTTATACAAAAATTGACATGCACAGAATCAGTTTTCAACTCCCTGATGATGTATATTCAATAAGGAGATTTTTTTTCCCAGTGGAAAGCTACAAAAATTTTGGGCCAACAATATTATGCTGCTTGTCTACTGGCATTTCCCAAAAGACCCAAAAGGCTGTGCATTATACAAATACACAGAAAGGGACAGCAGAGAACTAGGATGCAAAAAAGGTACTCCAAGTCTTCTGTATTAAAAAAAAGTTTTTATATCTTTTGCTTTTGGTCATTTTGAGGAAGACTCAGGTATCATGTATAAAAATGTTCAGGCTAAAATACAGAGGAGAAATTGGAAATGCTATGTTGTGGAAGAACCTCGACAACTTTTACTAAACAGTTCTTTATTTAAAAAATGGGGTTTTTATTTCTAGTCCAGTGTTTTAGGTTAGCTGTAATGCATTAGAAGGCAGGCAGCTCTGTGTGTATACCACAGTAGCAGCAGGAGTAAGACGTGTTTCTACTGCATGTGCTATTTCCTCATTAAAGCCAGTGAGGAAGAATTTGCTCAGTCAGTCCACGGTTTCATACTATGTTTGTCTGCTGACCATAAGGCTTGTCAGGTATACTCACCTTTTGCATTATTATCAAAAGGGAAAAGACACTATTTTTTGCCCTCAGGCAGATATCTCTCAAGATGATTCTGCTCGGAATTTTAAAATTGCTTTGCATAATTGTCTGAGTGCTTAAAGTTGTCTGCCAAGGATAATACTGTGTATTTTATTAGATTTATTTGGCAATAGCTTTTGATTCAGATTCCCCAGGAGGACAGGTCTGAAGTGATACTTGCCATGGAGGCTGAGTTGCTGCTTGGCAGCAGGGCTGTCTCCTCTGCGTGGGGAAATTGCTCTCTGCCTGAAGGCAGTTTGCTCTTCTTTCACTGATACACCCAGCATGTGTTGTCCTTTGTTACTGGGAGCTCCTCAAGGCCCGAGAAGCTCATAAAACAGTGTCAAGGGCTCTCTATTTTTGAAGTGGCTGAAACACCAGGGAGTGACTTCAGAAGTAATGGTTTTATGTGCTAGATATAAACACACAGCAGCTGCTTTGTTAAAGTCACCATACTTCATGAAAGGGTTTGGTTTTTGGAGCCAAATCCCACAGTTCAGCCCGCATCCTGTATGCCACTTACACCTCACACCCGCCTGCAGACCAAGCCCTGCTGTGTAGGGTGAGCAGGCAGCATGTACCACTGGAGGATTTGACTGCCCAAAGCTGGGCAGTGATGCCAAGGTGGATGGCCCTGGATATCTGAGACAGGTCTGGGGGTACAATGTGGACATATGGGAAGTCTGTGCCCACCTGGAGAATGAGTTGTCTCCAATGGCCTGAAAGTGTTCAGGCAACTGAGTTGTTATCCTTGTTTTCAGCAGTTGAAATGGCCTTATCTGAAGGTAGCCTGATCCTCCTCAGTATGGAGAAGAACCATGCCAGACAAGTTGTTGGACATGCATAACAGGAAAAGCTGCATGTTATGTCAATTTAAACTGACACCTGGGCTCGGGACTCCTCATTAAAGCTCTGAGCAGCCCTTTCGTGTGGGTGAGAGAAGAGCCAGGAACAGTGTGGTTCACGTTGACTCGATCATAGAATCATAGAATCATTTTGGTTGGAAGAGACCCTCAAGATCTCTGAGTCCAACCACTAACCTAACACTAGCACTAAACTATGTCCCAAAGAACCTCATCTATGTATGTATTTAAACACCTCCTATTGCTCAAGAAGAAAATCAGTTAGAAAAAAAAAAATCCTCTCTGACTCTAAAACAAAGCATTATCAGGAAGGTTAGAAAGACGCTTGCCCACAGTGAGGGTCCCTGGGAGAAGCCACTAGGAGCATTTTAACTCCGTGCATGAGAGCAAGCACAAGAATAATTGACGTTAAGGAAAAAAAATCCTACGCACAGTACACTTTGATTCAGTGCAGCCTCAATTCTGCAACTGACGGAGCTCGGCTTCCCCCTCCTGGGAACAGGGCGAATGGGCAAGGGCAGGCAGAGGCTTCTCCTCCTCCCTTCGCTCCGCTTGGAAAATGGTTTTTAACTGCTGACTGTGGACACCTTTGGCTTTGTACTACTAAGGTTCTTGTGAAGGACAAGATGGTTAGGAAAAGCAAGCCTGTTCCAGTAGGATGAAACCTGCTATAGTAATGATTTTATTTCTGTTAAAAAAATATTAGCCATCAAACCCCACAATTCATGTTTTGAAATGATCTCTGGGATCATTTGTTCTGGTGCTCTAAATAGAAGCCCTGTGTACACCTAATACAGAATTTATATTCTGAGTCACAAAAAAACTCCTTTTCTTTCTTTAACGTGAGAAAATCTTTTTAAAGGATTGCAAAACAGGTGGTTGAAAGTTCAAGGCTAATTGATCTTGATTCCCCTTTTAGAAGAAAAAAATGCAAGAACTGCTTTGAAAACAAAGGCATACCTTATTATAAAGATACAAACAAAGGAAGACAACGTAAGATCGATCTGGTGCAGTAACCATCAACCATTTTAGCTAATCTATCAAAAGACAATGGAGCTTTTATACAGACACCTGAGCCCAGCAGCACTTCAGCTGTGTATGCTGTTCCGTATTTCTCTTTAGTCACCTGTGGGTGCTCAGGCAGGGAACATCACAGCCAGCTACTCATAGCTTTAACTTTCACAGAAGTGTCAAGGGTATCCAACCACTTGAAGCAGTAGTACCTGTTAATACGAAACAGCAGAGTTTCACTGTTGTAAAGGTCCACTTCCATGAATGGCTAACCTGAATTTTTTATTCCTCTTCCTTTTAAAATCAAACTCAAGAAAATGATTGTTGTTGTTGTTGTTGTCATTGTTGTTGAAGATGATGGTACATATCTTGCCTTTCATAAAGTGCATAACTTTAAATGAACACAAGTTAAGGAATACTGAAAAATAAAATACAATTTGTTTATGCAGAACTCTGTGTATGGTAGTCCTGGGAGCACAAGGAAGTTTGTACATGTTTTGTCTTATTTCCTAAGATAGCTTCCAGAAAAGTATGAAAAAGAACTCTAACTGATTCAGACCAGCATTGGGCTAAGGCCTAAATGTTTTGAGAAAAAACACCTTGTTCATGCCCACAACCTTTCCCTGGAATGTATCTTCTCTCCTGTAGAAGAACAGTTTGAGCTGAGTAAAGATTTTTAACTTGGGGTGTTCCTGTTTTCCTGCTGAAAGGCAGCACAATATGCAGTGCCAGCCTCCCCAATAGCGAGGAATCAAAGGTTTGCCACTGATTTTGGCATGTCCAAAAGTTGTCCCAGGCAGAACTGGTGGATTTTCTGGGGACCAGAAGACTTCTTTCTTCTTGTCTTTTGACCATCTTCAAATAATTTCTGTTATTTTAATACCTAACTGAACGTTAATGGCCCTGATAGAAAAGTGAATGAGATAGCATGTACAGTATCAACGATATAAATATTGGCGTAACACTTCTATTTGAATAATTCAGTTTTTTACTGAGAAACAGAACTGAGGTTTTAAAGTCATGGCTTCTTCTCTAGTTCTTACCAAACTGCTGTCCCATAGATGATTTGTAGTAAAACATATTTGGTAAATACCAAGCTCTTAAAAATATGTATTTGCACAAACCTGAACGAAAAGTTTAATAAAAAAAAGAGGAAAATTGACCATTTATTTGGTAGGCCATTTCAGCATGTTTACATGCAAAATATTTGTGCTTCATCTGGATTTGTGTAAATTCTGAGATGTGCATTTCTTAGGTCAGCCAAGAGATATGAAGGGACAGAAATGTCCTTCTTGTGTATTCTAGTGGAGTTACCTCATGGTTGTTTGTTTGGTTGTTTGTTTTCCCAGGCTTTTTTAACATGAAATAGTTTGTATTTTACAATTTTCTCCTTGGTCTGCTGAGTGCTAGCAACAAGCAGTCTGGTTGCTCTCCTGAGCTATGCCAGCCACTTTATGATACACAGGGCACAAATATAAAGCCTCTATTTAATAAGAATGCAGGATGTGAGCCTGGAAATTGCCAGACTAGGTGTAGATTTCAATGAAAATACAAAGTTAATTGTGTCTTATCTCTATACCCACCCCAAATGTGAAAGATTTTTGTCTCACGTGTTTCTTCCTGTGGTTTCTTCCTATTTAGATACCAATATTTTGTAGATGTGGAATGAAAACCTGAGAAGCTCATAGTTCCCCAGTTAGTAGCTCTTACTAATGTATGCTCATCATGTTTGCCAGAAATACAATTCCAAGGCAGGGATGTACTTCAGTGTGTTAGAAGATATATTTATAGAACTGTGGACATTGCTGGAACATTATAAAGGCTCTAGAAATGCTCAGTGTTATATAAAAATGTCTGGTGAAAAATGCTTGTTATTGTTGAGCAGTGCAAATAACTGTCTACAACAAGCCATCCTAAATAGTCAGTTGTCTAAATATCTGCTTCTAGATGCAACACCTTTAGAAGTGCTCCCAAGACTTTAATTTTCTAGTGGTACCTGCTGTTGCCTGATCCAACATAGAAATTTACATGAATTGCTAAGAGCAGGATCTTCAGCTCACATCTTTCATTTGAAAAAAAACCAGACACATTCAATGTTTTTGGCCAGACAAATTTCACCTTAGCTTCAGACCCTCTCTGTATCACACCACCACGTATTTTGAGGACGAGGCGGAGAATGCCCATGGATGCCCCCAACAGGAGCCAGAGACAGTGGTGACAGATCATCTTGATCTTCCTCCTTCTCCAGAGTGCCTGGTCTGAAGATGCTGGCTAACACCTATGTTGCTTATAGTTTTTCACAAGGTGTTGCATTTCTTCATTAGGCAGTGACAATGGCATCTGATTGTTTTCAACAAGAAATTTCCAGATTGTATTAGCTTGGAGGAACTGACAGCATTAATCATGTTTAAAACTGATGAATCAGGTGTGAAAATATCGTGAGCCAAACTGTTATGACAGCAGTTTTTTCTCACTGTACTTTTTCTTCTTTTTAATATTACCCTATTTTTAGTTCCCTTTTTCAAGTGATGAAACTGAAATAAAGAATAACGCTAGTGGGAGCCCTCAGCTGACTCAACAACACTAACACAGCCCTGTATGCCTCCTGCAGGGTGGGCCAATCCACAACATTTCACTTTCTGTCTTTCATCACTCCAGTTTTTCACCCCAGTCTGCTGAGAGTCATGGGTCCTTTTTCCAGAGCAAATGGGAAACTCTTCATTTCCTCCACCATGCAACCTCAGCCAAACAGTGTCAGTCTGTCTGTGTGTCAGCTCACTGGACCTACACTTTCATTTTAAGGGATTGTGACATGAATCTCGCAGGATTATTCGGGCCCCCAAGATAGACCCCAGGCAGACTCACTCTGCCTACACCGTGCACTAGAACCCGATCTTCCCTTCCATTTCCACTCTCCCAAAGGCTTTCTACTTCACACTTTCCAAAAGGCTTTGGAAAGCCCCAGTTTCTTTTGCCGACCCAAGTCAGATGGACAATACTCTGTCTCCTCCAGCTCCTCCATGCTGTTTGCAGGACTAGGACAGTGCCTGGTGATGTAAAGGTGCAGGCTCCCCATGTCAGGGGATGTTCTGGAAGGAAAATGGGGGCTCCCAGGAGGATTTGTAGATCCATTTGTAGTGGACATGGGTTTTCTCCAGGTAGTACCAACAGAGATGCTGGAAAGAGAGGGAAGATAGATTTGTTATTTACAAGGTAAGTTTTTGCCCTTGGAGATGTTCCTGGTTTGCATAGCGAGTATGCAAGGGGGCATATCATGTAGTGTAAATACACATGAAGATTACACACTTTATTACTACATGAAATGATCAAAACTGTTTTCAAACCTGCCTAAACATTTTTTAAAATTAAGCTAATGTCTCTTTATCTATTTGTATGCTAAGAGCAACAAGCGTTTGATTAGTCATCTGGTAATATTCTATGGCAATAGAGCTATTGGAGATTGTATGTTGCCTAATATAGACACACTGCTTAATTTTTTATTAGTAAGTGTAAAGGGTTTTTTAGCCCCTAAAAGAGATAGATAGTTGATGATCTGTGGAAAACTATATTTTTCTTTAAGCTAGCTGACTTATTGAGAAATGCCTGTGCTAATTTTATGGTAAATTTTTGCCTTCTTAGAAGGTCCATATTCATGTCAGGATTTAATGCCGAAGATTTATTTTGATGTCTTTTACTCAGGATAGCAGACAGTTGCAGTTTCAATCATCAAGGCTGCACTTGATTAAAACATCTGTGAACCTGAGTGTACTAATTAACTGTTTTTCTAGCTTAAGGAATTTTTTGGCATACATTTTTTGCCCAAATGGCAAGTTATCTACCCATGCAATATCACATAAAGTCGGATCAACAATCCTGTCACTGTTTTTCCACACAATTCCTCTCTTTTGCTCAGGTAGTGAGTTCTGCTCCTCAGTCCCTTGATACAAATTTGTGATACTGCTAGTCAGTATGAAACCAATTACAGTTTGACATAATATGATTGCTGTTTTTTTGAGACTGTGTGGGTTGAATAAGCTTATCCATGGCCGTCTTCACAGCTTATTATAAAATTTTGTTTCAGAAACATCACAAAATTGACATAATGAATGAGAAATTTAGTTGTTTGTCACTGTCATCATTTCCTCTCCAAAACCCAAACATTATTCTCATTTATCAACTTAAACTTTGATTAAATAAACCTCACATAACCCTATCTCAGCAAGGCTCTTGTGAAACTTATTTCATGTTTTGAGACCCTTAGCTGAAATGTGCTCTGCAGCTGCAAAATGCTCCTTTTGTTTAATGAGCAAACTTTCTAAATCCGCTGCCTGCTGCTCGCACTTCGGGGTTTTGCTTCTTGGTGTGGTAAGAAGAGGAATTAAACCCATCATATCCTGTAGAGTGTTCTAAGAAAAGTGTTAGTTTTTGTGCTGGAAGGATCTGTTTTAGAAGTCATTGGCAATGATGTCATGGAGGAATGAAAATAAAATAAGCCTAAAGGTAGAATGTTCTAGTAGACTGGGAGAATAATTTCCTGCTATAGATTAAGAGGTTAAAGATTATTCATGAGGTGAAAATGTACATATTGAGACCCTGATGCTGATCTATGATTCAAACAAACACCCACATCCAAGAAACTGAGGCAGAAAGTAAATGTCAATTTATTGCATCAGTTCCAGTTAAGATATCTAACATATACAACATTACAGCATGACCTATTTTATCTAGCCACTCTTCTAACAGAAAAAAAATATAGACGATTAACTGCAGTAGAAATGAAGACGATATTAATCCAGGAACAGTGTCAAATAATATATCGTGCATCTTCTTTATCAAGGTAAGAGAAACAAGGTTTGTGATCGACAAAGATATTTAGCAAAGTCAACAATCAGCTTGCATGCAAATCTTATTGAAATTCGTGGGAAATTAGTAATTCACTAGAAGGAAATGACTTCTTTATAATTTCAAACCTTCCACTTTAAAACAAGTAGAGATACTTTACAGGCAAGAGTAAAATATCTTAGTGAAAAAAGACCTGGCTTGTTGCTCACAGTCCTTTATTGATTTAAGCTCCCACTAAAATCAAGAAGGGGATCAGAGAAAGTTTAAAGATGATAAAGAGATTGTAGGAACTAGTGAATGCTAAACTAACAAATGAATTGTTCCATTGATATAGCAAGTAAATGTCTGTTCTGCTGGAATGAGTGAGGTGTGTGGTTGTTCTGTACTCTTCTTGTATCGATCATAAATCAATAAACAGAAAAGCTGCAAGTATTTAATGGAAATAGGAACTAAATTGTCAGAGGAATCTGAAATAGTGCTAGTGAACTCTGTCAAAGCCAGAGATGGACCCTATATGAAAAGAAAAAAAAATCTGACTTGAAATAAATCGGTGACAAACAATGGTAGTACAAGGGGTAATGGGTTTAAACTGGAACATAAGATATTCCACTTAAACTTGAGAAGGAACTTCTTCTCAGTGAGGGTGATGGAACACTGGAACAGGCTGCTCAGGGAGGTTGTGGAGTCTCCTTCTCTGGAGATATTCAAAACCCACCTGGACACATTCCTGTGTAACCTCATCTAGGTGTTCCTGCTCTGGCAGGGGGATTGGACTAGATGATCTTTCGAGGTCCCTTCCAATCCCTAGCATTCTATGATTCTATTAATATTTGGGGATTTTGCTTTAATTTGACCTGGTATGGAGTCAGGGGTAAGCAGCAAAGTTCAGGCCCACATTTGAACTTCCCTCAAGTCTTTGGGAGTGAAAGTGGTGATCCCTTCCCCAGTTAAATGCATCGTGCAGCAGCACATGACCTGCCACTGAATGAATGATAGGAAGAGCATGTTTGCACCACAACTGGAAAGTCTGATTGCAACAGGAGAATGCATTTGCGCACTAACTTGAATGGGCTTGCTTTCTAATTCATAATAAGCAGATCTTTCATTTACACAGCTGCCTCACCCATCCAGCTACAACTTCATTTGCTATCCTCCCCATGTGTATCCCACCCACCTGCTGTGGCCTCTTTCCCGCTCTGTCATCCAGTGTGAGGTGCAGGTGATGGAGCTAACTGGGATCTGGAGCCCAGAGGGCATCAGTCCTGCTGCCATTCGAGGTGTGCCATATGCTCAAAGTATCCCCACTGAACGGTGCAAGCTTTGCAGCTCTTGCCAGCCTTTTCTCTGTCTGGAGCTAAATGCTGGGGTAAGAGAAGTTAGGCTTGAGTATTTGCATTGTGAAACTAGTTGCCAAAGAAAAACTTTGATCCAAAATAACCGGCTGGTAACTGATTAAAATACACAGGGGAAAATCCATTCATGCAGGTCAATAGTTTTGTAATGTATGTCCTGAAAACTGGTCTAACCTCTGTCTCAAAATGGACAGGAAAAAGATGGGCTCTTCCATCAGTGAGAGGAAGATGTTGCTCACTTCCTCACATATGTACACAGAGTCACTTTAAAAGACCTATTACAGATGAAATCTACTGGGTTGGCAGTTATTGAGACAGAAATCCTGTTCCTGTGCATGGTTGGGGTGGTCTGACACCTACAGAAGAGTGTCAAACTCATACTCTAATTAAGTCTTTGATGTCCAGGAGTGTTAACTGGGGTCACTGTTGTGGTATCATGAGTTAGAGGTTTCCAGTTTTTCCCAGATCGTACTCATCAAGGATACTGCATTCCCATTTTTATTCCCATTCTTCTCCCCTTCCTCCATTTGTCTTCTCAGACATTCCCTCACCATCTCAGCCTCAGGTATCAACAGCGCAGACCTTCTTCACTCCTCTTCCTCACAGCAGCCCTATCCTGGCTGCTGCAGCCCAGTGGTGCTACTTCTGGTCAATGGGGCTCTGTGCTGCCTTTCCTTCTCCTCTGCTGCTGATGTATCTCTCTGCTGCCAGCTGGGCCAGGAAACTCAGGTCTTCTAAGTCTTCAGAAAAGCACTTAATGATTAAATACTTTAATAAAAGCTGATGTAGCTCCTAAGCCAAAGAGAGAAGCTCATGCTTTATTTTATATTATAGGGAGATTCAACTCCTGTTTTAGCAAACACGTTATGAAATTAATTTATGTAAATAAGTAAACATAGACACATACAACAAATATCTATATTTTGGCTGGTTTTTTTTTCCTCTGCATTGGGCCAGTAAGCAAGCTTACCCAGGCAGACCACAGCACTTCAGTTGGCCCTGGCATGTCCCTGTTACGCATCCTGGTGAAGCTCACATGGTGGGGATTCCTCCCCTGCACCAAGTGAGGTGACAGATCCTGTTGCCTGTTTGGGGCCTTCAGGAGCCAGGGCTGGTAGGTGGTAGATCAGAAGAAGTTTGCTGGGCCCTGGTTCCTCTCTTCCTGGTGCCAGAAAACCAGAGAAAAGCTTTTGTTTAGACAAAAACACAGAAAAAGCAAAGGTCTCAGGCTACTGGAACAGCCCTACTGCTCCAGGAGAACAGCATGGTGAAAAGTTAGTTATTCCTGCTGTGCAAGGTAAGAGTAGAAGGTAAAAGCCTATATAGTAGATTCTGAAGCTTAAGTGCTAGAAGTTTGTGACAACAGAAGTTGAAAGAAATTATTTTGCTGCTAAGCAAAAGGAAAAGAGGAGCCACTGGAATTTTGTGTCCAGATTTTTCACGATTTATGACAGCACTGAGAATGTATTTTGTTTCATAGACGAATGCCCTGAACTGTTCATGACTTCAAGGCAAATCTGTGAAATACCAAGAAGGAATGATGCCTTGAAGACATATTGATGGGAAATGAGATCATTGTGTGATTACTGACACTTGTGGTCTTGAAACAAAAGAGTATTATTATAATGAAAGCAGTATCACCTGAAAGCAGATGAGTTAGGGAGGAAATTACCCTTTTATTGTGCTGTATTCTTTGAAGGAAGGAATATGTTATTATATTACTGTGATATCTTTACTGAAGATATTTTCTAGCTGGTGCTTGTCAAATTTAGATTCATAAAAGCTGATTTTTATTTTAAACATGCCTGTCTTTATAGCACCATCTCCTGGTAATTTGTGGATCCTGTAGGCTGCTGTTGGAGATCTTGTCTTCCTCTGCATTTTTCAGATGAGTGGAAAGATCTGGTGGTATTCATTATATCTTGGCTGCGTTACGGAGCTGTAAGAGCATTTCTCTAGCTTAACTTCCATTTAGGATCCATTAATCCTGACTGTCTGTTTTGTGAAGGTAATCCTTATTCACATTGTGCAAGCCATTGAAAGAAATAGGAACGTTTGCATTATGGGGACTGATGTGGGCTCGAGCCCTTAACTTTCTTGTAAGCTCATCCATAGCTTTGTGGCTCTGCAGTTAAAGAGGCAGTGCTTTGATAAATCTGAACAAAATGTGTCAAACAGGTTTTATGTTGAACTTGTCAGGTTGTTAACTGTGGATTTTGTGTAACATTTTATTGCATCTCTTCCCTGTTCAAATATGATTTATTTCTTTCTCAAACATAAATGAATTTGCCACGTTTGAGGGAAATCAGTGACAATGATGAAAATTTTAAATGTATATTAGAAGATATTTTGGGGTCTAAACTGTCTTGAGAGTGTCAAAGAATACTTTTGTTAGTTTATTAGTGGGTTCTAGCCTTGGATCTGAAGATGGGTTGTGAAGGTCCAGTGATATTTTCTCAGTAAATATTATCTTTAGCTTTTAAACCAGAGCACAGTTTTTGAACATCTTTTGTTTCAAAAGAACCAAACAACTTTCCTATTCCCATCCACACACTTAGCTAAATCTTTTAAAGGATTTAATACTGATATTTTAATCTTGTTGATAACTCAGTTGTTTCTAGAAAAAAAAAAAAGTCTGAGCTCTATTGAACATGCAAAGACATCAAAATGTCTCCTAAAATTTATATAGTTAATGTCTTTTCAGCCTTTAAATGTGCCTGAAGACTTAACACTGCATTAAGGAAATGGAGTACAATTAGAGCGTAGGCTTATGCGGAGCTAGGAAAGAAAGAGGTTTCAGAAATAACCATTACTGTAAGCAAAATGTGAATTCTTTACCAAAGTAGGTGATGGAGAAAATTTTGGTTATTGATGTCCGAACCAGCAGAGTCTCCTAGCCAGCAATACACTACAGCCCCGTGCCCTGACATGCCCGCTCCTCTGACTCCCTGCCCAAACTGCTCCACATGGGGCTATTAAACCTGATGGGTCCCGTTTCCCATGGTGCTCCTTCACTCACTCAGCCTCACAACTGTGTGACTATATTGTCTGCATTGTATTGCACTAAGCCACAAGAGTGAACTTACCTCAGCATGTCTGCAGATAGGTTTGAGCTGGGTTGGTCTGGGCTTTCGGGGATATCCTGTGGTACTGGGCTGTTCTCTCAGTCCTGCTGTCCTAAGAGACTTCACTAAACCTGCAGAGCAAGATGCTTTATCAACTGCACGCATCTAAAGCAAGAAAGAAGAGGGAATTTGTAGGCTGAATCAGAGCATCTGTTCGGACGGTGACTATGAAAGGTCAGCTTGTGAATTTATATAAAATAATTTGTTGACTTGCCATAGTTTTGACAGCTGCATGTTAGATTTGGTATATTTATTTACAGCATTGTTATGAGGTGGTGTCATTATCTTAAGGATGGGACCTCTCTGTTTCAAGGATAGGGGTGCTTGTTCATGATCATGTAGGATATCTAAGATGTAGAAGAGAATTGAACTGCCATCATCTACATCCCAGTTGCACACTAAATACTTTGCTATAACCTTCTTCCCTTAGTACAGAAAGTTTGGTGTGCCACTTCAGCTGAGCCAAGTACAAGTGAGTTTCTTTAATATTTTATTGCACTGCATTTTTGCAAAAGAAGTTAACTCCAATTTAGGCACCAGAATAAGTGGGCTTTTTTTTAAAATCTGTTCCAAATGTCAATCCTAACAGTGAATTTAGAGGGCTTGAGGTTAAACACAAGTACATTACTTGGCTTCCATTCACTGTCAGATTTTGTGTGTGTAGGTGGCAAGCTCAAACAGCACCTGTCAACTATTGGTTATTGGCTTAGGATTAGTCTTGTCCTTCCTATACGTTTAGTTCTGAGGCATCCACTTTGCCTATTATTTTGTATGTGCTTTCAAAATTGTATGAAAAATTATGAAAATTAATGTTCAGTAAAGTAACAGTCTCAAAGCAGGAGCTCTAATTTAAAATGACGTTTAAAAAAAACAGGAAAAATTGCTTCTGAAATCAATTACCAATTCACAGCTTGGTGACAAAACAATATGTAAAAGATGCAGCGTATCAGCCATTGAATGTGCAGAAGAATCTAAAGAATTGTATTAATATTTTTCAGACTGACTTTTAAAATAAGAATGTCTGGATTGTATCCACAAGATATTTATGGAGGCTTGTTCTTTGTGTCCTGAAATGTCATCAGAATGTACGGTTCCATATGCTTCAAGCAGCATAGGCACATGAGCATACTACTATAAAGGATTTTACGATCTGGCTTGAGAGTGTGTCTTATCTGATAACTGTAAAATGGACCCCATTATCTGGTAAACACACTTTCATGTTCTTGCAACTTTTGATATCATATGCAAAGTCAGTTTATCATTCCTATATTGCTTTATTTACATGGATTCTAAACAATAGGTCTCCCAAGCCACTTTTAGTAATCTGTATTTTGCAGTCACCTTCTGCAAAGTCATTGCTGATCCCAGCTTTGTTTGGAACATTGTGTCTCATCTCTATCAAGTGCTGACAATGACCAGTTTTCTTTCTTCTTATTCATGTATTTTTATAAAGAGTATTTGGGCAATGATACACCTTGGGATGTTGGTTTCATTATACATTACACAAGTAATGCAACTCTTCCTTACCTTCCTTTCCCGCCAGAAAAGACATTTGCTTTGTGTGAACAGGTTTGTTTATTGTCAAGGTGATGGCAACCTTTGCTGAATCTTCCTTATGTGAATGTGCATTTTGAAAACATCTTTACATAATAATGATCAAAACTGTCACAGACAGTGTTTTTATGCCAGGGAACATATTAAGGTGTTTTCCTCTTTAAATCAAGTGTCAGATTTGAGTGTTATTGAAAGATCCTCTTAAAGAAAGAATGGAGGACTGAAGGAAATCCTTTATGCCACACTAAAGAACATTTTCTGGAAAGGTTGTTCTTCTTTTGGAAGAGATTTGCCACACAAATTCATTCCCAGCACTGGAAGCGGCATGAATTATCCCAAGGCTTAGGTTGACTCGAACTAGCTGAGTGGAAAACAAAAATTACCTTGAAGCCAAACCAGGGTGAGAGGTAGCCGTGAAGCTGGCCCACTATCATTAAATTTCTCTGTGTTCATCTCCAAGTGTAATTCATTCCTTATACTTAGGATATTGACATGACAGACAAACAATTCTGTCTCCTGTTTAAGACAAAAGGTAGTTTTTCAATGGCCACCTTCACAAAGGATTGGTGAAGTTGCCAGGGAGGTGTATTGGATAACCTGATGCCAAGCGGACAACTGGAGATGGAGGGGTTGTCAAGGCCCTGTGGTGCACTCCTGCCCTGGGCTGCAGAGGCCTGTCTGCAGGCTGGGAGCAACGGAGAAGTCTTTCCCCATCAGCACATTGTAGCCGGGATCTCTCCGGCACGGGGCAGTGCAGATGGGGAAAGGTTCAAGATGAAAAGTTCTGCTGGAACCAGGCAGATGCAACATGCCCCTTCTTCATTTCTGTACTTTCACAAACTGTGCCCAAATAGATGGTTTGCCAAGGTGAAAGTTCAGGTTCTGCCAGAGTAGCTCAGATTAGGGAGAGGAGGCCGATCACTGTATCTCCTTGCTGATATTCTCTTGTTGCCAGATATCTTACTCTGGCTGAAGGATTTCCATTTTTAATTCTATATGGGAAACAGCCTCATCTATGGTAGGTTTGAAGGAGCATCATCATGTCGTGAAGTACAGTTCTGTTTTTTTAACCAAAGCCTAATGCTCCAAGTACATATGCACACACACAATTTTACATGTGTGAACAGCATTGTGCTTTTTAAATATGAATCTTTCCAGGACTGTTGCCCAGTTTTACAGATACAGTGTTCTAAGATCATCCATTTGCTGTCTTTCCATCAAATATATTCATTGCAGGAATAGAAAGATTTCTTTTTTACTATCTGCCAACCGCGGAAACTCTGAAAGTTGAGCTGTATTCTTTCTGGATTACAAATCATCACCCCTAACCTTGACTCAGCAATCACAGGGGAAGACTTAGGTCATGCTTAATATATATTCCTCAGATCAAAAAGATTCCGTAGTATGGTGTTATGTTAGTCATTATTTCTTTAATAATGCCTACATAGAATCCCACTCTTGATCTTTAAGTTACATCAGTGTTACAGTTTAAGGCAAGGCGGCAATAAATGGAGTAACAATGGAGCTAAGGAAATAAAACAGAGGAAAAATATTTTTAGTCCTTTTAGACAGATAGATCTGACATTAAGTATGTTATGAATGCAGAAGAGATATCACTTTGCTGGCTATAGTTAACTGAAAACCAAAATAAAATATTGTTTCAAGGTGGCAGCTTTTAGTAACTCTGAGATATGATACCCTGGCTAGAGAAGAAAAAGTGAGTGCGTGCTGGATGTCAGAAGAATAGTCCAAGAGATGATATTCTTCATTAATAATATATCTTTTGGATATAGTCGGATTATTTATAAGAAGGAAAATGTGTTTTGCATGAGAGGCAATTATGCCAGTTAACAGCATGTTCAAGCTAAGATAATTGACTGAACAATCTTTTAATACTTTGCCCCTTTCAAACCTGTTGCTTGGATACCATTTTCTCTGAACTATTATGTACCTTGCTGAAAATTAAGCAGTAAAGAAAAGGTTTCAACAGCTCTTTCCTTTGTCTTTTCCATAAACTCTATTAAAAAAAATTCAGAAGTGGAGTCAAAAAATTACGGTTTTCTGGCAGCAAAATACTGACAGCAACAGCTGGAAAATGCAACTCATGCACAATCTGAATTCAAGCCTTTATTTTCTAGATATATGGTTTTTTCTTGCATGCAAGCTTTTCCTTCCTCTTCCAAAATAATTTGACTTCGAGACACAATGAACAGGTTCTCAAATTGTAGACATCCTGAAGTAACTGGATAATGCATTCAGGTAAGTCTCTTATTAGTGAGTTTCACGCTCAGTTTTACTCATGAAAATATGCAACCTGAAAGTGTGAGCTACTGTTTGTGATTTGAAGATTTTGTATAATGGAATGCTTTCTGGTCTCTGCCTAAATGGCAGGTGTTCTACTGAATTATGTAATGCCTTGAACTGCTTTGGTTTCTTTATGCTGCGAGCTGCTATTTTATCTATACACAAAAGCCTCTCAGAAATGCCAGGGTTGCAAGTGTTTAGATTTGCCTACAGGACTCATTTCACATTTCACCATTGCAGCAGGGATGGGAAACCTCCAAGTTTATCTACCTTGCTTCACTTCAAAAATGGCCTCAAGTTGCGCCAGGTGAGTTTTAGATTGGATATTAGGAAAAAAATCTTCACAGAAAGGGTTGTCAGGCATTGAAACAGGCTGCCCAGGGAAGTGGTTTAGTGCCAGAGTTAGGTTAGGTTATGGTTGGACTCAATGATCCTGAGGGTCTCTTCCAACTGAAATGATTCTGTTATTCACTCTGACACAAGTGAGAGAAACGGCTGGGGATGATGGACTAGTTGGCCAGTGGGGAAGGTCTTTAGGATCAGCTTTTTCTGGGATCAATTTACCAAGTAAGCTCAGGGCTTAAGTTATGTGACATTGCTACATGAAGACTGAAGGCTTTCCAGTGTACCTGCAACGTCTGACCAGGGAAGTCACCTGTTTACATACAACCTGTAAGATCTGGAATGACAGCGACTCCAACCCAGGCATAATATTTTGGCCCAGATTAGGCAAAGAAATATTAGAGGTTTGTCACAATGAGGATGACTTTTGCTGCCTGGTGGAAGGCAAGGAAAATCTCCTGCCTCACTCCCTGTGACACCTGTGCCTGGGGGAGGTTGTCTCACCCCAGATACCGTATTCTTCTCTGTGCAGGGAAGACTGCCAAGGGCTTCGCTGAAGCTTATGTTAAGAGAACAGAGGCAGCAAGAGAAAGCAAGCCTCATACCAGTAAACACACGTGCTCTTCTAAGGACGGCAGAGCAGAAGCTCTTGTGCTAGGGTTGATGGCTGTGGAGGGTATCAGCAGCAGGCCTAGTGGAATTATACCTGTGAGATTTGGAGAGGGCAATCACTGCTCCCTTCAGCACCTTAACTGCCTGGGCAGGTGCCAGTGGTGCAAATTTCGTCTCTCTCCTTCTACACTTAACTGCACACAGGGCCTGTGCCATGTAGAGGGACAGCTTTCGCTTGATGAAAATGCAGACCACAGATTTCACAGCATGATACTGACTCAAGCAGGCTCTTTGTAAACCACAGGCTGTATCCTGGGAAGCAGCACGTACTGAAGTAAGTGAAAAGCCAAGACTTTGGTGTAGCTCATTGCTCCAGTGGGTGATGGGGCAGAGCTGCAAAGATAACAGTGGTCCAGTTGTCTTGGCTTTCAGCTCCTCTCTACTTCCTGTCATCACGAAAACAAGCAGAAGCAGGGGGAAGGTTCCTATCTGGATGCAGAGTTGGACCACAGACATCCTCTAATCTGGATTTGGGGATTTGCCCATGATCTCTAATGAAAAGGGAATGTTTTGTCATTTTATGTTCATAGCCAAGCTAGTCAGCAGCACTGTCAAAGTGACTCACAGCAGTGCTGAGATTGTGACTCACTGCTGTGTCCTTTCTGGAAAGACACTAATCCTCCTTTCCTGCTGCTTGGGCTGTTTTGGGAACCTCAAGGTTAAGGAGTGAAAGGCACATTTATTAGCTGACACAGGCCAGGACTGGGTTTTGTTTGTAACAGTGAGGAAGTACTTTGTGGCCTCTCTGCTGCTGACTAGATGCTGACACATCTGGCACCCAGGCATCAGAGGATGGAGAGATTGGGGCATTTGTTTCACTGGTTAGATCTGAGTGTCAAGCCTATTTCAGTCAGTAGGTCTTTGGGCTGGATTCAAGAGGTTTTTCTTAACTACCAACATCTGACAGATGGTAACTCCCTGAATACACCCTTCCTGGTCATGCTTTTTTAAGGCACTTATACTTTAATAATGATAACAACAAAACTCTTCAAGATTTTTCTCTGAGTAATTTGTCCTCAAGGGACTTGGAAGTCTTCAGGTATCTTCCTGACCACAGACAGGATGTGGTGTATCAACCAGGAGTCATCTAACCCATTGCCACACAGGCAGTCTGGTCAAAAGCCTTTGGGATTACTTGTGGAGCAGAAGGAGCTGTGAATGTATTAGTTTGGTAACTCTACCTCAGTTGATTATTGGTGTAGCTCCTGCCTTAAAGTGTGACATTTCCATTTTAAAGCAACAGTTGGTTTGTTGTGGTCTCTTAGAGCCTTTAGCTAGGATGGGAACCATCTTTATGTGAGCACATCTCCCTGGGCTCCAGTTACAGTCAATGGAGAGGAACAGGCACTTTAGGGTATGATTTATCTGATGTGCTTTAGCTCTCTACCTTAGGAGAAGTCATACCCTAGAGGTGTTTGTTTCTTTCAGTGCATCATAAAGTAGTTCATGGGCGACAGCATAAACGGAACGGTCTATACTGAGTCAGATAAACACACCCACAACATTCATTTAATGAGTATACACTCAAGATAAAATTTATCCCTGCAAATTCCAGTTAACTTTATTTCTGCAACTGTCTCCTGGGGCTTGGCCTTTGCAAATTTTTTTACTAATTAGGGGTATGGTATTTTTATCTTTTTAACCACCCGAGTTACGTTTGTGTGGTTTCTTCTTACTTGAGGGAAGTAGGCACATTTGTACAACTGTCCAGCACTGGTGTGGCTGCACTGATTCAGTTGGACTGTGTCGGTTTTTTCAACTCTAATTGTTTAAAAGTTGTGAAAGGCTTTCAAACAACAGATCTGTGAAACTTTAAATTCATTTTCCTGTACTAATAACATAGAGTGAAGCCTTCACGCTACATGGTAGCTGTGAAGAGGCATTCACTCCCACAGGTTCAGAAAAAGGAGCCCTTCTTCCTGTCTCTCTGTAGGTGACGTAACACTTTCTTCATTGTCCCCAGAGCTCCTTTGACTCAGCACTTTCACTGTCCTGTGTGTTTCTCTCCCTGCCTTCCTTTCCATGCATTTCTCTTCCACCTTTAGTTCTGCATCTTGTCCTTTCTGCCAACACTGAAAGTACCATTGGAGCTTCTGAAAGCACCATTGGAGCTTCTGAAAGTCTCTGCCTCCAACCAGACCCGTGCTTAGAAGTGTGGTTATGTACTTCACATCCTTTCGCTGTAGGTATCTACACAGCCTCATCCATACAGCCACCTCAGATGAAAGAATGACCTTAAGCCTCATTAGGGCATCAGACTGTGCAAGTTTCAACAATTTCTGTTCCTAAAATATGAAGGGATGCGAGGCAGAGTCCTTTCTAATGAGGGCAATGGGTTTGCAATGTTTCCTTTATATGTTAGTAAGTGTATCCAGAAAAACTTCAAGTGAAATTACTTGCATCTTTTAACTGTTGTGCTTATACTTGACATTTCAGAGCTATGTTGTAGGTTCTGTCACCTTTTCTTACTAAGGTTAAGGTTTTTGGAAGCAAGTAAAAATCTTGGAAAAAAACTGTTTCAAATCTGAAATAAATTTTTCAGGGTGAGAAAGTTCTTCTGTTTCTGCTTGTTGGTGTTTTTGACTATTGTTATCACAGTGTACACTGATAAAATTCAAAATGGTTCATTTTTTTTATTAACAAATATCTGTCTTGTTCATAAAGCAGAGGTTCCCAAGTGGTGGTAAAGCAAAATAAGCCTCAGCAGTAGTCTTGTTTGCTAAGGTTTCTACTGTTAAAAGAAAAAGTGTAAAACAGAAGTCAATATTATTTTAAAAAATATTATCTCCCTGAAATATTAAATAATGATGTAGTCTAAAAGCAGGAAGAGTACTAGATTCTGTGATGGTGTCAGGTTGGTGTTTTACTAAGTACTGTGCATCCCTACTTCATTTGACAGGTGAAATTGGAGGCTGGGCATCATGCCAGGCAGAGATGATCAGGGTGTCCCATAAGCCTGAGTAGGCCTTATGAGACCATGCTTCCTTCCAGCGTTTCATATGGAAGTATGTGTCCACATGAAAGTCCACAAAGGTGGTGTAACAGATGTTGGACTTCTAGTCATTAACAATTTTCACCTTCAATGCCATGAGGCCATTCCATCCCACAGAAACACACGAGTTCACTTGAATTCCCATGCTGCCTACATTTTAAAGTTTGTTACCTTAACTGGTGGAATATACTCACTATAATAGCAGCAACGAGAAATATTTAACTGCATTTCATGCAGTCAAAGCCCAAAATTTTAAATCTGCACAGCTCAGCTGCTCCTAACTCAGGAACTCCCACAAAGTATGAAGGTTCAAAGGATTCTTACGTTGTTTTTCAAGCACTCACTTTTTGCATTGAGGAAACTGGAATTTCAGTGGAAATTGCAAAACAATATGTTTCACGGCCTACCTTTTTTTTGGTTTTGTTTTTCATTTTTTTGTTTGTTTTGTGTGTGTGGGGTTTTAAAATTTGTTTGGTTTTGGGTTTGGTTTTTTTTGGTGCTCAGTTTGACCTGGCATTGTGAGTTCATGGCTACCAGCTGCTTCTGCTCGAGTTGATTGCTCAATACTCAAAGCACTCCCGTAGGTGCTCTAAATTTTAGATCAGTTGCTTTCTCTGACTGAGAATTATTAGTATTGCCCATCTAAGCTGCAAGTCCATTTTGTGAAAAGGTGTCTATGTCGACTCTTAATTTGAAAAGGAAGAATTCAGATCTCTGACTCCCGAAGGTGGAAGATGTTTCCTTGCAGATGAAAATAATGCATCATTCAAAGCACAGTTCTTAATGATGGGCTTAATTTGCTCTGCCTCAGATATGTGTACAACTACCAATTTAAAAAGTAAGATGTTTTTAGGACTGTGGGGAAATCTTTCCTTCCCTTTAAGAGGTAGCTACAAATTTAGAATTGGTATCATGTTCTCTAGTGGAAGAAGTTTTTCTTTTGAAACAATATATAATGTCTGTAATAAATGCCTAGGTTTGAAAGATGTTTCTGCTGCGGGAGCTGTCACTTTTGTGAGCAGTGTGAACTGTGAGCTTTTAAAAATGCTGAGAATTAAAAAAAAAAGTTATGCTGTCACTGTAATCCAGTACATCTCTCTGCCCTCAGAAATCTCCCTGTTACCAGCAAATGAACAACAAAATTCTGACAACAAAATTCATAACTGTTGACTTTCTTCTCTGTTGTCATTTTCATGTGGGACATTTCTCTTGTGCCTGTAACTGACCCTCCTGTGAAGAAAGGCTCTGTGGTCTGGTGGCTCACATGTTGGCTTGGAACCAAGAAAACATGGATTCTCTTCCTACAGGTTTCCCAGCTATTGCACTGAGGAACTGCCAGCAACAAAACCAGAAGTGATGACTCTTAATGCAGAAAAAAATTAGGATAGAAATGAAATTATTTATCTTTGATATCAAGCTTTCCTTCAATGCCTACCCTAATGCTTTTGTCACAAGGAGCAGTGTGCACGTCAGGTTTGTAGCAAGGCTATGTCAAGGCAGGGCTTTGGTCTTTAAGAACAGCTTTCATCTGTTTTGGTGGTCTGTTTCTTGCCATACAAAAATCTAATCATGCTGCACAAATGGTTTGATTAATTCCTCTGTATCTTTTCACATGGAAATGCTCCTCGCATATACATTGCTTAGCAGTGGTGTAGGCAGCATGCTGGAAAATATAGCAGGAGGAGCAACCTCCTCTTACCTGCCATCCATGCTTGCTAAACTATGTTATTTTCCCATTCTCCGTGCTTAAAACTTGTTTTTCAGTGGTTTGCAGATGCTTCTCTTGCTTCCCACATAAATTCCAACAGTATGACCAGATGTCTAGTTCATTTCTCTCAACACACTTTACAGCCTTAATCTGAAATGTTAACACTAGCCACAAAAGAATCATACTCTTGTGGTGTAAATTACTACTATCGGATGGCCAAAACATTATCTCATGCTGTCCTAGATGTTGCAGTGCTTGCAGCTAAAATGCTCCCTTAGGATCCAGGACAGAGGTCTCTGGGCTTTGACCATGCTCTGGGGCAGGCAAAGGCAAAACGCTCTGTGTATAACAGTGTATGTGTATGCAGTCTAGACAGATGTCATATCCTGAACCAGTTACTGAGGGCACATGAAAACTTGTTCCTCTAGTGGAAAAGACAGGAAATCAAATGAATGTGCTGGGTTTTTAGCAGTTCAAACCACTGCTGTTTCCCCATGTTGGAAATCCATGGTTGGAGTACAGACTAATAAAAGACCAAAAGTATGTGTCTTGATTGCATCTTCCACCCAGAGAGATGAAGATATCAGCCATGCAAGATGTTCCTAAAGAGGAAGAGTTCATCTAACTGACTTTTAGGAGGGAGAAGGTGATCATGTTAGCCCAGCTGTCCAAACTTGCTGTATTTGTGTGAATCTTGCTAGCTTCAGTGGCTGTTCTGCGGTTGGCAGTGTGAGCAGAACAGTGCAGGGGTCACAAGCAGTGACTGACTACAAAGAAGAGCAAAACATTTATGTCCTGAGAATCTGTACCTAAAACTCACCTTGATAAACTATTAAATGCTGGGTGCTGGGCTGTGGCTAGGAAACCTGGATTATATACCTGTCACTGTCCTGCTAGTATTCCTTAAATGTTTGTGTGTGTGCGCGCTTCTGTATTGGAAGAAGGGGACCTCCTTTATTAAACTTTCTAGGCTTCACAGATGGACAGAGCAGCATGAAAATCAAGTTGTTCTTTTTACTACTCGATGTGTTTCTGTTTTGTTTTGTTTTGTTTTTCCCAAGGCCTGGGTGAGAAGTTTGAGTTCACGTGCAGAAGCTGTATTTTTTGTTTTGTTTTGCTTTCTTAACCATTTCCATATGCAATCAAGTTTTTTGGCAGCTGCTCTCAATGCAGATGTCTCCTGGGAACCTAGGCTCCTGTTTGTTGTTAAACTCATAACAGTCAGTTCCTTTAACTTTTTGCAAATGTTAATTCATCAGGTTTGGATTTCCACCACTTCTCTTTACCCAGCCAGAAGTGGGCAATGAAGTAAGCACTGGTGTGTAAGAAGGGCTCATCAGAACCTCAAATTCCAGTAGAGGGAGAAACAGCCGAGGTTATGGCCACTCTCACATTCTTTCTGTATTGAAATTGAATATCTTTCACTTCCCACAGAGCAGGAATATGAAATTTCATTTAATTAACAGAACAAAGATTTTATTTCATGATTTCAAATAGGAAAGGACAGGGCTCCCCATGATGATCACAGCAGGGAGCCCACAAGTCCAGACATGCTGCTAACCAGGGAGGCTTCCAGGGAGGCCAACAAGCTAGCAGGAAACCAGGCAGGTTTCTCTATGAAGTGTTTCTGGTCACTCTTAGATGACTTGATTCAATCAATCTGTTCTTGCAGAAAACAAATGCATAATTTTCAGGAATTAGTATTTTCCTGTGGAAAAGCGTTTTACTGAGTTAAAATTGGAGATGAGTATGCTTCCAGTCAATCCTAGTTGCATTGGTGAGAAAGCTACATGTACTTTGTAAGTATGTGTAAATATATATGATTATCTAGCATGCAGTTAGGCAGTCACACTAAACTTCTCAAACGGGGCCTATCGATGACCTAGATGTCTCCTTAAAGACTTCTACATGTTTATGTGTCAGCCTAAAGCTAGCACTGGAATGAGCTGACCATCAGGATACTTCCCTCTCTTGCCAGGGAAGGCTGTGTGGAAACAGGCCATCAGACAAAGCAGAAGCAGAAGCCATCTATGGTGAGGACATCTGTACCCTCTTCATCTTTTCATCGTTCCAACAAGTTGATGTGATAGCTGTGAGTCCTGTGCATTTCCCTGTGGAATTTATTATTTTAAAACAACCTTCTGATTGTATGCTTGATATCATGGCACCTGTAGCTTGAAAGACTTGAGGAACTGGGTGTCTGCTCTGGATTTAAGAATTGTTTGTCAGTACCAGATCACAGAGTCCTGAGCACTGACTGCCCTTTTGGCAGTCTGTGGGACATGCTTTTTGTGGGACCACCCAGGGACCTGACAATGTTTCAGAGGCTCAATGGACAAGCTGCTGTGATACCAGGATGGCCAGCATGTTCTGGTGATAAACTGGTCCTCACTGCAGGAGGGACAGAGAAGTGGTGAAAAGAACAAAGGTCTGGGGCTGAGTGGGGTAGTGTGGCTCATGGCTGGCCCCTCCAGGTCTTCCACTGGATGTTCCAGAGGGCAGTACATGGGAGGCTTTAGGTAAAATCAGGGGAGAAATTGAATGTCTTGCACTAGGCATCAGAAAACAGCTGAAGCAATTTCTCCTGTGGCATCCTGCAGTGTAGTAATATAATGGACAAAGGCCTGTGGGTTTGGTGTACTGTTCAGTGTTTGGGAATCTAACTCCAACAAAAAAATGTGTTTTTCACACATGCTGTTAAACAGAGGTGAACTCTTGCAGGGTTTTGTAGATGGAGACAGTTCCACCCTGTTGCTTTGTCGGGAAACTCTCTGTAAGAATGAAAATGTGTGGTAAGGCAGGAAAATGTTTAACCATTGAGAGAGCTGTGGAGACCCTGCAGCATTTCCTACTGTTATCTTCATACCAGATTGTTTCTCATTGCTGTGGCTGTAGCCTCTTCTAGAGGAAAGCTGGACTTACATGGTGGTGCCTTCCTCTGCACCCCAATGCTCCCTGTTGGGGCCATACACCCAGTGATTCCAGCTCCATTTTACAGAGAGTTGTAATGGAGTATTTGGCCTCTATATGGCTCTATTGGTAAGGCAAATGTGGGTGGGAGGACTAATTCTCAGTGTGCAGATGTAGTGAGGAGACTGATCTCCTGGGAAGACAGACCAATGCTGCTGCTTGATGTAAAGGTTTTATTTTTCAGAATTGGATGAAATAATCTCATTTCTGTGTCAAGCAGGAAATAAAATCATAGGTTCATAAAACCATACTCTTTGGCTTTCTGAATTTTTACATGTGGAAAGCTGTTGTGCTCATTGTCCTGGCTGGCAAGAACTGTGTTTAGCCCTCAACTAGATCTTAGTTTTTATTTTAGCAGAAACACGACTCCTCTAGAAATACCATGCCCCAAAGTGCTGAGCCCCACCAGTGACTCAGTGCTGAGTCAGAAGAAAGAGTGCCATTGACTGAATCAACTCCACAGCTGTGGTTTGAGCCGATGTTTTCCTTGGCTGTCTCCACCAAAATAGTGACCAGACATGTAGATCTACTCAGCTTGCTAGGTAACATGAGATCACAGCTAAAGAGGCTAAAGTCACATCAGGGCATATTTGCGATGAGAAACAAAAACAAACCTGTTTTTGTAGACTTGCTTGTTTGTACAGGATATAGAGGGAGGTATGATGCAGGGAACCCAAATTTGGAGCTCTCTTGACGCTCCTTTTAGAATTTGCTGAAGGAATATCATCATTCACACTTCAGAAATGAGAATACACAGGTACATTTTTGGGTCTTTTAATTGAACTATTATGCTAATATTCTGCCTGACTCTGGTGTTTTCCCTGCATGACCTTCCTTCACAATGGTAGTTTTTGTTTTTTCTGGACTTGTTTGGTTTTTAAAGTTACCATCATATCAGCTGCAGTACTTGTCATAGGGAGTAGTGGAAGGTACTAAAAGCTATTTATGACTATATAAAATTCAGTATATTATTCACATTTCTAACAGAAAAATCATATACTGAATTATGAGGAATGCACAATATGAAAATATCACATTAAAAGAAAGAAATGATACTGAGAAGGGTAATTTTAAGTTGAACTTCCAAAAGCAGTTTTGTCAGATCTATTATTCTGCAAATTATTTCCCTGGAAAGGTGGCTGAGGTAAGATCTTTAACACAGCAGTTGACTGCACCTGCATGGAGTCTTCTACAGTAGCAATGCAACTAATCATATCTCTCTCACTGCTGGCATCTGTGATCGCAGCAAAAAGAGTTTAATATTTGCTCCCTATTTATTTATTATGGTTATAGATTTACCCAGGGATACTGCTGACCCTGTCATCCATATGTTTTTGGTCTTGGGCTGCCACATAGTGGCCTCCCTCATAAATCTGGAGAATGGGAAGAGGGAGGGAGGATATCAAGATAACAAGAGTGAACAAATACATACCTCATGACTCAGTTTACAGTGTGTGTTAATTCTTACTGTCTCAAGAAGTAGGATTTAATGTTATACAATCCAAAACACAAGAAACAAACATGAGAACACAGTTAAAAGAGGTAGGAAACCGCTCAGTTAGCTAACAAAATGTTCTTTCAAAAAATTTATGAAGGGGTTTGTATGAAAGTAGAAGAGTGTTCTCTGACGTATACTGACATACCTGCTTTCTTTTCTTTGCTACCTCCCTTTTCTCTCTAGATGCAGACAACTAGGATTTGAAGTTTCTTCCTTTTACATGAGCTCATGTTAGGAGGAAAAGTCACAAATGAGTGTACATGACAGGTGTGAGTGTTTTCTCACTTCAGGCCTGATGTTCAGTCAGGGTGGTGGTTTAGTTTCATATCAGTGGTTAATGGCAATGCAGCCCCTCTGTTGTGCGGAGCCGTGTGTCCAGCTGCACCCTGTGCTTGTGGAAGTCCTGACTCCTTGCCCAGGAGTGCAAGGCATTGCTCCTGACACACACTAGGATGGCTGCTGAGGCATTTTCCCAGTTTACTTGGGCACATGAGCCCTTCTCATCTGGCTGGCCCATCCTCTACTGCCCAGTGCTTAGAGGTGACTTACCTGAATAGCCTTTCTCTTCTTATCTGGATCTGCAAGGGAAGATGGGCTTTTCCCTTCATATTAATGCTCCTGTTGTGGAAAAAAAAACTAAAAAAAAACTAAAAAAAAAAAAAAAAAAAAAAAAATCTGATTTTCCAGCTTGAGGAACCATCTTGTGAAGAATCATTTTTGACCTTTCGTGAGGCAGCAGAGAAATCCTGTTTTGGTCTAGACGTGGAATCTGTGTGATTTTAAATTTCAGCTAAAGCCTTCCTTTGCACAGTTTCTGCCTTTGTAAAATACCCAGAAGGGAGATGAGAATGGGGCCTATTTCGTGCCTCAGGATCTTGCCTGGATCAGTACTTTGTAACTATGACAGATAAATTAAGTGATAGAGGATTTTTAAACAATGCTTGAAAATTCTTAGTTATTCTCTCTTACATAAACAAAGTTCAAAGTTATAATTCCATGGGAAAATTTGGAAATTTTGTTATCCCTTCCCTTTTAGAATAAAACTACTTTGAAAAAGATGGACTTTCCCATTATATAAATGCTAACTTTTGAGAAACTTCAGCTCAGACTTTGAAGTAAAGCCACAGAAGACTTTAGTTTCCTGTTGGAAAATAGGAATTGAGTTCTGAAGTCTCTGGGCACTACTAAGAAAGTTCTCATCTGGCTGGAAAATAAAGGAGAGCTCAACATCTCTGGAGTTATCTCTCAATGTGCCTTCTGAAAACTGAGCTCATGCTGTTGTCCAGGTTTGGGGCCCAGAATTTGTGGTTGTGGATTTGCCACTATGACACCCATGTCAAAGTCCTACTGGCTTAAGAGAGAGGTTACTTGCATGGAAACACCACTATCCCAACTAATTTAGGTCCCTCTCAGCTTCTCCTGCCGTGGCATCACCTTCACAGAAGTCTTAAAAGAAGGTTTGGCAAACATCTGCCAGATGTGGTCTGAGCCTGTGGGATCCTTCCTCGATGGAGGGAGGGGACATTAGATGTCCTGTGGATGTGTCCCCTAGGTAGTGGCATGGCCAGCAGACAATCTGGGGCCTCAAAGACACGTTGTTGTGTGGTGCCTATTACTACAGATGAGTTTGACTAGATGACCCTGGGGCCCCTGACAGTCCTGTATTTCTGTGTTTTTGTTGGAAACTTGTTGCTTCAGACTGTGTCTTCATTAGTATTCTGGGACATTGTGTCCAGTCCTGCTCAAGTCTTCTCCGTTGGGAGATTTCCTCCAGGTACACCCTCCCCAGACACAGAGGTTTCTCGTATATACCCGGTCTCTGGCAGCACCTGCTGTTTGTGGTTTCTTTTCTTTCAACAAACTGCTTCCTGGATCTGGGGTATGAGGCTGACTAGAAAATAAACCACAAAAGAAATATCCTGTGAGTTAAGTTCAACACAAAGCTAAAGTAGCAGTAGCTGTAAGTGTGCTGTTAAATTCATATGCAGGTTAGAACAACAGGGAGAGAAATGCCATTTAAAATATCATTAGTCAACCTGGCACAGTGGAAGGCAGGTTGCTGCTTGTGTGCTCCTGGGGAAAGAGTGGAGTTACATAGAATCTCAGATGGTTTTCCTTTATCTCATGCAGTTTATGTAAATGCTAACAAAAAATATTTTAAAATTGGATGAACATTTGTATTCCTGGCTGAAGAGACTGTGAAACAGCCACTGCCAGCTCTACAGAGATGTGCTGGTTGCAATGTGGGTGCAGTCCTGATCTTCAGTAGATTAAGACAACCAAATTTATTTCCGTAATAGCAAAGTAGGAACCATTGTGCAATCAAATGCTGCCTCTCCCCAGAAGCATGGCAATTTCTGGCTGAGGAAGAGTGGCTTTTGAAACCCCTGTAACAGTGTCGTGACAGCCTGGCTTTATCCTGACTTCTGCAGTTCAGCTGTTAGTGAATTATGTGGTAAATGAATACTACAAATTCTGACTTAGAGGTGCTGTCCTTCCTCACAATCTGCCCTTCAGGCACTCCTATGCAGTAATTTGTGCAAGTTTGAGGAGATTTCTTGCTTTGCTAAGCAATGTATTTTTCTTGCACTTGTTATCATTCCTGTAATGGCTTTCTATGAGACCCAACTTTGTCTGTTCAACTGGAACTGCAGCTATTTTAGGTGTGATTTTGAGAAACACAACTTAAAAAAATTTAACTGACATAATGATTTAGTGTGTGTTCAGTGTTGGAAGTATTTGGCGTGTCACGAAATGTTCCTTTGGTGAATTTTATTCTGTCTAACTAATGTCTGTGTTGCTGTCCCAAACCCTTTTCCATCAGTCACGGTGATTTAATCAATTTAGAAAGCAGGGAATGCCGGAGGAGTAGTATGTCAAACCAAGCAAAAGTAAAAGTGGAGCTCCAAACTAGATACAACATCTGTAAAGATCTACATTATAGCTAATGGCTTTTAATGATCCTTGTGAATTCAGAGATATTGGCAGGTGAGTTTTAGCTTGTTCAAAATTAAAAAACAATATCAACTAATTTATTTAAATTAATACAATCCTGAAAGCAGGAATGTAAGTATTAACTAATGATCTTGGATTATTTTGTTTGTATAAGGAGCATTCTGTTGCATACTGCATAGGTGTTACCCTCTGTAATACTACTTTTTATAATAATACCAGTATTTTTCACAGTGTGTTGCTGCTACTCCCACATACCTCTTTTACCAAGAAGCCCATGCTTAATTTAATGTAGAGGATGGCTCCAGAGCAATGTATTTTGGTAGATATTAGTGCTGGGCCTTTTGCAGTGGTACAAAATGAAGCTAATGGCAATGGCTAATCTATAGGTAAATGTATAAGGGCAAGGGCCATTTTAATTGGGTGGAATATCATTAGGGATGCCTACATATCCAGATGGTCCAAAGTGATTTTTGTAAATCATCTCACCACATCTTTTTATTTAAGCCTTAATAATCATTGTTCCTACATCATTCCCCACCTGCCACCTCCTTTAAGGACTGCAGAGCAATCCATGGCTCATTCTGGAACAGGTCTTCTAACCCTGGGGAATTATGCAATTGAGAAACTGCTCCCTACTATGAATAACTAAAAATACAATTATAGCTTGGTTTTTTTTGCTAGAGCATGTGTTTGTTTGAAATTACTCAAATCTCTTCTAGTTTACTGCAAATTATTATTGCTACTGGTTATGTCCTTTGGAATATAATCCAGAAATCTGAGTAGTTTAGGGAATAGAGTTGTGATTTATATTCAATAATGAAAATGAAACTCTCTTTAAAAACTAATGTAGGGGGTCTTCAAATGAAACTTCTACTGGACTCCCTACAAAGATGGTCCTGCCCCAGGGGCAAAATGTAGATGAATATGAGTATGCAAGTGAGTAAGTGATTTCCATCTTTAGTCACCAGCTGATGATAAAATGCTGAAGAACTTACTAAAAGGAACTGTGAGAGTGGTTTTAGGACTGAAATATTAGAACTGGTGACAATCACGTTGCCTTGCCACCCTGCCAAACACAGTGCAGCCTTATTTTTTTTTCTTCCTAAACCAAGGAAATGTACTTGTTTGGTAGGTCACAGGTGCAATGGTTTTACCTTGCATGAAGAAAAAATAAACATAGAATCACAGAATCATTTTGGTTGGGAGAGATCCTCAGGATCATGGAGTCCAACCATAACCTAACCTAACCTAACCTAACTCTAGCACTAAACCATGTCCTTAAGAGCCTCATCTACACGTCTATTAAACATCTTCAGGGATGGTGACTCCACCACTTCCCTGGGCAGCCTGTTCTCACGCTTGATAACACTTCCCATGAATGTTTTTTTTCCTAACATCCAATCTAAACCTCCCCTGGCACAACTTGAGGCTATTTCCTCTTGTCCTATCACTTGCTACCTGGGAGAAGAGACTAACACCCTCCATGCTACAACCTCCTTTCAGGTAGTTGTAGACAACACTAAGGTTTCCCCTCAGCCTCCTGTTCTCCAGGCTGAGCAGCCCCAGTTTCCTCAGCTGCTCCTCATCAGACTTGTGCTCCAGGCCCTTCACCAGCCTTGTTGCCTCCTGTGCACTCTCTCCGGCACCTCAATGTCCTTCTTATGATGAGGTGCCCAAAATTGAACATAATGTTCAACGTGAGGCCTCACCAGTGCCGAGTACAATCACTTCTCTAGTCCTGCTGGCCACACTATTGCTGATACAAGCCAGGATGCTGTTGGCCTTTTTGGCTACATGGGCACACAGCTGGCTCATATTCAGCCGCCTGTCAACCAATGTCCACAGGTCCTTTTCCACCAGGCAGCTTTCCACCCACTCTTCCCTAAGCCTGTAGCGCTGCCTGGGGTTGTTGTGACCCAATTGCAGGACCCAGCACTTGGCCTTGTTGAACCTCATACAATTGGCCTCAGCTCAATGATCCAGCTGGTCCAGATCCCTCTGTATGGCCTTCCTACCTTCCAGCAGATCAACTCTCCTACCCAATTAGGTGTCATCTGCAAACCTACTAAGGGCACACTCAATCCTCTCATCCACATCATTGATAAAGAGATTAAACAGAACTGGCCCCAATACTGAGCGCTGGGGAACACCACTCGAGACCGTCCACCAACTGCATTTGACTTCATTCACCACAACTCTGTGGACCTGGCCATCCAGACAATTCTTTATCCATCAAAGAGTACATCCATCCAGGCCATGAGCTGACACACACATATGAGTGTGTGTATGGGATGATTAATTTCTGATGAAGGATAAGGTTAAAAGGTATTTTGGAACTTATTTGCCGTCATTGAGAAGGTGTTACAGTGAGCTCTTGAACAGGAAAAGGAGACCAAAAAGGCTGTACTTCTTTGAATTAAGCCCTTATTTATGGGGGCAAACAGGGAGGTTAAATAAAGGCTAGGACGTATATACACGGGTAAATAAATGATGCATGTTACTATGTATAAAATAAAAGGAAAAGACGTGTGGTAATGAAAAGGTAAGATGTCTCTGTAAAAGACCTTTTTAATTCCATAGAAATATAGCACAGTGTTGACAGCTCTAGTGACTTCACATTATATATATGATGTTCGTCTTGTTGTCATATGATTGTGTATTTTAGCTTGCATTTATACCAGTGAAAGATAACAGTTTTTATTGAAATTATGAAGCATAAAAGCTCCAAAGTTAATATAATAGCAAATAAAAATAGCCCTCATTTCCCTCCAAACTGTCGTGCTTTGCAGTCCGTGCTCCGGTCTATGGGAAGCTGCTCTACAACACCAAACCTGGGGAGGCAGTTGTAAGTGCCAAGGGAGGGATGCTCTTCTCCTGTTTGTTTTATGCTGAAGCAATTTCTCTGATTTTAATTGCATTTTACCTTCTCCTGACCAGCAAGATAGAACCAGGACCCCATTATCCAGTTGCAGAATGGTGACATGCTGAGGAAGTTGCAACCTGATTGCTTGTAGTTAATCGATATAGCAACTCTGTATCTTATACATTTATCTCTTCTGTAGTACTGACTAGTGCAGGAATGTGAGGTTAAAAAGAAGCACTTCTTGGGCGAAGTTTCATACTTCACACTGCTTCTGAAGAACCTTCCAGTGTTTTGCTGGCAACAGAATGATAATTTGCTACTCTCATACTTCTAAATGTAAGACTAAAAATGCTATTAATGGTGAACTGTTACATTAATGAATTATATAATTGTTTTTAATAGCCATTTGTATTGGTGCAAGGTAAAGAGATTTAAATCCAACAGTGTGTATTTGCTTATAAATCTACAAGAGAGGAGGGTTTCCACCTGGATGCATGTTTCTAATTGGGTGAATTTTCTAATAACTTGATTTATGGATAAAGATGACGACAACGGACTTCTTTAAACTTTTTCCCTTTGGGAACCCAAAATCATTAATTACTTTTCAATCCTGCCTGTTGATTTCTTTATTTATGCTGGCCTTCGTTTGAAGACAACATGAAATAACTCAAGTACACTGTGCCCTAGTGTTTGTGATTATACTTCTGCACTTAATTAATGAGAAATTAGGGTAAATAGCTCTTACTGATCAACATTCATTTAAACAAATTCCTAGAAATAATGGAGGCCAGATGAGGGAGAAAGAGAAAATTGAAACTATCTGAAAAGTGGCTTGCTGGGGCAACTGCTTTCCCAGAAGGATCTATTCAGTAAAACCAGCCATGTTCTGTAACCTAACATGTGCTTCTTACAGGTTATTTGTTTGTGAAGTAGAAATTAGGTTAATTTTAAAAGTCTGTACTGAGGAAGTTACAGTCTGCTCTTACATACATATTGTGTGTGACAACCTCACCTTTTGGTCCTCAAAATTTGTATGATTTTGCAACATGTTTTGAAAATGGTCAGCTTGAATTTGTGGGAGCAGAGGAATTCCTCTGAAGCTCAGGTGATCGCAGCAGGTTGTGTGGTTCCTTGTGCAAAGAGATACGAGGTAGCTGTAAGCTGAAGAAATACAGAAAAGTATGTATGTAGCTGGGAGGTTTTACAGATTGCAGGTAGAGGAACAATTTTAGGTTTTAAAAAATACTGAAGGTAGCTCAAGTATCTCAGTTCATTATCTGGCCCTAAACACTTCCATAACATCACGACATATGATGCTTTTTTATGTTACAAGAAAAAATACTGTCACCGAAGCAAACTACTACTTTCCCTTGGTGTTTTAAATTTCACCATTAGTTTTTTTTTAATAAGATTCTATTGAACTGAGCTGTGTCTTTAAACAGCATAGCTAATTAAGTTATCCCTGATGTGTATTCTGGCTCCAGATGTATGCTACATTCAATAAGCTCACAGCACGTTCTTGAAATAATGAAGTAAGATTTCTAGAGTCAACCTGCTGAAAAAACTCATAGTGCATTGCCAGCTAGCTCTACCAGTTGGGTTCTTGTTCTTCATATACCACTTTGTTTGTCTCACTGTGCTCTTACTGTTTTATAAAGTAAATTGCAGATGTCTGAAGTTTAAAAACCTCTCAAATGCATGTTGATATACGAGAAAATTTAGGAGAGAAACCAACACAAGCGAGCAATTTAGGAACTCGCTGTTGTTATATCATTGAATAAAACCACTTTGATGTCTTTAATAAAATGAGACAGTCTGAAGGCAGAGAATAGCTCGTGTCTTTACACTGTCGTAGCATTGCACAAGCTGTCTGTTCTAAAATTCAGGATACAAATGGTTTTGCAGCTAAGGGTCAAGAGGAAAATGTTCTCCTTTTCTACTCCTCATATCCTGTAGGATGCTATAGAACAATTAAGTTCAGAGTGGAGCAGGGATTAACCCTCTCATGGAAACATCTGGAACTGGTAAATATCTGAGGCAGGAGACCCCCTCACAACAGAGTCTGATGGATTTCCACAGTGGAACAAACTGTCTTTTGTTCTTTCTCCTGTTCTTAGCTCTTTGTTAAGTGAAAGGTTTTAAGATGTGAAGCATAGACCAAATGTGTCTGTGCTTAAAATGTAGATTTGAAGTAAGAACTTCAGCCAAAAGGCATATTATAGACCAAACAAAGGATTTGTTTATTCAGGGTGGGAGAGAAGAAGAAAATATGTACCAAGGGACGTAAGACCATTTGATCTTGCAGGTACTTGGGAATAATATTAACAATGGCAAAAGAGAGTGGAAGTTTTTTCCAAAGAGTGGAAAAGCAGGGGAAGGAGGGAAGAGTTTGGTGTGTCCCAGAAGGATGTTTCCACAAACACAAGTTAAAGTGATAAATAAATGACAGATACTTGCTGCTTACTTGGAACTAATACTTCCTGTTGTCTTTATTTCTCTGTAATGGATTTTAGAATGCATGCGACAGATAAGTATTAAGAAGCACTAATGTTTGCAGACCCTCGTATTTCCTGGTAGAGAAGTTATTTTAGAGCATAAAACCTGAAACTTTCAAGTCTCAAGCATATCAGGCCGGTATATGAGAAACTCCTCCAGTTCGGTAATTTTACTTGCGCTTATTATGATTTCTGTGTGCTTTTCCGATGAGTCCAAATAGAAGAGGTTGATTCTGTGGTAACACTCTCTTCCAATAGAGAGTAATCAGTCTTTGTAGAGATATGCCAAATATGACAATTTTCCTCCAGGGAAATGGTTTATCTTGATGTTTTTTCATCAGGGCTAAGTGAGAGGAAGCAAACTGAGTCTGTCTCAGCTGATGTTCTGAACTAACTGGAACCTGCATACCAGACTTAAGGAATTTATTAAATGCTACTTGTGTGGTATATACTATACTTTAAGTATCCTGCATATTTTCTGCCAAAAGCCATTTCAGTCAGAGTACTTTATATCAAAGACTTGCCTCCCACCCTTCTTTTTAATGTATCTGTATTCACCGGTGGTATTATTTTGTAAATATACATCTGTGTTTAGCACAAACTAAACCAGAACTGGCTGTGCTAGAGAAATTGGAGTCCTCTTTACATATTCAGTTAAAGGTTTTTTTCCCCCCCCCAAGAAGTTATGAATTTGTTTTCTGCTGAAATTCACTGTATGTGGCTTCAGTGGTAAATTCACTTGGTTTACTTCAGATTTATTAAGTAACATTTTATTTCTATTGAAATGTTAATATTGGATGTAACCTGATTCTCTCTGTGAATATCCTGTTCTCAAACTTCTACTAGCACATTTATTATAAATTATTATTATCAAATTAAACTCTAATGATTTTAAAATGTCAAAAAAGTTTTTTCTTTCATATGTGAAGTAAATATTGTGACAGCTGTCTTACCCCAGACATCTTCATATTCCTTCTTGTGGGATTTCACGTTAGTGAGATTTTTCTGCCCATAGGTTTAATTTCATGGATGTAGGGCTGCCTGAGTATCTGACTGCTGCTAACTCCATGGGCTTATTACTATTAGCTTGAGCACAACACCAGCCTATAAATATGCCACCTCTGTGTGGAAGCTGACTAGGGTCAGGGCAAGAAACTTGGTGACTGTCTTCAAAACACCGTGAGGACATAAACACCATCTTCTCATGAACATCTAAACAATTAGAACATCTGCTCTGACACTCTGTACATTGCACGCCACACAGCTTTGGCTATATCCCTTTGCATTGGATCCAGAGATTTCTGTTTAATTATTTACATGGCTTTTATGAGCCACTTCAGCCAAATTTCCAGCTAGGATGTTTGCCTGCTTGAGATACAGATGTAAGAATTGATTGATATCGAGTCACCTATGACTATAGTCTCTCTCTTTCTCCTAGAAGCTTTGCTCAAAGCATTCCAGGAAAGAAAAATAATTCTCTGAAGGGTTATCTAATTCTCCAGAGACCAATTGGTGTGATATCAAAAAAGGGCAGTTAGCTGTAATTACTCCTTATCAGTTCAGGAGAGGATGAAGTAAAATCTCTGTTAATCACTTTCAATACTGCAGTGAAGTGTGTTCTTATTTCAGTGCCTGTGAGAAGTGCTGTAGAAATTGGAGAGTATTTTATATTCTCAGAGGTGTTGCAAATCTCCATACACATGTATAGAAACAATTAGTCTGTATCCAGGTGTGATCTGATTAGATGTGATAGGGACTTATGTACCCACTTGCAAGAAAACTGGTTGTTTCAAAACCACTGAAGAAACAGAAAAGGAGTTCAGAATAAAGCAAACAAAACGAATGAAAGAGTCTAGTGGCTATTTCAAAACTGCAGCTAAAAGTAACTTCCTGTTCTGACAAAAGTATCCAACCTAGTAGGTCTGGATCTGTGGAGCAAGGAAGGGTACTGAGAAATATTAATAAAACCTACAGCATTTGAAAGCTAGAAGTAGTTAATAAAACATAGTTATTGGCTGTGGTTTGTTTCAATGCTTTAACATACAAAAAAGGCTGACCTGACAAGCTAAAATTCCTTTAGAAACCATCTGTAGTCTTTTTACGCTACCACTAACACTTTGTAGCACTTAGCCAATAATTAGGAATTCCTCTGTTTTTCACTGTCACTGTGTGAATCATGTGGTTTAAATGTGGATACCTTAAGCAGATCTGAATGATTCCATTGGAATCAGTAAATTAACTAGACCATTTAATCTTCTCAGCCATGTTTACATGGCTATAGGAACTGTGGTACAGATATCTTGAACATTAATTGGATACTTGTAAAAATGAAGGTTCCTCTTAGTTTTGTAAAGGTCAGCAGAATAAATGGTACAATTCACATAACTTGAAAGAATGAAGATCATTTTACAAAGTGTCAGAACCGGAAAAAATAGCATTGAAATGAATAAACTTGTGAAGGAATTAAGCAAAATTGATACAGAATTTGTGTTGGGACCAAGGGTGAGCAACTAGTGAGATCTGTCCAAGGACATTATTGAAAATAAGGACATAAATCTAGATTGGGAAAGCTAATGCTGAATAAAAAATTGCTCTGTAATCTCTCTCGTCTTCTTTTTTTTTTTTTCTTTTGCTTTATGCATATGTGGTCATTGGTCAACCAGAATATGTTTTACTCATAACCAGAAAGTGTTGCAAATCCCACCACTTTTCCATTGCTGATAAAACAGATGGGCTTGGCAACTGCATAAAATAACTAAATGTAGGATGCATTGAATTATTCTTTAGGTATCTACTTCAATGTAGTTACTATACTTTGGCTTAATAGGAAAAAAGAACTTTGTTTACATTCTGACAGGTCTCTTTGAATGTGACATTTCCCATGGTTTTCCTGTATTAATGTGTGGGGTTTTTTGGTGTCTTTTTTTTTTTTTTGAATATTATTATTATTATTATTTTTTAATTTCTTGCTTGCAATTTTAGTTTCTGGTTTCGTGCTTTAGCTTTTCTTCCATGCAACTGCTTCAGTGCCTCTTTCCTCCTTTCTTTTCCCCCAGCCTCTGCAGCATCTATAGGTTAGCTGTGCTTTGTGCAGGTCAGTGCGGAATCACTGTAGGCAGCAGACTGGCTGCTTTGTGTGGAAGGAAATGCTGTAACTGCTTTATGGAATCGTCTTGCATTTCTCACCTGAGAGTCTACCAGTGGTTAAATCGCTTCTGTCGAGCTACCTGTAGATTCAGAGTTCTGCATTCAGTCAAAGTGCTCTTAACCAGAACAAGCATTTCACTTCCTTCCATATTAGAAGTCCAAGACTTCGAGGCCGTCTGCTCTGAACGAATCTTCCAACGTCATTGTTAAAATATCAGTGATATCACTCAAGGGTGGAGTGCCCTTGCTCTAGTTTCTGTGAAAACACAGACAAGGAAACATTCCCTGCCCCAAAGAATGAAATGGGTAAGACAAAGCAAACAGAAGCACCTGGAAGGGAAGGAACCTGGTTGTAGCCACACAGTGAATCAATCCTTGGCAGACCTCAAGGTCTCTTGAGTTTTGCGTGGTTGATTTTTTTTTTTTAATCAATGCAATAGTGATTTGAAATTGTATCCGCAATCACCTTTTTATTTCTGGTTACTGGGCCATAGCTGGAAATACCCTTTCTGCCATATCAAAGGATCTCGCTGACATGCTGCAGTCCATAATCCCGATTGCCTGTCCCTCTTCCTTTACCTACCCTGTGATCTTGGCAAGGCATGAAAGAATAGACCATTTGTTGCCTTGCACAAAATAGCCATTTATCACAGTCAAATAAACTCCAAAGTGGGGAAAAAGTGAGACACCTTACAGTGGCCTAATTTATAGAGACGGCAACTCTTTTGCAGACCAGGAATTTGGTCAATTTTCTTTAATAATGAACAGATTCAACTGTAAATCAGTTTACCTAGTGTTAGTGGTAGGTAAGAGGAATAGAAACAGTGGAGACCACAGACATACTGTGTTTTTATACTGCTTTTTCATCTGATTTCCAGTTACTTTTTTTTTTTTTTTTTTTTGCATATTTGTTTTCTCACTAATCATCCTGTCTCCCATGGTGGTATTTTGAGGTGTTACTGTATACCTTTATGTAGGAGGTGTCCAGTGATGCAAGTGAGTGGAGCTGTAGACAAAGTACCACCCAAACTGCCTTCTGGTGGAACGTGCAGATCCCCCTGCCTTCAGTCTGGCTGCATTCCTTTGTCTTTTGTACTTGGCACCCTCTTTCCTACAATTATGTGCAAAAATAATAATTAGCACTGTCAGGAATATATATTAAGATTTGGGCCAAGATTCGAACATGTAAACTAAGATTTTAAAAGCAATTTGCTTCGTAGTGATTAGGTCCCTGTTTCAAAAGGTACTTGGGGGTCCCATTCATGCAGAACACCATGGCAAAGCCACCACAGCCTGAAATGATAGCAGCCACTGGCAAAGCTCAAGGCAGTGGTGCTAGTTCAGGGACTGAATATGTGTCCTTACACCATACAGCCAGTCGTGCAGCACAGCCAGGCAGTTGCACCTTGGATGTAGTATCAGCCTGGCACTGCCCCAGGACTCTCAGCAGGGCTAATGAGACCTAGGCCAGTGCTCTGGTGAGAGGGGCCCGTCTCACACACTGTGCACAGGCTGCCAGGCTGACACCCTCTGCACACTCCTGCACTGTGTGACAGACATGTGCTGTCAGCCACCTCGCTCCATACACTGCTGGCTTTGTATGGAGTCCAAAAAGGGTTTCCTGGCATCTCCAGAGGTTTCCTTGGCCCAGCAGGCATGTGGCTTTCCTCATCCTCCTTACAAGTCAGCCATTACCAGCTAAAATCAACAGTTTTCATTCTGCATTCAAAACAGAATTTGGGGATCGCTTCATGTAAGTGAAAATCTTCATGTGCCATCCACAACACAGCTTGTATTATTGCCATGAGCAAGTTAAAAATTCTGGAAACAATTGTGTACTGATAGCAAACTAACCCTTAATCAAACATGTTTTGCATTGTCTGGGCTCATTAGCCTCACAGTGGTTGAAGCAGAAAAAGGCATCTGGTTCTAGTTTCTTTCCTAAATCTATAATAACCATTTTAATGTGATAAATCATGATAGACCTTGTATTGTGGTGTTCTGCCACATCAGCTGACCGTTTCTGTCTGTTTTACAAGTAATCTTTCTCTGGTAAAATGATCTACTTTTTCTCCATTACTATAAGGCTCCATCTGTAGTAGTGGATGCATTCAGGAATGCAAAACATGTCAGTGACCATTTTTTAATATAGTAGCAGAGGTCTAAGTTAGGGTCAAAGCCCCATTGTGCTAGGCACTGTAAAAACTCACAGTAAGGGAAAGCTTGACTGGAAATTTCTCTTGCCTAGGTATGAAAGAATAGGCAAATTTAGGTGGAATAATAGGATAGAGAAGAAAAGTGTTTGTCAAAGTCATGCCTCAAGACAAGATAAAAGAAACTGAACCATACTCCTCATTCAGTGTCTTATCCAGAAAGCCTGTTGTTTTCCTTAATTAAACTATTAAACAGTAAGATGAAATATTTAAATGAAGACAAGGAATAAAGTAGAAGTGTACACCTCAAATCATCTTTCTGCTTTCTGCAGTGCTCTGGGCTTCTCTTTCCACTGTTTGCCTGGTATTTGGGCACACAGCTGACTTGGGGAACACGGTCATTCACTCTGCTCAGGTTATGGGCTTTTAAATCTTCCTGTACTGTCCAGCATGAAGATTTTTGATTGTCTGTCCTCTTCTTTCTGGTGGGGGACCTGACTGCCATTTTGTTCAGGGACACGCATTCTGTGGGTGCTCATGTTGTTGAATGCATTTTACTTCAAACTCAGAGCAGCTGAAGTGCTTTTCCCTGGTCATCATGTACTTGCTGATCTGATAGCTGGACCCAAGTCTCTCATTTTTGTGCAGTGTCCTGGACTGGGACTACTTTGCTGTAGAGAGCTGCTTGTGTCTGGGGCTCGGCTGTTGCTGGATCCTGGCTATTGCTTACACCTCGGACTGCTGTCTCTGAGGGACAAAATTCTGGTCTTGCAGTCCCAGGGCTAGGTTGCCCCAGCCGCCTCAAAGAAGGGGCCACAGCCCAGGAGTGATGAGTTAGGAAAGCCTTCTAATAAGTTATATTTGCTTCAGGATGACTCTCCCATGGCTTTACACTTGCCCCTGCCTCTTCTGACCAAAGGAGGTAATGAGGCTCCTTCCCCCTGTTGCTCATAAGCAGGGCATTATTAACCTTGCTTTTTGCATCACTTTGTGTAGATAGTTCTCTGGACTGTGACACGTCCATTCTCAGCCAACCACTGGTCCTTTGCCTTGTTCTGTGCAAGTGTCTGTGCGCACCATTTGTTTTTTCCTGCAACAGTTCAGCTCCTTTTGCTGTCTGTGTGCCTTTCCCTTGGGTTGGATCCTCAGCTGCCTGCAAATCAGAACTTCTCCTGTTGACTGGAATAAGTGAGCTACAAATGTGACTTTCCTTAATTAAGGAACCTTTAACATCTCCAAGTTATGTGTTGGTGTGTGAGTTCTTGGGTCAATAACATGGGTATGCAACACATATTTTGCTGCTTATCTTCTAGTTCAAGGCCTTTTACGTCCTTTCTTCCCAACACTACAGCAAAAGCTCCACCTTTCTTTTCTTTGCCCTGCTTCCCATCCATAGGTTTGTTTATGGGCTTCATTGTCGTTACTCTTGCTTCAGTGCTTGTGCGGATTTGTAGACTCAGAAATGTAAGTGCTGCTTTGTTTGCTTGTTCAATCACAAATTCTGTCTTGGTGTGTTTTCTGCTTGGCTGACCATTGGCACTGTGTTTCTCATATATTTGTTAGAGAATAATAAAAGAACCATAGTTTCTGAAACTACATTCACTCCTTGCCAGAGAAGTTATTTAGAGATGCTGCAGGTACTACTAGCTCTCCATTTGAGCGCACACACACACTGGTTTCTTGGCCTCTTCCATTTAACTTTTCCCTTTTGGGTTTTACAGTTTTACAATATAGCAGGAAAAATTAAAAGGTCTTGATGAGTGGGGTCCTTATCTACTGTTTCCTGGAGCTCCTTCCTCTAAAGCAGAAGCAAGGCTGAAACTACACAAGAGTGAACTCATGGTGCAGTTGATGGTAAAAACAAGAGCAGGAATACAAAGCAGAGAACTCCCTGCAATGCTCACTACAGAGTGAAGATTTCCAGGGTAACAACATTGCCAGTGCCTGAACTAGGAACTGATAGATTTAGGGATAAAAAGGTTCCTTGGTAGAGGATCATGATTTCCCTATGTATTCAGTTTCTTGTCCGGGACTGACAGTTGCTTAACATTGATAATAGAACTAATAATAGCACTAATAGGAAATGCCTAACTGTGCCCTTCTTTGTCTACAATTGGACCTGCTATATTTTGCTTACTGGTCAAGTAACTAAAAAGAAAACAACACAAAAACCCTCTTTGTGGTTACTTCTCTCTTTGAATGAAGATTTTTTAGGGTTAGATAGAGGGTAGGGTGATACAGATATCTCCATGAGCACTGTCCTTACACATTGGAAATCCTGAGGGTTTCCTTGCGAGAAAGCATCTCTGGACATAGACTGCCTTTTTTCCAACTCAGGAGACTTAACTATGTTGATCTTTCTGCTGATGACATTTTAGGTTGGGTTCTTTTCCTCATGCATATCTTTTGATATTTACATGACATCTGCTACTATTGAAAACCAGGTATAGTGTGAGGAAGATAAAGACTATGTTACATGACAAGTTATATAATCTTAAAATCTGTCATAGGAACATAACGTATTGGAGTTAAAAGACAGACCGCCAGTCTCATTAGATATTTATATTTTATTTAGAATAAATGTTTGGATGTTTTTAGAAATGACTGGAATTATATGCATTCCATTAAAATCTTTGACTCTTCTACTTGATTGTTTCATGAAATGCCCCAAGGATTTTACAGTGCATGAAATGACAGGCTTTCCTGTTGCAACCATGTTGTGCTACACTGCTCCTCAGACAAATGAAGTCTTTAGGAAATGATACTCTTAGCAACTTCTTCACTGAGCAGATGTAAATGTCACAAAGGAAGTTCTCTGCTGTGATTGTTTGCTTGTTTGTTTTTTAAGGCTGTCTGAGACCTGAGATGGACTCTGCTTTGTTGCTTTTGCATCTGGGAACTTCAAATGTATTTTTAGTTATTGTGCTCCTTTATCATATCCACTTCTGTCTGATCATCTGCCTGTGCTTGTTGAGCATGATGAAGAAAGCTCATTTCTGGCAACAAGCGGTGACAGGTGGAGGCCCTACAAGACTGCTGCATCACAGATCCCCGGTGTGGTCAGCTCTGAGCAAAATGGTCCAGATGTCTGCCCTGAACATGCTCTGATGATTCACTCTGCTGAGAAGTCCCCAAGGTGGCTGGCCTGAGCTCTGATATGCCTCCTCTGCTAGTGCTGCCCAGATCCGGACAGAGTGCAGGAAGATGGGGCAACTCTCTAGCTTTTCTGCTTGGCATAGATTGAACACTAGTCTTCATTATTACTCCTTTGTAAGAGCTCTTAAAACCCTGCTAATGCCCTGCCCATGGATGACGTAGGCAGACTATGTGGTGAGATAGAGCTGATCGGAATCAAAGGAAATCTTCTATGGGAAATGGCCCAGGAACTGGTTTGCCTTGTGTTCTCAGTGGCCCTTAGCTCAAAAAGGCATCTACAGAGATGAGAGTGTGTTGCTGTTACTCCCTGAGCTCACACACACAGGGAGTGGGAACGCTCACCTGAGGGTTTTCTGAAATGGAGCTGTAGCAGCCTGAAGAAATATAAGAGAGGCAGTCGCTAACATTATTGAAAAAACCCAAAGCATTGCTGCAAACTCTGATTTTGCCAACTGTGAAGACAAGTGTGTTCTGTGACCAGACGTACTCTTGCATGGCTTCAAAAACAAATACAGAAGATGGTGTGGTTTCACGAACTGCAAAGAAAGGCAGCTCTATAAAAAGCAGACAAGCCAAACGTCAGGGTTAAGTCTGGGCTTTGAGGGGGTAAGTCAGGTGAGGGGGCAGCCGAGGTTGAGTTTCTCAGCTTGCAGCACCAGCAGCACGGTTTTCACAGTAATGAAACATTATGCTGGTTATGTCAGACCCTGCATATCGTGCTGATTCTCCAGAGCAGCAGAGACACCTCCTTGGCAGTGCCTTGGCACCGACCAGGCTCCCAACAGCAACGGGAGGCAGGAGCAAGGGCTTATCCAGGCAAGGGTCCAGAAGGATGCAGTTATCCTACTTCAGGGTATGTATGATCTTAGAAGAATATAGAAAAGACTGCATTGTTTACTGTCCTTTTTCCTTTTCCCTTTAAAATTTTTCTTTATTTTTTTAAATGTGAAATTTCCATCTCCTTTGGAGTCAGTCCCAAATTATGGGTATTTAGTCATTTCATGTCATGCCCACCTGCTATTTTCAGAAAATGACTGGTTTCACAATAGGGTTGCAACATATGTCAGAGAGGGATAGGGACATTAGGATAAAATTGGAGAGGGAGGAAAACATAAATGTATCCAGAGCTGTTATTTCATGTTAATATGCAGATGTTTTTTATTGCATAAAGACATAGGGAACTGTGCAGAACTTGCTCTCCTCACTTATTTTGTCCTGCTCCTGTTCCTCAATTTTCTTTTTGTCTGATTGTTGCATCTTCTTGTAACTAAGACTGCATATTATCCTCGAGGCGCCATCTGTTTATTTTGTATCTGTATGACATACCACCATGGGATCTGGCACTCGTGGCCTTGAAGGGTCCGATGACACACATTAGTAGTCTGATGCAATAGGGTAGCTCTGCAGTTTCTTAATGCTCCCAGATGCAGAATAAAAGAAGCTGCAATACAGGGAGCTCTTCATTGCTCTTCAGGCAATGGGAATTGGTGATGGTTTGGAGAAGCAGGTCAAGAGTGCAATGAGGCATTTGGGTTGCTACAGAAGGATTCTGTTTGGACTGTATTTGTAAAGAGTATATTTTCTCATGTAACGCAGTCTGAAAATGCAGTTCTTATTGCCTATTTCAGCTGAGTTGGAATCTGATCCAACTGTCTTAGAGCTGCAACTGGATTAGCCCCTAAATCAGTTATACCTCATCTTTGAAGTGTGATAAGAGTGCCATTTCCCCTGATGTTTTCAGCCCATCAACAGTAATTCAACATAATCTGCTGTAAAGATATGGCAAACTCAAATTTTCCCAATTAAAATTTATAAATGGTCTCTTTAAGCAAGAACATTTGTCTCAGACCATTTTTCTTGGTTTGTTTTGCATAGCTCAAAACTCAAAGCCACAAAAGATTAATCAGCAATATTCAGGGTGTTTTAGAGCCCATATTTTGTGTAGTTGTGTATGCCAGCATCCTTCTTTTCTACAATGTAGCAGAGCAGAGGTGAAGCATATCCAAAATCAGACTTATCAAACATGTTTTCAATATTTAAGGAGAAATATATATATTTAAAATCTTATGTTTTCTGAATGAAAGCTGAATTCTGTTTCCTCCAAGCTTTCAACTTCCTTTCAAAGAACCCTGAACTTAAGCTATAAAAAGGATGAAGCAGCATTGTGATTGCCTGTAGAAAGAAGAAAATAAGACACCACTTGAGGGCAGCAAATACTTAGCTTCTCTCTTTCACAAGCTAACAAAGTATAAAATAATAGGAGATTGTATTTTTATTTTGCTTTTTTTTTTTTTTGGTAATTTTTGACTAGTCATAGAAAGAGCATTATTTCAAAATAATTGCACTGATAGGAAAAAAAAAGTCGTTTTTGTATATCTGCAAAAAGAAAAAAAGGGGGATTTTATTCTAGGTTTTTACTTTTGCTTTGGAATTCAGGAAAAATACAAAGGTGCATGGAATTTTTTTGAAGGTGGCACAGAAGGGATCCAGCAGCAAAAGCTCATTTTCACCAAATACATCCTCAGAATGTTGTACAACAGATTTTGTGCAAATTCTTTGCACTAGAAAAAGCAGAAAAAAAACATATGAACTTGAGAAAATATATTTTCAGTCAATATAAGTGATAGTGTGAGATCATGTAACTGTCAGATACATAAAGTATGAAGACAGTGTCAAAATGCGCAAGTTTGAGGATGTCAAATTAAATCTGCACGAGGACCTTTAATCCTAGTATAGACTAAATTCTTATAGCACTTGATTTCATGACCATATCTTTTTCTAAAAGGTGCTCACTTTTAAAATGTAGCAAAAATGATAAAATCAAATCCATCATCTGGACTAAATCTATTCCCGCATGTTCCATTAACAGGATTAAAATTGAGATGTAAAGCAGAGATCTTTACCGATTAGGGTAACAGACTGGTCAACCATGAGGTTATTGGAGAACTTGATGGAAAAGTCCGTGTCTTCCTGTTGTGCTTTACAGACTGATGATGATGATGAAGAAATACTGTGTTTCGCTCTAGCTTTTTGCTGTCTTCCTAGCCCCATCTTTCCTCAGCTGAGCCATTTTGCACCTCTTCTTACGCCAGTTGCTGCTTTCCCTGTAGCCCTTTAGTCCTCATCAGTGTCTCAAGATCTCTGTTCTGCAGTTTGGGCTGCTCCACCTTGGCCTCTTGCTCCCCTCTTGTCACTAAGCTTCTTCACAACTCCTTCTCCGTGGCAGCTGCGCTTCTTCTCCTCCACATTGCTGAAGCACCAGGATGGGGGTGGCCAGAGTGCATTGGGAGGCATTACCGGCCTCAGCTCCTCTGCCTAGTGCTGCAGCATCCTCAGCTTATTGGAAGATGTCACGAGCAGGGAAGTCCTGCTCAGCCCCATTAGCTGTAAGTGTGTGTATGTATGAGTATTTTGGGACCTTGGAGCCTTGTACAGAAGAATCTGAGTGGATTTTAGTGGGGGTTGTAAATACCATCACTGGTTTCACCCACATCTTTGCTGAACTTTTCATTTCTCGTCCAAAGCACAGAGTTACTGATGAGGTTTAGTTTTATGGCAGTATTTATTTTAATGTTAATGTTGGGGAAAAGTTGAAGTGGATTTACCATTTTCAGAAATGAGCGAAGTGTATAAGCTGACTAAAAATATATCCGCATACAGAAATAAAATTCAAATTCAGCTTAATGCAATTCAGCACCATAATAGGCAATTTCAGTTCATGTGAATGAAGTTGGTGAGACTTAATTGAAGGCAGGCTTATGTAATGGAAAATGTAAAAGGTATCTTACCTGTAGGTACTGTTATTGGTGTTACCTCTGTTGTTTCTCTTGCCTGAGGTCCTGTTGTCCTCTGGACTTACAGGAATACTGGAAGGAGATAAATGGAAGAATGTCTCTGTTTCACGGACAGGAAGCTGCTGGTCAGAGCTTTCGAGATTTGGCACCACTTTTAAATTTTTGAATTTTCAGCTTTTGTCACCCAATGTGGGAGAAAGAAGCTGTCTTTTCAGAGTGGCTTTACATTTGTCCCTCCCACTGAAAGTAAATGAGGGGTCCCAGCCTGCTTTTCTACAAATCAAGATTTAGGAGTTTCGAATTAAGTCTACAAAGGCTGACCATTACTGAAATGTTGGGATTTTAGCCGTATCTTGCACAGGAAATCTGTTTTGGAGCCAGAAATACAGATTGAATCTCAGGACTTCTACTTTTTTGGTTCAGCAACACAACCATCTGTCACTTCTAATTCCTGCTATGAAAAAGACAATCTCGTTATCTTTGATGGAATAATTCTGAATTTGCAAGCTACATTTTTCTGCCTTTCCCCAATTAGATTTCCTTTCCCTCATACATACTGGAATTTCTGTTTCAAAGTTCAGCCTTGGATAAAGATAAACCCCAAAATAATGATCCATTTTTAATCGCTATTTCCCCATTGGACATGATACAAACTTACAAAGTATGCCAGCTCCTCCCACCAAAGCAATCTTGAGTCAGTTTTAAAAGAGGGAGACATCTGAAAACAGGTGAATTTCTTGTCATTTTAGATTTCATCAAGGGTGTGGAGCTTTTGCTCCATTTTAAGCTTGATATATGTTTTGGAAGGTAGCAGACTTATAAGGAGGGCCTGGATATTTTTTCCAGACATGTCTACATCTGAACTAGCATATGGTTCATTCCAAGACTATTTTTTAATCTACTGTGTTCTCACACAACTTTGTCTAACTCTCCGAGGCAAAGGACTCTTTCTCATAGTACCATTAAAAACATGACTAGATTTTCTTTCATAATTAGGAAACAAATCAAGTTTCTTCTTTGGAGAGAACCAAACTCATCCTCATCCGGGTAAAGATAAGTTTCCTGAGATCACAATGTGTTCAGTCTTTCCTATACATATTTTCACGGTGTAAACTACAGATAAAAAGCACGTGTTATAAATTCATCTTTTGAGTGGCCTTATTTTTCATGGCTGTAGGTGAGGGAATGTCTCAGGCAGCTCCTTCCATCCAGCTATTGTTTTTCCTCGCTTTGTATACATAGATACATTCCTGAAGCACAAACTCAGTTGTGTTTGAATGGTTCAGGGCATGTCTCCACTACTAAATTTTAATGAAAAGATGATAGAAATTTTGGGGATTAACGACTGCTTGACAAAAATTAGGCTGATATCTACTTTATCTGCACCAGTTCTTCCAACCTTCTTTCTACAATGAAAAACTAAAAAGGGCTGAGGAATAGAAAGCTGTTCCTAGGATACAATGTGCAGCACTTCCTACTCTTGGCTCATTCTAACTTCAGCCTCTCAGCTCTGTCATTTTTTTTCCATCTATGAATTTAAAATAGTTTTTGCCACAAGATAGTGAAGTGAAGTGAAAGCAATAGCATTTGTCCCAGCTGTGGGTGGGATCACCTTGCTACCGTGGTAAAACAGAAGAGGCTGATCTTCATGAGGATTTTGCAGTAAGGTAATTTCCACACATTACTTGTCCTGCTGTTTGGAAAAAACCCTTTCCTGCAGTGAGTTCAGAGGCTTTATGTATGTGAGCACACATATGTCCCTATGCAAAGTGTGGCTTCTCTACATCGGCATTTCAGCTGGCAGTTCCTGGAAAGCTGTCTGGAAATTCACTGTGTAGCTCCAAAAGCTACTGCAAAATGGAAATCACAAATATCGTGGCCTGCCTCCTGACATTTGTACCTGGGCCATCCTTTCTGTGCTCCAGTGCTTGCACACAGGCAGAACAAGCAAGAGATCCTTGCTTTTTTGTAATCCTTCTTCGAGGGGAGAACGAATTCCTTACAGGGCTGCTGTCTTTGGGCTTAGGCAGTCCAACTGAGGGGAAGAATGGGTCTTTAAACTGTGTTGATCTGGGTATGAACACTTTGGGTACATTGATCCATTGTAAACTCTGGGAACAGGAACAGGATGCAGGTATAGCGAACAATTATTACAGAACAATTGCTACTCTATAAACAGCCACTTTACAGCTTTCTGTTGTCCCCAAGATATAGGTGTTGGTTTCATGTTCTTGGCAGCCCTCCACTCCGTAAGTCAAGGTCCCTCTCTTTGACCAGGAGCTGGCAGGGGGCTCTCATGTCGGTGCCAAAGGCTGCTGAGGAAAAGCTACCCTCAAACTGGAAAACTGAGGAGATTGTTTTGTCATTTAGGTTTGGGAGAGAAACCCCTTCACCAGCATTTTGCACTTGCAGCACATGATTACTTTGAGGTTTAGAAAGCAAACAGAAATCATTAAGAGTGGTTTATTAAATGAAATAAATTTCCCTTTGTGCCATTAACTAAAGAGAAGGCAATTTAGCTGTTCCTTATTATGGGATTATGCCTAGATTTCTCTAAGCTGTTGACATACATGGCGTTTTTGAGTTATGCATGTGCTTTTACGGTGTTTTACACAAAGGAGATCTTTTACCTCTTCTCTGTTCACAAGTGCCACCATGTGCAAGGGACTGAAAATGATGGTGTAAATCTTGGTGCTGCTTTTAAGGAATTACAGAGCCTTGAATACACGGTACATAACCATAGGCAGTGATCTGTCCTGGTGTTTAGCAGAGGAGTGTTTTTTCTCAGCCAATTCAGGCAGGGCAGATACACACATTCACTCCAGGCCCATGTTTGGGATGGCGTAATAAAATAGTTCCCATAGTTATTCCTAGAAGTTAATTGGCTGTGACAATGGGAAAGTGACAACCTCATGATTCTTGGATATTTATAACGAGGCTGTCACTTGCTAGGTTAGTCAGGTCATAGAGGAGACAAGTGTGTGAAGTCAGGTTTCTGGCAGGACACAGAGCTGATCCTGCATTGCCGAGCTTCCTTGCCGTTGCTCACATGTTGGCAGAAAGGATCTCTTGGTACAGCCTTTGTAACACTACACCAGCGTGTGATCCATATCTTTGGGAAATGTGGCTTCACCGTGCTGCAGAGCTCTGTAGGTGCATGAGTTCACATCACATAGCTTTAGAATTTGGTCTGGGATTATTGAAATCAAGGTGTCTTTGCTCCTGGTTCCACGAGTGCAAGGTCAGGCTTCCAGGGACAAAGTGGAGCTGTGGATAGGAAGGTCATGAAGGACATGAAGAAATGCTGTGGTGCCATCCCTTGGTGTGCATGGTCTCCTTAGGTGGGTGCTGCAACGTTCACCATGCTTGCACCGTAGCGCCCTTTTGCACCATGCACTGCTTGCTCCATGGGTGACATAGGCAATTGGTTTGGGGTCTTTTGCCTCTGTTTTTTGTATTTAGCAAATGGCACTGCTACTGTCATGCTTCAGAACTTATAACTATGGAGTTTCCTAATGCAGCAGGAGATGTTAGAGTTTGTTTGACCCTCTGTCTTTGCCATGTAATCAAGGCTTAATGTGCTAATGTGTTCACTGTACACTGGCAACAGCACAGCTGAGAATGACTTTTTATTAGTATCTAGGATGCAGCTCAGGTCCAGAAAGGCTGCTGGGAATATTTCTGAGAGCATTTTTATGTATTTTTGAGAGTTAAAAGAGCAAAAGAGTTATACCAGTGGTAAAAAGCTCTCAAATTACACATTTTGTGCAAATCACAGTTATTTTATTGGTAATGATAGGCTAACCCAGAATAGATTATTTCAAAAATCTCTCTCATTCAGAGTACCATTTATTAATGTTGCTACTGCCCAGAAAGATATCTCACACTGAGAAATATATGAGTTACCATTGTGATGAGAGAGCACAGAAGTTGGTTCATTTTTGTCTGTCTGTCATTCTGGTATTTCAGTTTTAATAGGAGAAACTATCATACAAGTTTCACATGATCTCTAAAGTGTCATTTCTCCCTGAAAATTTCCTGCCCATAAATAGTGTGCCAAATTTTGTAGCAGGTTTGTCATCTGCCCAGTATTCTTCAGAGAAAGCAGCTGACTGTTGGCTTCCCTAGTTATTTCTTCTTCTAATATTGTTTCCTCAGAGCTAGCCTGAAGGGGGAATAAAGTGCAACTATATATAAATAATCAACTAACACCAGACATTTCTGTCAAAAAAATGTAAAGCTTTAGAACAACAACAAAAAAATAGTTGAATGCACATCTCTCTCTCTTAAAACTGGCAATATTTTCAGAGAAATAATTTGTTTCACTGAAAGGTGGGACACTGCTTTTTTGCATTGCCACAAAACTCCACTGGAGGGGAAAGCTGGGAAACTGCCAAACACCTCATAACTGCTGTGACAATGGGTAGCCGTATCAACACACACAAACCCATATTTAACTAACCTGTTCAATTGAATTCTAATCTCCAGCTAATCGCCAAGCTTTAATAAAAAAAAAAAGAAAAACAAACCAAAAAAAGATTCCCCTATTCATGTTTTATTTCTAAAAAATACCTTAATGATGTCATGTGAGTGAATGAATGGATGAGAGATTCAAGCACAATATGCATACAAAACTAAATGAGCTATGGGGCTCACATTCTATTAAATATTTCACCCATGAAACTCTCAGTTTAAAAAAAAACACCTTTAGATGGAGACTGGGAAGTCACTGAAGGGCCCTTAGGGCCCTTTTAGGGCCCCTCAGGATAGGTGATACAGAGATGTGATTTTGCTTTGCATTATGACATCCCTGGGAGAAAACGCTCCAAGCCTCCATCAGCCATGCAACTCAATGAGGTTACAGCAGAGCAAGTATCAGCAGTCACCAGTTTGTGCGTAGTAGGTACACTTTGTGTTCAAAACAGAACTGCACCCTCCTGAATGAAGTGTGTGTGTGCATGTGTGTGTTGTAGGGGATAGGAAGAGTTTTTATTTTTCCTGGCTCGAGACTATATGCAGAAGAAAGCATGCCATCCATGAATCTGTCCATCAGACTTGGCATCTCCTGTGTGACTCACAGTATCTAAATCAATTTCTTCTCAATATTTCTTAAACGGAGATACTACAAAAGTGAAGAGGTGCTCCTCCCTTGACTTTTTTGGGGGACATAATTTGAAGTTAATAATGGGGGAAATGTGGGGCTAAAACATCCAGTCCCTAAGTCAGGACTTGTAACACAGCACCTCATCATCCTTTACAAGCCTGAATGGGTATCCTGCCCCAGTTTTACCAAGGAAGCACTGATGTTCCTGATAAAAGGCATATCTGTGGAGAAGATGCCTACCAGTTACAGAACCAAAATGTAATTTCATATGAGGATGCTGTGGAGCAAGTTTGAAGAATGAGACATTCATGGACAGCTGGTTCTTAAGCACAAACCCTCAGATATCTCATACACCAGAAGTGTATGTAAACCAGTAAAGTCTTTCCTGGACCTCCTCACTGAGTTTCAGGTGCTTACCTTTACCTGGGTCTCAGTTTCTATCTTTTTTGCAGACCTGAACATAAGGGCAGTCTGATCTGTACTAGTGTTTGGTTGGAGCACCCAGAAGAACTGTGTAAGTATGATGGCTTCTCTTTGCTGATTTTAAAGAATTCCTTGTGAGTGGCTCATTCTCATTCTATTTTTTCCACCCTGCACAGCAAGGCTGGGCGTATCCTTAATTTAACCTGGCAGTGAGAAGTACTGACATGTACTTTTAACTGAAGTGACTCTCCCTGACCCAGGTTTTATGCTTGCATGGAAACCCTGTCAGTGAAAATAATTTTATAGTGTCGTTCTGTTTGTTCTGTTATTATACTGTGTCTTCAAATCTCCACCTTTTGAGTGTGAACAGGCCGATGTGACCTTCTTACCAAATGATTATTGAAGACTGCAGCTAACAAAGTGTTCTAGGGGGCTATCAAATGTCTCCAAGGTAAGGCATGCATAAAACATGAGCACGTAGTCATAAATAACCGGGCTCCTCTTCGTTTATTTTAAAATAATGATGGCTGTTTAACTGTCTTGAAAGGGTTACTCTTTCACCCCTAGCTTGTATGAGCACCGTGGGAAAATGACATGAGCACTGTTTAGTTTAAGGGATGTAGTCATGCAAAACCTTTGCTGTGTTGGTGGAGGAAGCTGGAGTGTTTCAAAAAATAATGAAGGTGTGAATCATCACAATTCTGAGTTGTTTGATAAGAAAATCTTTTAATCTCTTGTAGTAATGTAAGGACTTTAATTGCTGCAATTCTTTTTATATATTGTGCAATAAAATATGGAATAAATCATTGCAAAAGAATCCAGGATTATCAGCAGTGTCTTCCTTTGATACCAGTGTTTCTGAAAGGTGTTCTTTAAAGGCTTTTGCTCGTTAGTTTAGTTTTAGAAGACAAGAAAAGTATTTAGTTCATTTTCCCCACCCCCACTTTATGGTCTGTTCGTTCTTGGCACACTTAGAAAACATTTGAGCTTAAACAGTTCATTTTCAGTTGTGTCCCTTGGCAGGAAGGATTTCCATATTTGAAACCAAACACATTAAAACAACGAGGACAAGATACTGCTTTCATTAAAAGTATACACAAAGGACAAGGTGTTTGGTTGCTTACTTTTTGTTGTTGTTGTTAAATATATTTTAAATGCCATTCAAATGGTAACAAAAAAACTTCAGTTTTACATGGATGTGTACAGTTAAAAAACCCTCAAGAATTCCCTTTTGAAAAATATTCTCATTTGTCATTGTTTCTTGAACTCAGCTCCACATTCTGTGTAATTCTTTTACTAAGATTTTGTGGTTTTATTTATACAAAAATCACATAATGCAGTAGGATGTCAAGAAAGTGAACAGCTTGGTAAGATTGAGGCTTTTGAGGTTCCTTTTATGATCAAGAAAGATATAAAATCATGTAAATCACTCAAATTGGAAACCTCAGAACCTAGCTTTGATATATGACTCTTTTCATAATACACAATAAGACTTTGATTACTGCTTTATAATTTCATTTATCACTTTCTAGGCAGCAGCCGCCCATTGGCTAGAGAAGAAATCAAATGTTTATCCACTGCTACCTTTGCCTGTGGACGGTAAAAAGTTATCTGTAACACATGACAAAGTCCTGCCATAAAAGATTAGAATAGTGAAACAAGACAAGAAGAATGAACTACCGCCATAAATGATAAAGTTTAAAATGTTTGGGCTGGATTCTGTTGTGGTTTGTCTGCCTGCTCCTTGCTTGGCTGTGGTATGTCCCAGCAGCCCACCTTGGATAAGAGCTACAGAGCAATGTGCAAGTCCTTGCTGGGTACCCATGAGCATCCTCCATGCGCACTGTTTTCAAAAGGCTGCAAGTAAGTGGCAAAGCGGTTTTTAGAAACAGCATGTGCACTTGTATTTTGGATTTTTTTTTTCTTTTTGGATCACTGGAATACTTTTTATAAATATTTGATGAATGAAAAAATATGAAAAATCACATTAATAGTAAGATTGCTTATGGTGCTTTAATGTATTTCATCTATTTACTTTCCACTGTCACCTCCCTCACTTCATACAACTGTTTACAGTCAGTAGCTGGCTTGTAAAACAACATATAGTACAGACACTGTTCATATGTTAGTTGTGAGCAATTCCTTTCCACAAATAATTCCCAAACTGGATTCTGAAGGTACCAAAATAAGGCTACTTGAGTGCTTGTTTAGCCCCAGTTGATTCACCTGCTGGGCTTTGGATGCTGAAGGGAAGAAGCCAAGTGACTACAAGCTGCTGTGGGGTGAATGGAGAGCAAGTGGGTTGGTAGTGGCACGATGAGGCCACCTCTACCCAAGGTCCTGGGCATGTTTATGCCTTGTGGGACTCAGAAATAGGACCTGTGGCAGGCTGATAGTATAGTGTCCCTGGGAGGATGACAGAGGCCTTGAAGATGAGCTGAGACCCCTCAGTAGCTGAAAAGGGGGAATCTCAGTAGGTGGTCAAAGGCACACCTTCAGGAAGAGGTAAGAGGACTAAGGATACAAGGAGTAGGTAAAAAGACAGCATCTAACTGTTTTATGTGCACTTCATAGACTGAACTGGAGGACTTGATGGGCCTGACCTCTTCTCACAACCTCCTGAAGTGCTGAGATGGGGAGCATGGTGATGAGCCCAGGAGGGGAAAGGGGCGGCTCAGGGTTATCCTCTGTGCAGAGCTGCCTCGTGGTGAGGCCAGCTGGCCACGTCTGGAGCTCTGTGGCACAGTAGTGAGGTCATCTTGCTGTCCTCCAGCTCTGAATGTGTTCATGAGCTCGTGATCCCCGTCATGCAGAGCAGCGAAGAAGCTGTGCTGTTGCAAAAATGATATGGATGCCTGTGCATGTGTGTGATTGTATTCTAGCTATAATGGGCTTTAAATACAGTCTGATTCAGATATAATCTAACACAGCATTTTGGACTGCGTGAACTGCTTGATTTCCCCTTAGGTTTCTTTAAATATGAGGCAATTGCAGAGCAATCTAGAGATAACCCAGTGTAGGAAAATAATAGAGATGCTTCTGTTGTTCCCTTGCCATTTTTGCTTCCTTTCTTTTTCTTCGAAGCCACAAGTTATTTCCCTGTAGGGCTGTGAAGTAACAGGAAACCAGAATCCCCCAACCAAGCAAAGTCTCTTCAGCAGAACTACAGGAGATCGCAACCGCTAGAAAGATTAATGAGGACCTGACATTTCTGTGTGTCAGGATAAAGAGAACTGGTCACTTCCTAGTGCACTAGAAGCATTTGTGAAACCTTTTAGGAAATGTCATAATTTATTTTAGTGTAAAATTAAGCTAGAAAAAAGTTGCAAAAAACTGGACCATCAGGCCTGGATTTAATAAATCAGACACTCAGCAACTGCACATTTCTTGCTTTCTTATTTCATTGAAAATTGATGCAGAAGATTTTAGAAAATTTCTTTCTTTTCTCATTTCCTCATCAAGCTTTCCCTACAAAACACAGCCGATGTGTGTGAGTCAAGTTGGTGCTGGACACCAAACGGAGAGCCCAGCATGGCCCTCTCTTACCCACCTCTGAGGGGACTGTTATGGCTCAGTGCCCATTGCCATTTCCCTACCTCCCTCTCCTGATCTGCAGCAGCCACTTCCAGGGCTGCTACTATGCACACTCATATTTTTTTTTTCTTTTCCAATCTCTGCATTTTAATTACTCATCCTCCATTTCAAAAGACTTGAAATTTTGAGATACTAAAATGTTTCCACAGGTCATGCTACTTTCTTAACCTTTCAGGCACCTGAAAAAGGATTGAAAGGAGGTTGGACTAGCTCATGTTTACAAGTTCCTTGCAACCTATACCATTCCATGATTCTAAGAAGTATGTATGTTTGTGATGTATTATTACTACATGTTTCTCTTTACATCTGGTTATGAAAACCAATGCTGGAGGGGAGAAGACCATCAACTAGGCGAAACAGAAGGATCATTTAAGCCCCTTCTTTTTGTAAAGAGTTGGATTCCACATCATGATGAAGTGTGACTCTCCCCATCACAGACTACAATGTTCAGAAAACACTTAGAGGCATCACAGAAGAAGATCTTGTCAAGGACTATAAGCAAAATATGTTTTAGTTCAAGAAATTGCTGGAAGCTGGATGAGTATGTTGAAGTAACACCATGATATCTTTACCTTGTTCTTATAAATTTCTCTAGGCATGTGGTCACTGTCCAGGCCAGGATGCTGGGCTGGTTGCGTATGTGGTTCAGTCTGACCCAGCTGGGCTTTTTTAGGCTATTTTCAAGAAAGCTTACATGAAGCCACCACAGAAAATAATTCCTGCCCTCCCTTCAGCTATGTCTGCTCCCTGCAACTAGTACTATGTGTCTGAAGCTGCATCAGCTTTTGCAGCTGAGATTTTCTTCGAGGCTCTGAAGGCAGTAGTGAAGGAAAAATTATAAATAGAGATGTGAGGAGTGATGAGGCTGGAACAAGACCAAATGCCCCTTGACATTCCACTGGTTTTGATCCATGGGCAGTTTTTGATCCATGACCGATGACAAACTGAACTAGAGTGTCCACGTTATTAAACATGTTCAAATATCGAAAGCTCACAGAAATCTCTGGGAGTAAAGTGTCTGAATATTTTTATAAACTGGGTCAAAATGAACCCAATGAACAATGGTTTTGTTAAATTATAGGGATGATTTGGTAGAAATTCAGGCCTGATAGGAAAACAGGAAAGTAATAGTTACTCTAAAAATATTTAACAGATCAGATGGTTGTCTTGCATTTGGAATATCAATATCAGCTTACTTCACTTTTGTGTTGCATTGTGTTGATGTCACAGGCAGTACACACACATACAAATGAAATAACTAATGATAAATACTTTCATACTTCTTGTATTCCAACAAAAACAGAGCAAGATTTGCCTTGAATTTTGATTACAACTTTTGTTATAAGTAGGACATATTCTAAATATTAGTAATATTAAATGAGATAGTCTGTTCAACAGTATAAATACGAAGTTCCTTTTTTTTTTTTTTACTTAAATTCTGAGTCCACATCAGTTGTATCCATGGTGATAGTAAGACTCTTGTTCTCATTCCTTTTCAAGTCAGTGTTGTGATTTCAGTGATTTTGAAACTGCTTTTCAGTAATTCAAATATTAATAGTTAGACAAACAGTCTCCGCTTTGGCTCAATCTCCAGTGTGCATGCACCCCTTATTAAGTAACAATCTATGGCAGCAAACCTATTCATTGTGGTTTGTGTTCTCATGTTGTGTCTGTAGGGACAGGAAATTCTATTTTACCAAAATCTGGTGATACTGCACCAAAGCTTGCTGCATGCTTTGTTGGGAAATGTAAAGGTCAAGCTCTTTCTTTGTAGAGATTGCTGGCTTGGTATAGCCGTAGTAGTAGGAGTGAGCAATAGGAATGAGGGGGTAGGGTGCTAAATCAGAGGAACACTTGCTTTGATAGATAAGTCTCTTACAGTAATTTGCTCTTCATAAGATATTCAGGGCTTGGTTATCATTCTGTCTTTTCTGCCTGTGTGCATCCTGGAAAATCCGTGAAAAAAAAAAACAAAAACATAAAGCAAAAAGATTGGACTGTAGGGAGGAAGCGAATTATACAGGTGGAGATCCCCACGTTGCAGAGGAAAGAAGGGAAGAAGAAAGGTGATGGTAGTGCAGAAGGTACAGCAGGGTGTGAAGAAAGAATAACATGGAAAGCAAGTGAGAAATATTGTCAGTTTTGACAGCTGTGGAGTGATGAAACTTTGGTCACACCATGCAAGGGAGTACATGAAGCACTATCCCAATGGGACAAGCCAGAGCCTGCATTAGCCCAGAGTTTTGGACATGCTAGTGCGAAAATCAGTGTGTGACAGCTACTGCTCTTCCTCTGGTGTCTAGAAACTTTTCCCAAAGCTTGGACTGAATCAAATTAATATATAATCGATAGGAAACTAGAAAATCTTCCTGGTATTCATCAGGAACTGCAGGTTTCCAGAAACCCTGTATTCCAAAGCACAGCCTGAACAAAATGAGGAAGTGCTCCAGAGATTTGATGTACTGTGACCTTGAACAAAAGCTAAGCTTAAAAAAGCTGTAACAAACATTTGTGCTTTTCAAACGCTTATCTGGAGCTCTCACCTCTCTCTCATCTGTGTAGACTGAAGATGAGGAGGGAAGAACCTGTGCTGTGATTATTCCCCTGATGAGGACACCTGGATAAAATGGTTCTTGACCAGTAGAGCCCAGAGAAGGGCCTGCACTGATGCTACAAGCATGGTTTGTCGTTAATATAAATCAACAGTGACTTACAGTTTATCTGGAGCCTTGTTTCTATGAATGTGTGGGGATTTTAAGGTTTCAAGTATACAGCTGAATGTTTTCTGTTTCCTCTTCAAGTGAACATGTATAACATTCAGCTCTGGCCATTCCTCATATTTACCATGAGTGAGCTCTTCCTTCAGTCAGCGATGACAGAATGTGGTCCATTTTTTAAACTAGGGATTTGCAAACTTAAACACATTCACAAATCAAGTTCAGTTAGGAGATTCCTTAAATTCCTGCCCTGAATGGTCTCCAGTCTATCAGAAATACAACTGGTCTGCCCTCCATATGACCAAGTTTGCTCACAGGAATACCAAACAATAATCTCTGTCAGCCCATTTCACAAATGGCTAGAAATTATTCTTGAAGAAGTGCTATCAAGCTAGAAGGCATCTGCTATATCTTATACTACTTCTGATGTACAATAAGATGCAAAAATAGCTCTCTTTTTTACAAACAATTTGACTGAAGGAAGAGATGCTTTTAAAATTTGACACTTCAGTTGGTTGTGTTGCAAGATCTTCTGGAGGATGTGAGCAGACTTCAAAATGAACTTGGTCAGACAGAGAGATGAATAGGTGAATAAACAGAAGGGTGTTCACTATACCAACTGTGACATTTAGGAAGGGGAGTACAAATATCAGGTGGGTCGTGTCTGCTAAGAAGCAGTATGGCAGAGGAAGATTAAGGGATGTGAGTGGAACAACAGTATGTACTAGTTAGCAACATGGTATTGCAAAAAAAAGAAAATGTCACCTCAGGCTCAAGTTGAGTGTTAAATGATTCGGTAGCCTTAGAAGTCCTTTAGCAGTAATTCTACAATAAATGCCTCATTTAGGTCCAATGGCCACTTATTCTTTGAATACCTGTTCCATTTAATTTTACAAAGCTAACTCATTCATCATAGCTAGCTTTCCATAAAACGAAGCATTCAACTAGTTAGGTTGTCTTATTACAGTCAGCTTAAAGACGTCTCCAAATTTGTTTTGAATTAGTTGATACCGGCCCAGTGTAACAGCTCACAAAGCCCAAGTGTAGCGTGGAGTTTCTTGTCTCCTTGAACTTGCTCTGTAAGAGTGAATTCTTCAGTGAAGACAGACACGGTGCTGCAGAGGACATCCCAGGGAGTCTTCCTAGGACTCTTGGGGTCCATGGAGGAGGCCAAGGTAACCCACTCAGGCCAAGGTAATTTTTTGTGGCCGCATCTATCCAAGTGACTTGACAGACATAAATTGATGATGAACACATGATTTATATGTTGAATATATCTGAATTCTTGGCTTTATCAACTGCAGTGTGTACCAGGTAAGGACAGTCTTGCATATGGACTCTTTTTTCTTAAAGCACAAACAATTACAGATATCCTCCTTAGTTTCCTTGGGCTTTCCTTTGTACATAGCTCTTTAGCTGGTACACACTTAAACAGAAAAAAAGCTTCTTTACTGTGTATTGTGCAAATTTGCCAGTAGTTTATCTTTTCATTTTAGCTTCTCAAAGCTCAGTTTAAGCCATTCCACATTAACACCACAATCTACCAAAAGCAATGAACCCCATGACAGTTATGAATGCATAGATGGCTTGACAGCCATGCTGCATTTAAGATGTGATGGCGTATCATTTGCCTGAATTGCTGCTAGTGATGGGGCTGTATAACTAGCTGGAGCTATAGTAGTTCAAGCAATAAAAGTGGAGAGGAGAACAAGAACACTGTTGTCAAGTTTAGCTAACATGACCTGTGAAGAAGGCTGAAGGAACTAAAGTTGTTCAGTCTACAGAAGAAAAAACAAAGGGGGAGCAGGAGAAATTTTAAAATATGAAGACCTTTTTATAAAGGAGATGTTGATCAGTTTGGAGAAAGGACAGGACAGTAGCAGCCTGGTTTACAGCAAAAGGAAATTGAAGGTGGATTTCAGTGGAGCAGCCTGTACGATGCAAGAGTGGAATTGGATTTTCTGGTCTCAGAAACCAGAATTTGTCATCAACAATCTGCTTTCTGAAGTTGCTGCATGGGTTAACTATAGAATGGTGTCTCCCTCCAAAGATAAGATCTAAGACTGGACCTTCTCTGCTGCTGTAGCTAAATGTGTCTGGCAATGTTTTCTTTTTCTTTTCCCCTTCTCTCTCTCATAAAAACACATACACAGCTAAACAACACATGAGAAAACAAGTAGAAATAATTGGGACAAAACAATCTAGTATAAAATCATTATCCACAGCTTCATCCTCTGCAAAGCTTTAAAAGCATTTCTGGCTGACTTAGCTGACAAACTCCCATCAGTCCAAATGTTGTTTCTGGTATTTTTACCTTACTAACCAGGAAGATGTCTCCCAGAGAGACTATTGAACTTGTTTTTTCCTACAAGTAGTGCACAAATTACATAGACCTACAGCATTTCTGTTCTAAACCCTTGCCTGAAGTCAGAAACAGAATTTAATGCACAGTCCCCAGGGAAAATCAAAGGCAGGGTGGGAAGCTCTTGAGATGTGTTGGGTTCATGGGCAGTTCCAGCACAGATATCATGCCTGGGCTGTGGGATGTGACTTTCTGCAAGGCCATGCTAGTTGAGGGGCTATGGGGTGAGACCCATGCCCAGCTGTGGTGGTAAATGAGCCAAGCGGAGCAGCTGAGGCTGATGTCCCTGGTCTGTCCTTGAGCCCCATCTTGCAATGGAACAGCAAACCTTCCAGGAGCCGCTGTCATTTCCTGCCTTGTTCCCAGGGATTCACAAGATACAAGAAGGGTGTCTTATGGCTTTTCTTCCTTACAAGAGAAATGTGAGATTTCTCTGACCTTTGGAGAAAATGGTGACGTCTCCACGGAGTGTAGCTGGTTGGAATATTCTTAGGGTCTGTCTTTTGGATTTGTCTTCCCAAGATCAACCAAATCTCTCTGCTAGAATTCAGTCCTTCCAGTCTGCAAGATTCCTGAGCAATTAATTCTTGAGCACATTATTGTTACACTCGTCTGAGCTCAATAGCTATAGAAAATCCTCTTGATATTTTTGAGAAATTGCAAAGACTTTTTCCTTATACTCTGGAACAAACATGAATTACCCCTTAGACTGGGATTTCTTATATTTTCCCCAAATGCAAGTTAAATATTTATTGAAGTCTTCTGTTGATTAAATGCTCTGAATAGTCTATCCAGAAGACTAATCGATGTTTTAAATGCACTCAGACATATTAGCTGCTTCCTGATTACACAAGGAAATAATGAACTTGCTATATGAGAAGGTAAAATTCATGAATAATTCATAGCCATTAATTTATTCAGTTTTGCCTTTTGAATTGATTTGGCAATTATTCTTGTACTGTGCATCATTTACAAACGCTCAGATATAAATATTTACAGTTGCAAATTTGTGGTCAAATCATTTCTATTCTCTGATTGAATGGCTTCTGTAGCACACTGAGCAGGGCAAATTTTGAATTTTACTGTTAAATATACAGCTCGGTAGAACGGGAGTACTTGAATGATCAAATAAAGCGGATACATACTGACTGTAAATGTGGTCAAAATAAGGTATTTTAAATATGAATAAATATTTGCAGGCAGGTTTTCCTTCATCACTTATTGTGGTAAGAACGAAGTAAAGATCTTGTATATCATGCAGCCACAGACAATAAAGACCAGTGTCCTTTGGCACTGATATTTTTATTTTTTATTCAGCTCTTCTCTCTTTTTCCTTTCCTTTCCTTTCCTTCCCCTTTCCTTCCCCTTCCCTTCCCTTCCCTTCCCTTCCCTTCCCTTCCCTTCCCTTCCCTCCCCTCCCCTCCCCTTCCCCTTCCCCTTCCCCTTCCCCTTCCCCTTCCCCTTCCCCTTCCCCTTCCCCTTCCCCTTCCCCTTCCCCTTCCCCTTCCCCTTCCCCTTCCCCTTCCCCTTCCCCTTCCCCTTCCCCTTCCCCTTCCCCTTCCCCTTCCCTTCTTCTCCTCTCTCCTCTCTCTTTTCTCCTCTTTCTTTTTTTCTTTTATTTTCTTTTCCTCCTGCTGATTGTGTTCTACATTTCTCAAGGAAGACTGCAACATTCAGAAAAATGAGAATTCACTCTAGATGTGCATGACTGGCAAGAAGCCCTTTTTTTCCCTTAACCTCATGGTGAAGCTGTGTGGCTAGATGATGATCCAAAAGCAAAATATTACAGATCTGTAGGGCAACTGGTGGTCTGAGTGAAAGGTCTAATTCACGATGTCTTGCTTCAGCCAAAAGAAGCTTGACTCCTAAGCTCCACTTGTACTTTATAGAGAGTCTTCTCTAGAGGATGATTCAGAACAGGAGGCTAATTTTAAGCACTTTGAATCACTCTGCTAGTCTGCTTATTTTGAACAGTGCAGTTTATCTTCCCTACATTTCCTACTTGTTGCCCTGATTGATGAGTCAGGATTTATGCAGAATGAATGAATTTCACCTTTTATGAATAAAACATAGCACTGTAATAATTTAGAGCATTTGATTTGAGACTAAAGAACTAGTGAAAGCACTAAGGTGTATTATGTTATATATTTCTCTCTCTGAACAGTTACAAGAATCATGAAAAATTCCAGCCTTAAGCATTTAAGTTGTTTAATACATTGCAATAATTCACTTAATGTGATTTTCAGTTTTCTTGAAGCACTCCAGAAAATTATTTTTCCAAAGTTCCTTCACTTTGAAATGCTTCCACAGAAGCACTTGAGGCTGAAAGTAAAGTTAATCCATTTGCAGATAGCATGTTCAGAAAAGAATAAAACCTATGAAACTACAGGTTGTTCTACAAGAATGAAGATGAATGCATTAACATCTGAAGCAATTCTAAAGTAAAACTAGGCATTTGGTTGTAAACACATTTGAGAAATGAGAGTGGGTGGTCTTAAAGCCAGGCCCATGGTAGCCTTAGGACTACTCTGTAGGGATATCAGGGATATTCAAAGGAAATTTGCTCATTGTGTGCAGCTCATGAATGGATGTGAAACCAGATTCAAAATTCTTGTGGCTATTCCTATCCTGCGATGAAGTGCTGTTGCTCAGAGAAGAGCTTCATGACCACCACAAAGCTGCTGAAGCTGCTGCTGTCACCAGGGACAGCAGGGAAGCAGAGTCAGGGGCTGTGTGAGCACCTCACCTTTGGATCAGTGCTGGGCCACCCTGCTGAGCTGCAGCTGACACCCAGGAAGGAAACTCTTGACCAGCAGCCTCCATGTAGACACAAGAACTGCTGTAAGCATTGTCCAGTCTTGCTTTTCTTGGTAGACCTTCTGTGTGGCATTGGGAAGGCACAGTGCTGCAGATGGCATTCTAGCATATCAGCATCTTGGGTCAACCACTGCTAATGCCTCCAAATTGAAAGTAGGTGGCTAAAAAATGCTTCTACATGTGTTGTATAGTGTGTATGTGTGTGGTGGTCCCCAGCAGGACACTCAGGATGAATGTCCCACTTAGGACATCCAGCTGCCAGCAGCTGCTCTGCAGGGACCTCCTGCCCCAGGCACCTACAGGTGGTCTTACTTCCTATGCTAGTTGCCTGATGCAATCCACTCACTTTTTTACAGTGCCTTTGTCACCCTTGTACTCTCCAGGAGCTTAGTAGGACCTCCAAGCACCCTCCTGACTGGCTTATCACAAAATGATTGTTTTAAACATGACTTCCATCATGGGCAAGGTCCATATGGGGTTTACTCCAGTTCAGAAATGCCACAGCAGAGGAGCCATGAGTGAGCTCCTTAGGGCTGTGTCAGGTGCCTGTAGCGTGTGTGTGCTCTTCTTGTTTCACAGACACGAACTGAGAAGAGGGGAGGCCAAAGGGGCGTTGCACTGAGGTGAGAAACTCCGTGCTTGTGGGTGCCATGGCAGTATAAAAGATGCTTGAACTTGGCCTCCTGCTCATTATGTGGTACATTGTGGGGTAGTGTAACTGTGATTGACTCTTCCTTTTCTCAGTGATCAGACGGAAAATATATTTGCTTCTTAGTGTAGTGCTAAAACACTTTCGTAGTCTCTTCTCATTTTTAGCTGAAAAGTAGGAACAAAATTCTGCTGTGAGTAAAATGAACTGTCAGAACAACTGCATGTACTGAGTTTAATTTCATTTAATATTTAATGACTAGCTAGCTTTTCCTGGGATAATGATTTCACAATAAGAGAAAGATCAGAGCAGACCTCCTGCTAGTGTAGCACAGCTACAGCAGGAACTGTAGAAATGCAAGGTCAGTCCAGCAGAATGAGATTCGGCCACCTGTAGTCACAGCACTTCACGCCTCACAGGTGTTCACTTGGGTCAGTAGGACTACTGTGGAGGAAGGGACATGTTCAGTACACAATAAGGTGCAGAGTTTGACCCTAACTGAAAAATGTTCCCTCCCTTGGTAAGGATAAATTAGACATGGTTTAAGGCAATCCTACATATCTCCTGCTTTTAATGAGAGAAGGGTGAGATGTCTCCTCTCAGATCTCATACGTCACAAGGCTGTGCTGTCCAGATCTTTCCACAGATGCATAAATTCCTCACTCAACCATGTCATGGTAATGTTATTGTATATAAAGAGGACTTTTATAAAGTAATTTTCACAACATGTTTGGAACAGAAATTTGCCTACATATTTGTATGACAAACAATGCTAGAAACACTTGACCATCAAACAATATCTGCATGGTTTTGACATCGATGTCAAAAGTAAATGTTTCTACACTCAGCAGGTTAGCAGATGTAGGTGTTAGGGGTCCACATGGTAGAATAGATGCTGATTTGTTTTCTCACAGTTGTATTGGCACTGCAGTGCTAACAGTCTTGTTAGTTCTTGTCTTTGGCATCCTCAGATGCATTCCTCTGAATTTCAGGAGTTAGAAGAACCATTAGATAGAAGGAAGGAACAAGAAGACCCACAGCATATGTTCAATCTGCGGGAAAACAGTACTGCCTGTGCTAACCCTAATCCTTGTGTATAAAGATGGTCTGGGAAGCTAGTTCTGACAGGAGGGGAAAAGAAAGAAAGAAAGGGCTGTAGGAATTTGCTCCAAATGACAGCAAATGCAGTTGGCAGAATGACTGAAACTCAGTCCCTGAAGAATCCCTCCAGGATATGTAGCTTTCCTGACAAAAAGTGAGTGGGCTTATTAGGTGGATTCAATGTCTTCAGAGTAATTTTCTCCTCATAGCCAGACTAACACCAGTAATTCTTCTCTCCTTTTTATTTTTTTTATTTTATCCCCTCCCCCCCCCCCCCCCCGCCATTGGATACAGCCCAGCTCCATAGAACATTTTTTTTTATTTATGGTCTTTTTTTGATGATGGATGAACTGACTAATAGTGCCATCACTGCCTTGTGAAGCCAAGGATAAATTCACAGGCTGTTAGCAAAAGCGTTGCCTGATGCCTGCCATCTCTACTGAGCAGGCACTGCTCCCTCCTCCCCAGACTCTCGGGATGGCTTGAATCTCGTTTTCCTTTAATGATTTATTTTTCACTGAAGTGCACCCTGTGGTTAATTTTCATTCTTACTTTGTGGCTTCTCACCAGCCTGCACTGTTATACGGGTATATTCCACTTCCAGATCTCACAGCTTGACAAGCACAAGGTGCAGTAGTAAGCAGTGGCACTGATTTTAGAGGATCTTGCTACTTTCTCTCCCCTCTTTGGCTGGCATTAAGGAGCAAATAACGAAAGATTGGTATTTGTTCATTTGAAATAAATCCCAAAGTAATTGTGAAGACAGGAAAGATGGCTTTCAGGTATCGCCCTTGCTCGCCTACCAGATGCCAACAGGGGGAGTTTCAGCTCTGCCTCAGATTTATGCTTCTGAAGGTGTCCTTGCCTTTAGTTGACACTGATCATGAGGGAAAAAAGTTATTTATTTTCCCACATTTCAATAACATTTCTTAACGCCTCTTTCCTTTAAAGAAACACTTCTGTAGCTCTTCTACAGATTGAAAATGAAGGCACAGTTCATATCTCCTGTTGAAATCCTTTTAGAAAGAGACCAGTGATGGAATGGTACTACACCCTGCTTTTCTAGAGTGAAAGAAAACTAATTTGCCTCTGAGATGAATCAAAACCGTATTTTAGAAAGCCAACTCAATTTCTTCCTCCCCCCTGAAAATGTGATGACTGAGACATAGTTGACTTCTCTTGCTCATTTTGTATAAACTAAGATTTGAATGATAAGATCTCAAAAAGCCAAAATCTGCCCCTGGCCTATCAGTTTTAATCAATTAATTCATAGCCAGATAGAAAACAAACGTAGAGAAAGTATCGTCCTTTGATTTGTTTGTTTATTTGTTTAAGGAGGAAGCAAATAGGGAAGAACTTCACTTGTCAGGAGGCAGAATGACATTTTAAGGAGATGAGGCTCTGTCCTTAGAAGGGAGCCATAAGACATGATTGTGTAGAAATGAATGGAGGAAGACTTTTTGGAGGGATATTTTGTCTCTTTATAAATAGGACGGAATATGTCTGTGTAGTGCTGCAGTCAATTCTGCCAGGTCCTAGCAAATTGCAGTTTCTTTTCTTTCCACAACATTTCTCATTTATTTCTTATGTGAAAATTTTTTTCTGAAATTTTCTTCAAAGAACAAGGACTGTATCTTTTCTCTAACATAAACTTGATATTTTCCGTTGCTACCAAAGAGGATACCTTCCATATATTGAGCCTCTAGGGTTCAGTCAAGTTGCATTTCAAGTATTTTTTGCTGCCATTCAGATCAGACTTCAACTTCTGAATCTGCTTCATTTTGGGGTGTGAAAACATGAACAGATTAAACTAAAAGCTCTTCAGGAGAAAAACTGAAATGTCCTGAGTCATCCACTGAGAGTTGACACTAGCTCCTCTTTTCAAAGTCTTGTTACCTCTGGCTCTGAGCTTCAAAACTATAGCTACTTTCAACTATGACATCTCAGCTGACACAGTCCAGTGCTGTGATCTTGTCAACAAAGGCCGGAGTGGAAGAAATCTCCCTTAGGCAGTCTGTCCTCTTTGGGGGAACCCTGAAAAATTGACTTCTTCCTAGTTTGTGGAAGAAGCATTTTCAAGAGATTAAAACTCTTCAGCTTCCATTTGGCATCTGAATTTTGAATTCACAGGCTGTGTCATTCTCTCTATACCTACACAGAGGAGGCCCATGCTCTGTGTAATATACAAAAACATGTAAGTAAAGATCTGTGTGTATATACATATGTATATAAACTGTGATTGCCTACTTCAGAAATCCAAATTAAAATTCAAGTTTATAGCAGTGATGTTCATCATTTAATTCAGTCCAGTTTCACAGACAGTTAAAAACCTTTTTAAGTAGTAGCTATCAGCAATTTAGTGAGCAGGTTGCTGGAGTGGAGAAGGTTAATGCTGTATCTGGGGAGGAAGGGAGTCAACTCACTGCTGTAGGAAGTAGGACATTTTTCTGGATTTGATGAAATTATGTTGGCGAGAAATCCACTGTGTCATGATATTGACACAATTGCGTTGCATATGCTGAAGCTACCTTCTGTAATAGGCTGAGCCTGTGCATATACCAAAGGGCAAGGATGGCCCAGTGCAGCTTGTTCAGATGCTGTGTCTATTCCCATGCCAGCAGCCCAGCCAGAAGGGGTGAACGGTTTCAGGGGTATTAGGAGGGTTTGCCAAGACCTGTCAGGGCTCGCAGGTTTTACTGGGACAGTTGCAATATTACGGTAATATATCACCCTGTGCCTGGCTCTTGAGTAAAAAATTGGGACTAACAGTAATTCCAAGGGATACTGAAGTAGGTCATCTCCATCACTGGCTGTGACCTAAATATCTCCCCTGAGAATGAAGCCTCATTTCACACCCTAGCCAGGAAGCCCTTCAGTTTCCCCCATGCATGAACTTCTGGTTAAAGCCAGATTGGTTGTTCAGACCACTGGCAGAGAGTGAAATAGAGGAAAAGCATGTGGGTGTAAGGAGGATCAAGAATTAAGAGAGGCTATGTCACAAGATCAAGGCAGCTATGCAAGCTTGCACAGGTATTTCTACTTGTGCTGTCCTCGCACCTTCTCTGAGGGAAGATTTTTGTCCTAAACGAAAGGACTGTTTGTACACTGCAGGATACATTGTAGTGCACCCCACAGCCATGGCTTCTGGCCACACGTCTGCTGGTGTGGACATGCTGGTTTGCACCATGGCAGTGTGTGCCCTGCTTTCCTGGAGAAGGAAACTCTGGTGCACATGGGCAGGGAAGGAGCTGAGGTGCAGCAAGTACACTGGCCGGGATGGCTGTGTGACCAGGCCCACAAGGTGCATTGAGGAGTTCTCCATCCCATAGGCAGCACACAACCAGAGGTTATGCCGGCGCATGAGGCCTGTGAGTTCATCGGTGCCCAGTGACCATGGCTTTGAGGCAGCACTCTTATGGCTGCACAAATGGGGATCCAAAGTCTATAATCTGTAGCTGTGTGATCTGGACTGTGTTCAGGAAGCGTACAAAATGTTATGGCTGCAGTAGCACACGGGATATATTCTCTGTGTCCTCAGCTAAGGAGACAAACCTGGTGCTGTTGCACTAGTACATACCAAATAAACCACTGAGGATCACAGTGGTGTTTTAAACAAGATAACCAAGTCAATGGGTAAGCTTGTGGGTGTACCATGTACATTACTAGCTTTGTGTACAAAAAAATCAGAAGCCTCATAAAACAGAAAGCAGGAAAACTTAAGTTAACATATAGTATGGAGGTGGACATTCGAGGTAAGTGCAAGAAAAACTTTTTACTGGTAAATAAAAATAGAAAATGGCTTATTTTTCTATCTGTCTTCCAGACAGGATTACATGGACATTAAATAAAACAGTTTGCTTTTCTGGAGTAAGACCAAGATGCTGTCAAGGATCATATATCTTCTAATCATACATGGTATAAGATCTCATTGTCTCTAGAGAGAAAAGGGATGTCTATGCAGGAATGTGGAAATATCTGTAGAAGAATGGTTGGTTCCATGAGCTGTGTGTTTAGAAAACAATATCCCATGAAACATTTTTCTGCTGGCGGAAAAAAGAGAGGCAATGCTTTAGAACAAAACAAAACAACAAATAAAGAAGTAAGAGTTGTGTCTACTATGTGCTTAAGAACAATAGCTCTGAGTCAAAACCTGATGAACTCGGTTGGGAATACTGTGGTTTAGCTAGGCCAACTGAGCTGAGCGGGAATGCTCTTTTTGTCTTTCAACGAGCCTTTGAAAGTTGGCAGAGACCTCATCAGCTGTTCAAGCCCTGCTGAACAGCCCTCAGAGTTCAGCTCTTATATCTGGTTAGGGGCCCAGCAGAAAAATTAAGGGTCAAGCAGGTTGTAGGCTTAGCTGGTGGTTGTGTTTGAGAGGTGTGTGGAATAAGATGCTTTTTTTTTCACATGGAAGAAAAGTGTTGGTTGCCTCAGAAAGAATTATACTCATGCACTCTTCTGAAACAGGGGCTTGCTGTGTAAATAGCAACATGAGCAGTAGCTTGGGGAATTATTTAATGCAGGTGATGTTACACAGACTGGCTTAGCCCTTTGTCTAGGGGTGTATGTCCAAAGTGATTTAGGTCTAAGTTGAAGCTATCACAGTTTATTCCTGCACCTTGCTCCCTCTCTCCTTGCCAGCACTGATATTTGTCTGATCTTGTCATGAACCAGTTCAGGGAAGTAAACTGATTGGAGACTACTGCTTTTTCCTGCAAAGTTTCTTTTTACCTGGTTTAACTCCCTGAACCAGCTCACAGCAGGGTCATAACAAGGCCTGGTACTGGCATGCAAGTGCTAGCTGAAGTTTGTGGCTATAATGAGAAGAAAATGGCAGCACTTGGATCAGTTGAGCTCTTGGGGAACCTCCAACCTACAGGAGTTTGCCTTTCCTCCTGCTCCACTGCATCTGCTTACAGACCTCCAGTTCCCTTATGTATTTTATAATCCAAGTTTATCTGAGTATGGACTCTTTAACTGAGACTATTTTGTAGTGCATCTGCATACTGCTGGACTGGCTTCCTCCTTCACAGACTGTGCTCAGAAAGACTGGACTTTGCACTCAGCAGCATAATGTGTCCACCTGGGTTTGTGAAATGCTGTGGGTCCCAGTTTGGAAGGCTTAAATCCCATCACCTCAATGGCTCCTACTCAGGTTAACCTGTGCTCCCACTCAGGTTAAGGCAATGAAGGCATACAAAGATGTATTAATACAAAGACAGCCTGCAGTGCAGCAGGGGTGGTGCTAACTTATTTTGTGCATATTTTGGGAAGACAAATGTGCTGGTATCAATGTCTTGGCTTCATGATACACTGCCTGGTCCTGAGGAGAGAAGGTCTCACTATCCCCAACCCCATGGTCTTTCTTCTGTGCCCTCCCCTCGACTCTTTTGTAGCTTAATGTATGCTACACATTCAGTGTTGGTGTAGGCAAGGTTGACAAAGGCATGGATTAAGATAAGGCATGATAAATCTTAATAACATCACTCATCCTCTGGGCCTAGGTAGGCTATACACTCATCTCCATTTTATGTTAGGAAGATGGCTATGTGAAGGAAGCAATAGAGTTCAGTGTAGTAATGATTTGGTCCTGTCTTCTGCTTTAGGGGTTCCAGAAGTGTCAATAAAAATGCACACTTTGGGATTACTAGTAGGAACCAGTGCTTCAGAGTATGGTCTCAAACAGTGGCCCCTGGGAGCTTGCCTTGCCAATGATGCTGACTCCTTCAGTTCAAAGAAAGTCAAAATATTGTTAGAATTTGGCATGTAAGTAATAATTCTAGTTGCTGCAGAGATGTTGAACAATTGTAGCTGAGTATGGCAAGTGGACTGTGAAATCATGAAAGGTGGGGAGAAGTCCCAAGGAACAATTTCTCTCCAAAATGTGGGTTCCACATTTTGTGGAGTCCTGAGAGCCTGCCTGTAATTTCACCTTTCCTGACAGTTTGACTTCTATTTCCACTTGCTGGCCATTGTCATTATTTTAAGCTTCCAATTCTCATCTGTTTGCCTTAGCAATTTATGTTAAATCTATCCCCAGCCTACATATTGTAGCTACTAACGTTTTCAGATGGAGGGACACGACCTTCCTTCCTTAATGTTTTTTCAGTGTTCCTTTGTTGCTGGGTATGGGATGCAGGATTTTTTTTTTTTCCTCAGAATGAGGCTGTAGTTACCTGAGGGCTGAAAAAATTAACATTGTAATTCAAGGCAATAGCACATAGCAGTGAAGAATTTAAATGGTGCTTTTCACTTAACCTGGTTTCTTGCAATCCCTTTTTCACCAGAAGCAGATAAATGACTATTCCAATAATTAAAAGAAATACACCTGGAGAATTATCCATATAATGAATGCCCCAGAAGTTGAAACTTCAGCTCTCTGATTGTGCGTTCAGTCCCCACAGGCCTAAAATGCAGAAACCAAATTCCAGTTGAGAGCTGCTGCTTTCAGATGGCAGCATGAACTCTGATACCAGCACCATGTAAAGAACATATTCTTCTTACATAAATTATCCATTTTCAGTGCATATCTTAAAGTGACATTTAATGGGAGCAAGAATAGGGCAGAAATAAATGCTGAAATGTGATAGCATGCATTTTGTGTGGATTATCCATGGTCAGAAGTAGAAGTAATGATCCAATAAGGGTTTCAAATTCTAATGTACCTGAAAAAGGGAGAGAATAACTCCAACAATGAAGTTATATATGACTGTTCTTGGTCATATACGAAATACGTAGCTTCTATGCCCATGGATCATAGGACAAAATCTAGAGTAGCTGTACTCCTTTATGTATGAGTAAACTGTCTGTATTTCTCTCTTATTCAGAAGTTATCCACCTTGCTTTTTAATCTTAGAATATAACCAGTACTGAATATCACAGAAAAGAGTTGAAAACCTGTAAGTTTCTTTTTCATGCTATACAGCTTTGGGCACCCTTTTATGAATAAAATGACACAGCAAAGTATGAAGTAACAAAGGAATTGTAAGCATCGGTCAGCATGTGGAAAGCCAAAACTATCTATAGCTGAATAACGTTCTTATTAGAAATGAAGGGCAAACAGGAGTATAATTGATTATTGCCTCTCTACATGGCTTCAGAGATCACATAATCCAAAGTAAAACCTGGCATGCATGTGTTTCCTAAGATATTCTTTAGAATGAAGGGGCTATATATCAAAACCTTATTTCCTGGTAATGAATTTTAAAGAAGCGCCTAGGGCATCAGGTCACTGATGTTTCCACTTTGCAAACTGGGTGGGCTATGAAAGCCCCTAGAGCCCTTCAAAGGCGCCTTAAAACATATCCCTAGCCTTAACTGACCAAACTTTTCAAGAAAAATACCTGAAACAATTAGGAGAATGAAAACCAGGAGGTCAGATTACTTGGCCCATGGCTGAGGATTTACATAAATAGGCCTAACCTTTGACTTGAAAATAAAAGGTAAGTACAGAGCCCTGACAGAACAGCAGGTCATTGGTATTTACTCTGTAAAGTACTGCCTCTGATGCTATGACAAAAATGCCAGGAATTCCACTGATCACTGTGTGCTGATAGGGCTCAAAGGTATGCAGCCAGCTAACAGAAACCCAGCCTACCTGACTGATCGAAACTGCATTACTCCCACATATTTATAACCTGCAATCTGCCAGCGTGGGAAAGTGTGCAAGGCCTTAGACTAATTCCTGAGGAAAAAAAAATAGAGAAAGTTGCTGTCTTTAACAGGTTTTTTTGTGGGTTTTTTTGTGGTTTGGGTAGCATATAATAAAATTAACATAAAGTCTTTGAGTGAGCAGCTGAAGAAGTTTTCTTCAGCGTGTGCAGTGTTGTTCACAGGAGCATGTGCAGGCTGAGATTGGTACTACATTCAGCATTGTGGGACTTTTCAAAGATAATCTGTGCTTACAAGCAGTCTTCAAGGGTCAAAATGGTAATAAACTGTAGGAAGACAGTTCCCGGCTCAATTTTTTAACTGATGAAACTCCAGGCAGTAAACCTACAGGAGAAATTGCATGCTGTGTGTTTGTGTTACATTTTGTCCAGCAATGGCTCTGTGCTTACAGGTCAGAGAGGGTAAGGTGAACCAAAAAAATCGTTTTGGTATTTTTGTGTCTAGCACAATAACAAAAATGTTTTAGATATTTTTTCTTTTCTACATGGATAGTTGGGAAAAGAGTACCCTGGTGAAAGTGGAAACAATAACTGTAAAGTTTTTATGTTCATGTTTTATAGAGAAAGATTTGGTTTCCTGTTTCAGTTTGAGACACAAGCACACACCAAGTGTCCTGCAGGCTGCTCCAAACTTGTTTCTCTAATTAATCAAAAGTGATCCATTACAGAAAACCTACAGGAATGTCAGAGATGGATGCTTCTGCTGTACTGTTTTTCACTTGCTTGTTGCAACAGAGGGGGAAGCTGTTAGTGCCTGTCTAGTAAATTATTGAAGGATGGTGTAAGAGGGCCTGCCGCCTCCCTCTTGAAGGGCCAGGAAGCCTGGGGCTAGTGAGCCCCGTGCTGCTTTCCATGTCTGCTAGGCAGCTTCAGGATTTTGGAGGGACATGGAGGAACACCCCACAGCTGGGGACTGATTGGAGGAGAAGATGGGTTGACCCCATGCCCTGGGTACTGCCTGGCTGAGTCCTGTGGTTGAGGAGTTGAGCAGGTGTTGATGAAGCAGGAGGAGGTAGTGGCCACTAGAGGATGGTCAAGCAGGGTGTCCTCGTGAGGAGCCAGTTGTCTGTCACTCTGTGCCTGATGAGTTTGAGCACAGTGTGAGAAGAAGCCCAGCTAAACCCCACTTTCTGCATGGTCTGCCTTCCCCCTCTGACCACAAGAATGAACCCAAGGCATAATTCTGAAGAGAAACGAAAAGTGTTTGTAGAACATTCAGTCTCTGGAGGGTGTTGATGGTAACCTAGAGCCTCTTTGGCATTCGTTCTGGCGTGTTCCCTTGCCAGACTCAACTGCCTTCTCCTAGGATCCCTGCCCGCCATAAGTCTTCCTGGACAGAGTGGTGGTGAAGTGTCCTCTTCTCTGGGTTAATTCCATGACCCCCACATGGGAAGTGCAGGCCGATCTGCTTTTATCTCCATGTACAGTGTCGCTATGCTTGTGCCAGCACTGTTTCACCCATGTGCTGCATTCAGAGACAACGGCACAGATGTTACCTCTCAAGTCTCGTACTGCACTACGAACGACTTGACGTCGTGCATGCTGAGCTGCGGCGATCTGCCCTGCTCTGTCAGACAGACTGCATCTGGCAGAAAGGGATTTGCTGTGTATAACTACGAGGTTAGCAGCAGTGAGGCTGTCTCAGGGAATTGAGGCCAAGAGTTCATGAACAAGCCATTTCCAAGAGGTTTGCAGTCCAGGACAGGGAGCTGCCATTGGTGATAACACTACCTTACAAAATTATGTGAGTGAATCCCTGATTCAGCATAAGAAAGGAAGACTTCTGTCTTGCTTGAGTGTGAGGACAAGAGAGTTGGAGGCCTAGACAATTTCCCATGGTCTCTCTCACTCATCTTCATCAGCATTTTAGTATCTGCTGTGAACCTTAGGAGCGTCTTCAGAGCTAATCTTCACATAAGCCTGCTCTAAAACACCTCTGGACCTTATTGCTTTTTCAATCCTTAACCATTGTAACTGATATTTAACCAATTTTGCCCCTTATCACCATCCCATGTCTTTGAACACAGCTCTGCCTAGTACTGATTGCTCTCCCTTACCAGGGTAGCAGTGCGAGGACCATGCCATTGCAGCCTTTGTACTAGGAGCCTGGATGACTTTGTACATGGTCTTGTCCTCAGCTGGCTCTGTGATAAATGTTGTCCATGCTTCATTCTCAGGCTGAACAACCTTTTTTGTTTCCCCCTTTTTAAATTGATATGTATATAGTTTGGGTTGCAAAGTTTGCTTTCCTTTTGACAAAGCAGTTTCCGAAGTGTAGTTTGCTTAAAGGCTTCCTGCATATCCCGACAGCATGGTGGTGCAGATCCAGGTCCATTCATGTGTAAAAGAGGGTCAGTGCCTGCAGTCCCTTTGCCTCCAGAGAAGTCATATCTGGACAGGTATTTTATCTCTTATTATATGATTTTGAGATGGTTTCAAAGTTGTGCATTTGGAAACTCTGTGTTTTAAAGAAAGTGAACAGGCTTTTCCTAAATTTGTTTCTGGTTCCTATATTGTAGCTATAGGAGAATACAACTTATGAGCAAAATGATTTGCTGGGGCCATTTTGGCAATGGCAACAAGTTGCATACAGGCCACCTATAGAGTAGGCGCAATGCCCCCTCTTCTCACTGACCATGCTGTTTCCCAGTTTTTTTTAGTGTGCATGATGTAGACCAATGCTATCTCCTAACTTGAGCTGTAAAATTGTGAGAGGTCAGGATCAATCTTTGGGGGATTTCTGTGGGCAAATTAATTTTATTCATATTGTCATCACTCCAGATCTTCAAGTAGCTGCTCTGTTTCTGCTACTGCTTGTCAACTACTTCTGTTTCTCAGGCAGCCTGTTAAGAGCTGCATCCTTGATGGACTGGCTATCCCTGCACAGTTTGCTCACAGACTGCACTCGAGTACTCTCAGACTAAAATTTTGGGCAATGAGAGAGATTTTGTGGAATGATGAACTTCATACCCTTGCCTTGACTAGTAGGACAGCAGCCCTTGTGTGTACTCTTCTTCTGTTTCTCTTCGTATTAAGATGTCCTGTATGTAAATCTTCTTGCCCATTATACCATCAAAATCATGTTCTGGCTTCCTATGGAATGCCTGAGGACAGTACTAAATTAATCCTTACATGATCTCTGATGGCATTATTAATGGCATTTGTGCCACTACATTCTTGTAAAAACACAGGAAAATAGCTAGTATGAGAGGACTTTCAAAACACTACTCTGTCATTTGCTTCCTTCACATAATTATTTGCTTCTGTTTGGACCAATTATAAATGTAGTGTTCACTCTGTTGTCCCATTGTGTCTGGGATGTTCATCCATGCAGCAGATTTTTCTGCTGGCTTTCTACCTAACAGAGCAATGCAGCTCTACAGCCCTTCTTTTAGCTTCTGCCTTGGAGGGAGAGCTAAACTTCCACTCCCTGCAAAAGCTGAATTGAATTTCTCTGGGGAGACTGTGTTGGTGTTGGATTCTTTTAACTCTGTTCCCTGCCTGCTGGCACTTCTCTCCCTCCTGGAAAGTCATCTTCCATCCCTTCAGTCTCCTCCAATGTTATTTTGTCCCCAGCCAATATGTTCTGTACCTCTTTCCCCAGATAAAAACCATAATATGATACAATTTTAACCCAAAGGAGATTATTTTCTTCCCCAACTCTTTGTTGTTTCAACATCTTATTTATTTCTCCATTCATCCACTTCCTTTTGTACCTAATTAGGTCAAGACCACCCCTGCAAAATCCAGGTCAGTCCAGCTTACTTTCTTTTGCCTATAGATTTTCCCTCAGACCTAGCAAGACTGCACCTGAGACCACATGTTTGGGTACCTATATCCATCTGGAAGTTGAGGTGCCCCTTTTGCTCAGGTTGGTTGTCCCCATCCAGGTGCAGTGCTGTCCCCAGCTCCGGCAGAGGACTCCCCTGAGTGGTACTATCCTCCTGGGTCTCTCTTGTACATGCTCTACAAGCATTTGTAAACTCTCCCCCAGTGGCCTCGAGGAGCTCAGGCCTATTAGGTTGCTTCCTACTGCACAGAAGAGCTATTTCATATATTCGCTAATAATAGCTGGGAAATATAAACATTCAGAAGCAAAACATTACTCAAAATCAAAAGGAAGTCTGCGTTTGTAAAATCTTGTGTGTAGAAGCCCATTTTCTCTTGTGAAGAGCTCTGAGGTACCATCTTGAGCTCGTGTTTTGCTAGAAGAAGCATCATCTGAAACAGGAGCAGCCAAAAGGCTTTGATTCATTTCATTTATTTTTAACTTTCCCATTGAAATGCCTGATAAAAAAAACTGCTTCCTTAAAGAGCCCTTCAGCTCTGAAAAAGATACCTGATACAATCTAGAAACTGGCTTGTTCTGGGAACAGCCTGGCTAAGTACTGCCCAGGGGGCTGTAGTTTATTCTTTATTTATTTATTTTGACCCTGAACACAGCTGTCTCTTTCAGAGGCTGCTGTCATGGGTTGGGTTTGGGTTTTGTTTTTGGGGGGGAGGGTGGGGTTGGTGAAGAGCTGAGCAGGCTCCAGCTCACAGGAGCGGAGCGCAGTAAGAGTCAGGAGAGCCCAAGTAACAGCAGCCTGGGCTGCGTCAGTCGGCCGGTCACAGGGATGCCCATCATGTGCTGCTGCTCAGACAAAGATCCCTTTCTTTCCATGCCTGGTGGGCTCTCCATTGATGAGAGGACCTTGTCCGACAAACAGAAATCAAACCTCCGTAGTTGCCATGTCACTGATAAAACATGCCTTCTTTACCAGTTTGTGCAAGCACTTTGACCCCTTGCCTTGGTGCAAGGGACTTCGAAGATTTTCCTTGTCTTGCTTATATTATGGTTTTGATGGAAATACTGTAGGAAAGTTTATTTTGGGAGTATTTTTGATCTATATCTCAAGAAAGAAGCTAAGTTTGTGAACTTACCATCAAAACTGCTATGAACTGTCTGGACTGATTTGTAGCTCTAAATAAAAGTTATTTCAGGTTACGGTTCACTTCATTTAAATTTAGAACTACTTTTGCATGAATAACTAGTGTTACATGTTTTCAAAAGAGATGAGAACAAATTTTTTGCTCCACACAGCTTCCATTCCTAAAAAAAAAAAAAAAAAAAAAAGTGAAAAATTTAAGTAAGAAGGCTGGGAAAAAAAAAAAAAGACGTACTGCTGAATAGCATGGCTAAGCAGCTATGTTATTTTTTCTTCCCCCAATTGAATTATTGCTATAACTGTTCTTTCTAAGTTAAGAACTCACTGGGGGAAGGAAGAAAGTTTCTAGGTTTCACAGCAGGAAAGTCTTTAACAAGAAGTTAATGGAGGATAATGAAGGGGTCAGGAAAACTGTAAGCACAAAGGGATTGTCCAAAAGACAGAATAGAGATAAGAGTGTGAATAAAGACACTAAATAAGAGAAAAACCATGCAGCAACCATTTGAATTTTAACCTAGTTGTTCAGTGACAAACGCATACTGTATCTACCACGGCATACTATCCTGTGCACAGTAATCAGCAGCAGTCATGGTCACTGTCCCAAGTTGTCAGAGAAAACAAAAATTTCTTGTTTGTACATGTATTCTTCTTTAAAGGGAAATAGCTTACATGTGACAGGATTTAAAGAATACTATATACATAGGAAGACAATACTGTTTAAAATCAAAGCCAAACTGAAAACGGAGAGAGGCAGATTGTGAGGTTCTGGGATTATGCTTGAAGTTTCTAACATTAAACTCCTGCAAAAGGGATGTATATTGAGAAATTAACTGGGCTAACAGACCAGTTAGATTCACTGTTGCTTTTCAGTCAATAGGTCACTTCTCTGGGTTAGGGGTTGTGCTCTGCCAAGCAGCAGGATTTTTTAGCTAGTCCTGTATCGATGAGAAAATAATTATCTGTTTCTATGGTGCCACAAGTCATCAATAAAATAAGAAATCATTATATTCTTCAATACTGCAAAAATTCTTGCATTTACTATTCTTAGAATATCAGATTATTTTAAAAATAAGCTAGATCTTTTTCAAATATATTAAAACCCCACCACAGCAATGTATTTTTCAAGGGATTTAGTAGACATTAGCTTCTGAATTACATATGAGGCACTGTGTAATAATTATGTTGGTAGTTAATCCAGATTTAGTAACTAGAGTGTGATTTTGTCAATGAGCTCCCTTTAGAGTCAGGCTGGGACACTCTGAAGTATTATGGACATGGAGACTGTTGCACGATACAGAAGTAGTGACCTCTCTGATCTATGTAGTTGAGTTTGCATTGATATCTCTAATAGTAAAATACCTTGTGAGCTTTAAACACTGCATGTGATGGACAAAAGTCAGCATTTGTAGAATTGAGTTCCATGAGCATATCTGTATGGTTGCCATGAATTAAATGAGTGATTAGCAACAGAAAAATACTATTTCCTCTGCCAATTTCTGGAGATTATTCTCTTGTAGGATAAGAAGATACTATGTTCCTTATTTCAGAGAGAAAAGAAATTATTTTATGCATGAAATGTCCTCACTTCTCAAGAAGTAGACATCCCTGGCTAAAATGCCTAAGCACTAAGCAAAAATACAGCTCTGCCCTTTCCTTTTGCCCATAGCAGAAACTGAGTTTTGGCTAGCTCCTGGTATTTTGTAGGATTTATTCCTGCTTAGTTACTTATTTTTATATTGCTGCAACTTTCTATCCTGATTCCTGCAGAAATAAGGCTTATGCAATCCTACTGCGTATGCTTTTATCTCCGTCACTTCCACACCCCCAAAATCTTTTGAACCTATTGACAAATTTCAACCAACTGATCTCTCAAAGAAAACAAGTTCCCACAAGCTTTATGAAGATAACCTGCCAGGTAGTGCTCTCACAGAGGGGTAGGGTGCAGTGCCAACAGGCACCTTTTCAGTCAGCCAAGAACCCACTTGTACGAAAGGGTTTATTTATAAATGCCTGTCCATAGGGAGCATTTCAGGGAAAGCTTGTTCATTCTTTGATCTGAAGTCAATCGAGTCTGACGCTTAGGTCTTTCAGGAGCCAGGCTTCATAGTACTGATCTCCACAGCACGTGGAGATATTGCTTTGCAGTAATGATTACCACCTTAACTGCATTTAAAGTAAATGTTTTTTTAAACCCACTAATTTTCCATTTATTTTCCTTTTCCTTTATTTTTATTTTTTTTAAGAAGGAAAGGAAAGGAAAGGAGAGGAGAGGAGAGGAGGGGAGGGGAGGGGAGGGGAGGGGAGGGGAGGGGAGGGGAGGGGAGGGGAAAGGAAAGGAAAGGAAAGGAAAGGAGAGGAGAGGAGAGGAGAGGAGAGGAGAGGAGAGGAGAGGAGAGGAGAGGAGAGGAAAGGAAAGGAAAGGAAAGGAAAGGAAAGGAAAGGAAAGGAAAGGAAAGGAAAGGAAAGGAAAGGAAAGGAAAGGAAAGGAAAGGAAAGGAAAGGAAAGGAAAGGAAAGGAAAGGAAGACTAACAACTGCCCAATAGCCTATCTTTTAAGACCAAGACTACGTTGTCCATCACACTAGAATTCAACTCTTGACCTTTATCACTGTCACTTTTCTCTATGGATTCTCGGAGTCTAGAGTTACAGAATTGTCAAACAGATAACAGAATGCAGAAGGCTGAAAAGTGGCTCGGACAAACCTCCAGGGACAAAGTTTATCTGTTGGAGCATTTCCTGTGTGTACTTTGAAACCTCTCAATTTAACGTGATCAAAGCATGAACCGACAAGTTTCAGCTCCCTGCTGAACCAACAAATTTACTGCTTATCGTTGTTGCCACCTCAGTCTTTAATTTACTTTACTTAGTAAGCCAGTACATGTTAAATGAACAACCTGGTCATTACAAATGCTAAGTTCTGGTCTCAAAAATAGGCTACAGTTCACCTGACATTAAATTACACAGCACATCACAGACCCTTTCCTTTCCCACAATCTGTAAGTAAAAGAAAACTACAGCCATATATAACCAGTAATATATAACCTTGGAACCACTATATACATCAGCATATGCTGGATTTTTTTTAATATCTTGGGCTTCCTCCTTTCTTTTTCATTAATTCCCATAGGACATATGTGGACTGAGAAAATAAATGGTGGTCATTTCAAAATGCTTTAGTTAACTCAGAATAACACATTTCAAAGCACAGTTTAGCACATATGGATTAACAGATCATTTTAAACATCACTCTTTTTTTGTCAACAGTAGTGACTAATACTTTTTTAAATGTTCTGGTAGCCAGGATTTTTTTTTTCATGAAAAAAAGCCTTTACTGAAGTTAATAGTAATAATAGTAAAGAGTATTGTGAGATGTTGCATGAAGAGAGCATGTCCAGACCACTTGGCCTGTAGAAGGTAATGAGGTACAGTGGCAGTCTCTCTGTTTATAAATGAAAACAATTTGGTAAGTGTTTTTAAACAGTGTCTAAAATATTTTAATTGTGTTCCACTTACTTAAAACTACTGGCCCTTATTTTCCAGCTCACACGCCCATCTTTATTCTCAAGGAAATTTAGTCCAAAAGTTTTTATTTCCTTGGTAACTGCTGTTCATCAATAGTGTGTCCCCCTGGAATAAGAGCTGTTGTGGCCCTCGAGGTGCTGCGGCTTCTCTTTCAGGAGGCACCTGCAAGGGAAGGGATAAGTGCCAAGCATTTGGTGTCATTTATTCTCTGTTCTTGAATACTTCTCCTGTGTGATTGCAGAACCTCTGAACTATGAAATTGCTTAAGTCCCTCCAAGGTGTATGTTTCTGGGTCCGTAAAGCAAACACCGAAATATCCCAAGTTAGGGCATAAAAGCAGTCAACAAACCAGCCTCTCAAGCCAGCTTTGCTCCCAGAACAACACTAAAAGGAATCTTTACTTGACATAGATAGATACAGATATAAACTATTCTTCAGCACTCCAAACCATGCTTGCCTTTGTTGACTGGCTGCTTCTTTCCTTCTTTCAAGAAAAATAACTTCTTCAAGCATTCTGCAAGCTCAGATATCAACCATAATCAGTTTTTACTCTACTTTTGTGTCGTCACTCATTGAAAAAGCAAAATGCTTAGAAAATGTAAGTTATGATGGAAATTTTCGAAAAAAAAGTGCAGCAACATGTCTCCTCTCAGAATTAATGGGATACGCATGATACTTTTCCGCACAGCTTGGGACTTCAGAGCATCTATGTAAGAAATGACAGGAAAGCTCTCCACATATGGCACTGTCTGCTGACACAGATCAACCTTCACATGCAGTTCAACTAATAAATGTATGTCTTTTCCCATGATAACCATAGACTAGAGATAGTTGAGTTTAGACTTTTGTGAAGCTTGCAGATGATATTTTGGTTTTGCTGGCATGTAAAACTATCTCAAATCCACAAAATTCCTTCACAATTTGAACTTGCATTGATTATATTCCTCTAACATTATTAAGTTAAACAAGTTAGATGACTTATTTTTCTACCTAAATGAAGCCTGTGCCAGACATATAATAGAAAACTCCTTGCTTGAAAGATGAATTAACACAAAAAAAAATCCTGCTTTTTTTTTTTTTTTGCTACCTAGAAGGGCAGTAATTGTTGATATAATCCAGGATTTATCATTTTGCCACCCTGCTTATAAATTTGTCAAAGGAAACCTTAGTGTAATGGTTCTGCCTTTTCAAGAACAAATTTGGACAACTGAGCTGGGCGGGAAATGTTCCCATGCTGCTCTGGGAAGGAGCAGAACTCTAGAATTATTCTCCAGATAGGGAAAAAAGCAGGTTTATTCTGGACTAGGTGGTAGCTTGATGCTTGTGCTTCACACTGGGGGAAATGGGTTTAAACCCTTCTTTTGCTTGAGCTGGGTTTCTCGTGTACCAGGAGGGATTCTCCCCACACCAGGCCATCAGCTACTGTCTGATGGATCTCCCTACAGATCTCTGGCCCTATAGGTTGCTTGTGCTTCTCTAAAAATGTTGCCTATGAGGGTGCGGATTTGAGCATTCCTCTGGGTTGAGGAAGACTGAGATGCATGCTCCTACTCCAAATATTTTTTATCTTTAAAGAGTGGAAACTATGCCAGTGGGCGTGCTTGGAAAAGATGCCTTCTTCCCAATAAACAGTGCTGGTCAGGAGCACACCTGGTCCTGGAACTGAAATTTCTAGTCCAACTCTGACAAGAATAGATATGTCAGCTCCTGGAGCAACAGAAGCTGTTCTTTTTACTGAAAGTTTCACTTTAACAGCTACATTTCCATAAGAACCTCTGGTTTTAACAAGTAACAAAAATTATTCTGTAGAAATTCTTGTAGCACCTCTAGAGAATAGAAGGTAAGAAGGACCAGTTCCTTGGGGTGCTCTATGGACTTAGACCTTCTCACTCAGTCTTCAATAAAGCTTCATCCCTGTGGCTTTTCTTCTCAGCCCTGCTGCAATTGGCACAAATAATTACAGAAAACCACAGCTGATGCTGTCTGGAGCATGCTGCTAATTGTTGTGAATGCGCTTGCAGGTATTCCTTACCGTGCTGAAGCAGCCAAATGATTCAGGGCACTTAAAAGAGTAGGACTGCATGGAAGGCAGCAGTCCAGAGGTGATGTACCTACCCTATGAGAGGAGCTCTTACACTGTTTGTGGGGATTTTTTAAAGCAGAATGGAAACAAAATGTTTAGATCCCCCATAAAGGAGTGGCCATTGGATGCTCAGCTATACTGGAAGTCCTACTCCAATGACAGTCTTGTTGGATGACTGGGAAGTAGAGAAACCTTGTGTGTTCCTCACAACTAAAGGAGTGGGAACCAGGATTTGGGGGTCTTCCATGCTCCTCAGTCTTTCTCTGCTGGATGGATATTACTTACACTTTTCTAGGCAGTTCTAGAGACAAAAGAGAAAATAAATAAGAGAAAAAAAAATCTAGCTATTTCTGAGATTTGGCCACCTGCTAGTCTCTTCTTGGGATGGTGGTCTCATTGTATGTACTGTTCTTATTTTCCTCCACAGACAGCCAATGTTTACGATGTCTGCAGTTTTCCAACAGTGAGTTTCATTAAGCTCAGACACCAGTTTTAGTCTTCAAAAATTAATCTTTGCAAAGCATCTATGTCAGGAAAACTGCTGTCCATTAGTAGGAAATTATTCAGAAAAAAGGAAGACAATTTGCTTATTTATGTAAAAAACTGCTGTGCAATTAAGTACAGATATAGGTCAGTAAAATAAGTTCTTTGATCTATTGCTACAAGGAATCAGTGTAAATACATTTCCTGATAAGAGTTGCTACTGCGTAATAGCATTTTACAAACTGCGTAGTGTGCTATTACTCAGGAAATGTGTTTACTGATATGCATGTCTCCACTCAGCCTCATGGCTGAAAGGTTTGCTTTTCTGATATTTATAGTTCTTGCACATTTTTAAATAAAATGATTAAACTTGTGAATGGATGGAAGAGAGTACAAATAGGAAAAGTTGATTCTAGAGCATACAAACCCACTATTGAAATAGAGACCAGTTGATTGTTTTTAAACAAATATAGGTTAGTGCCATTTGAGATTAAACTGGAAGATAAATATTAGGAGGGATTAATTTATACTGTCAATTCCGACTGTTCTGGGTTTCATCCTTTTGTTAGAATATATGAGAATGTGAATCCATCACAGCTGTAAAAAGGCTTGCTCTTCATGGAGTTTTGTTCTGTTTTAGGGGGAATAATATCCATTGAAGAAACTGAGCTCCTCTGGAGCTTGCACGGGAGCTGCTAACTGAATGTCAGTGACACTGAATGCTCACTGGTTGCTCCCCTAAGGATAGACATGTTCTGGGCTTTAGTGGCATTACTGATACAGGGAGACAGGAATCAACATATGTAATATTATTATAACTCCAACCATGATTCCCTATTTACTAGAGATGCTAGCACAATAATGAAGGGTATCCAGGTAATTATTTTCAAGTTTGGGCTTTAATCACTGTGAACCTACCTAAGAAATGCCTATGGGATAGAAATTGTTCAGTTAGGCAGGACTGAGCTCATTAAACATTGTCTCAGCATGAAAATATGTATATTAGTGTACAGGTTTAAGCAAAGCCATCTCATCATATTTTAATCTGGGGGATATGAAAAGACCATTGTCTAGCTTAAAACAAGAGGGGCAGAAAAGTGGTTGCACTTGTGTTTCTTTGTTTTGAAGAGCACATTGTTGAACTATTGGAAACAGAAAACTGCTGCAGGATGGGAAGGGAGCCCTTGCAGAGCAGGAGTGCATCTGTGCACTCCTGTTACAGAGACTGCATTTTGACTAGTTGTGGGCTGCTGAAAAATCCCACTTTGCCGAGCCACGGTATTCATAACAGGGTAAATAATCCCTTTCAGACTGGAGTGGGATGCCCACCATTCTCGTGGTCTGTAGTAGGCAACGGAGGAAAAAAAACAGTGGGTCATTCCTTAGAGAGAGGATGTGGTTCTGAGTTCGTGGCCAGGGTAGGAGGCAATTCCCGCATCCTGCTTTATCTTTGGCTTCTGGAGCCAAGTATGTTGCTCTGCACGTCTTGTTTTCGTTAACCGAAAAACGATTTGTACAGTTCTCTTCTCTGCATGGATTTCAGGACAAGGCCTTCCTGAGGTGGCCTATGGAAAGCTCTTGCTTTTTCTTATGGGAAGTACAATATGTGGTCATGTGCAAGGCAGTCTGAAACCAAAATGAAATTGAAACCCAGTTTTTCTCTTTCTGGTTACTTTGGAGGAGCAGTGGGAGCCATTGTCACGTCCTCCATGCTAAGTTCATGGAGAAAGAAGTACTGCAATGTGGTTGGCCCCTGCTTTGGGTGTCCATTAGAGGCCCCAGTGCTGCCTTAGGGAGCAGTAAAGGTCTAAAGGTCTAGTGGGCCTGAGCTGAGTCTTTTTTCATGATGTTTTGTGCAAAAGTAGGCTGTGGTTTACAGTAAGTCAACTACAGAGCAGAAAAACAAACAAAGAGAAAGGAATGAGAAGAGCCTCCGACTTGTTCTGATTTCTTTCACTGGAATGGAGTGGGGTTCTTTAACAGGGTGATAGATTGTTGTCTGATGACAGAAAACTCCATCAGAGGCAGCATACTCCAGGGGATAGTCACGCTCTGTGTTGGGATTTAGGTGAACCTTGTACTTTTCTATGACTTTACTTTACTAAGTTCCTGATAGCAGTTCAGGTAATGATCATGTTCTTCAAAGCTAGAAATAGTTGTTGCTGATGCTGTCTTTGGTGTGGTTGTAGCTTCCAGAGTGCACAGAAAAAGACCTTTTGCCCTGTCAATGTTTAGAGGTACATAGGATTGGCACTGCCATAGTTGTTAGGAGAACAGTTTTCTTTCTTACCATCTGCATATTTTTTTTACTTTTAAAATATCTTAGAATATTGAAGAGGAGAGGGGGAAAGAAACCTATAAAAGAGTACACTAAGAATATATTTTAAGCAGCTGCCAGGAAACGACAATGTTCAGGTTGCACACAGAATCTGAATTTGGCTCCCTTGTGACAGTACAGTCTCTAATTACATGAACAAATATCATTTTCGAAGTCATATGATATAAAAATATGGACTATTTAAAACCTTATACAAACATGAAAGTCCCACCAATTATGTTACACTTATGCTGCTTTATTGTCAGAGCAGTCCACTTTATTTTTATTGTCTTGTGGGTATGATACTCATTTTCTACGAGGGTTCATTGACAGTACAGAGGGTCTGCAAGTGAGCACAAATATTCCTGACGGCAGTGCTTTCCTGAATGGAAGTAGCTGTAAAAAGATGTTGAAATGCTTTCCTGACCCAGGCCCATGAAGACTGTTAGCAGGAGTCATAACCAGAGAACAGAGACCCTTGGCTGGCAGGAGGATGTCCCCTTACCTATTAGAAGAGCAGGGCTTATCTTTTTCAGATTTCTGAAGAGAAACGTGAAAGAGGGGAGCAGTCTATCCCAGCCAGAAAATTGTTTTCCTGATCTGTGTGAGTTGTCTAACTTGAGCCATCCTATTTAGGGAAGAGAAACTGGAAGAATTGCTCCAGATACTACAAGGCAACCATCTCAGCTATTGATAAAGTACCTGAAAAGCACAAAAAGGAGTTAAGTAGCTACTGCCAACAGTTGTATCAGGCTTCTCATCAATCTTCCCCCCAGCAGTATTACATGGAAGAATTCTTCCTTCTGTACAAGGAGTTTTCCTAGCACTTAAAGATGTTAATGAAGACTGAGACCTTTAAGTCTTGTTTCTTGCCTGCTCCTAATGGACTGTGTGAACTCAATCACATAGTTCTAGTTCCCTAAATTTCAATTTCTTTAACTGTAAGACAACCTTCTGTGTGATATACCTCACACAGCTTTGCGAGGACAGGCTTAATGTAGAGCCAACAAGGATCTGCTGGGAAAAAACGTGGTGTAATCATGACATATCATAGTTATTATCAGATACCATTAAAAGAATTGTACTTTTGCATGTGAGAAAGGGAAGAAGGAAAGATGCTCATTAGCAACTTCCTTCCTCAGGCTATGAGCTTTGACGGGCTCCTCTCTGATAAGCGCCTACACAGCTGCAATCCCACGGCAGCCCAGGCTGATGTAAGGGATATGCTGCAGTGCGGGTGCCACCATCCACCCCTCTCCCACAGTACCACTCCATCCCCTGTGATGGCGTGGATGTTCTCTGCTCCCCAGCAAAGACATTTTGAGGTGTTTACCTGGAAGAAAGCTACCTGTTATTTCTTTTTTGAAGGGAGGGGCAGGGGTGGAGGGCAATAGTTTTGCTGGGGTGTGCTCTGAAGCATGGCAGGACACCATCAGAGGGGCCCTGGAGGTGCTGCAGAAGAGGGGCAGGGCTGAGTGGCAGAGGACATGGCTGCAGGTATAGCTGGGGTAGCCAGCAGCCATTCTGACTGAGGCTGCCAAGGAGCCACAGCCTACTCCTCCAAGCTGGAGTTTTCTGATGTGGTGGTAGCTGCTGCTGAGGCCGTCTGGATTATCATACAGACCCACACACACCAATGTTACCCCATCTGATGGGGAAGTGCAAGGGTGAGGAGGAGTCATGGGGAAAGGAGAAGAGTGAGGATAGTGTAAGACGGGACTATAATCAAGAACCAGTTCAAGAGGGAGAAATAGGAGTTGTTATGGAGAAAATGCTGGCTTATAGCTCAATGGCTCTCAAAAAGTTGACTAAACTGGGATTATTAGGAGAAGTCTAGCTAACAGTCTGAAAAGACCACTTTCCTGTAATAGAAAGTGCCTGATTTGCTTACCTCTTAAACTGCAGGGAGCTTTAGTCTCTCCTCACTGTCTCAGAAGGGATCAAGTAGAATTAAAAAACATTCAGAGAAGGGCAGCAAGGATGACCAAAGGCACAGAGAACCTCCCCTATGGGGAGAAGATAAATAGCATAGTCCCCTTTGTGTATGGAAAAGAGAGACCTGGGAAAGGCAAAGAGGGGCTGTTGGTGTGCGGTGTTTCATGGGGTCATGAATGATGTGATGAGTGCATAAGCAGAAAGTGAAAAGAAAGCAGTGTTTCACTATTTCATGCTAAAAAAAATGTAGTGGACACCCTGAGAAATTATACAGACAGAACAATTTAGGTTGAAAGGGACCACTGGAGGTAATCTGGTCCAACCCTTTCTCTAAGCTCAGCCATCTTAGATCAAGGCTTTGTCTTGCCTGGTTTTGAATACCTCCAAGGATGCAGATCCTACAGCCTCTCTGGACAACTTGTTCCAGTGGTAACAGACAGAAATTTTGAAGCAAATTAAGAAAGAAAGTGTTTTATGCATTGTATGACCACTGGATGTGCTTAACTCATTACTTAGGATGCTATGGGTTGGAAAGTCTGAATTACTTCATAAAATTACCAAGATCCTAGAAGAAAAGCACTTCCAGAGCTATTAAAACTGTGAGCAGGTCTGGCTTGAGAACTCTGTAAGCAGCAGATTGAGCAAGGGTGGGAATATACTGTGGGGGGAATCACCAGAGTTTACTTGTCCTCTTCTGCCTCAGGGCACCTACTATTGGCCACTGTCAGAGGTGACATACTGGCTTTGACAGGCCTTTGGTCCACCTACCATGATAGTCTTCGGTCTCATCAGTGGGTATCCAAACCTGGAAACACATCAAGTGGGAGTAAAATGCATTCAAGCTCTTAATGCTGCCTTCATTTTCATAGTAGGACAGCTGCCCAGGCAGGTTTGGACCTATTTCCATCAAGCATTAAAAGTTGGTTTCATAACACGTATTTTTCTGTCAAACCTTGTGAATAAAACAGTGCATCAAGATGTCGTGACTAACGCGAAGCTTTTTATTCAGGCAGCAGATGAAGTGGGTTAGTTTTAGAAAGGAGTAGGAGTCAGAAGAACATGCAGCTTAAGCAGACAGACCAACCCTGGTTAAACTGAAGGGAAAATCAGTGACACTGGGTCTTGCATATCTGATGTGAAAGACTAGGAATACAATACTGGATTTATTGTTCAGGTTATACATTATCTCTGAATACTGCAGTTTTATAGCGGTGACATCTGACCGCTTGCTATCAAGAGATAACTTGAAAGTGCCGCATGATAGGAAAGCTGTTCCTTTCTTGTTGCAGTTATTTTTATTGACGAGCTTTCAGGCACTGTGAAAGAGCCCACTGGTACACAGCAGCAAAATGGCCTACACAGCCAGTCAGAGTAAGATTGAAGGTATGAACAATAAAGCAAATGAATACCCTGCTGCCTCTCTACACACATAGCTGCTTATTCAGCCTTCAAAAATAAGTAAATAACATGCACAGATGTCTGGATTTAGAGATAAAATGATCCCATAGTGCAGGGACCTCTCCCATTTTTTGGATCCAATGTGCAACATCTTGTGGGGGAGGTGGATGTGAGGAGTGCTTCTTTCTGCAGCATGTCGTCTGCAGCATAACACCCTCACACTCATGTCAGACGCCTCCTTTCCCACTCACAAGTTGATAACCTCTTTGTTGCAGAAACATTAATTGATTGCTTGAGGAAAAAAAATAAAAAAAAGGAAAAAAAAAGATTGCATTGAAAATGAATGCAATGCTTTATTTATAGGTTAGTTGTTGCTTTTCTCTTTGTAAAGTGCTTTCACTTCTGGTGGTTGATTATTAAGGAGAGCAATGGTGTGATCACAGACTCTGGGCAAAGTCTTGCTTATCTCTTTGTCCTCTTGTTCTAATTCATCCTGTCCCCACTGCAGAGCTCAGCTGTAAGGAAAGCTCCACGCCAGCTGGAGAGGGGGGACAGGATGGGAACAGCCGAGAGCTGGGGCTCTGCAGGGCAGAAGGGCTGGATGAACAAGTCCCGGGCAGGAGTTGGGCCAGGGGGCGTGTGACAGACTCAGTGCCTGGATCTGTGGCTCCCACTCCAGAGGCGTAGCATTCCCAGGTATGCTGTGTCTGGGACCCGGTGGATGGCCAGGTGGACTGTGCCCAGCCAGGTGTCATCACAGCCACCGTCTACAAGAGATCACATGGTATCTAAGTCTATTTATGAGCAAAAAGACCCTCCTTTCCCCTCCCCATGTACTTGGGGCAAGAGAGAAAGCATACGGTGTGTCAGTGGGGCTCCGTCTCAGATGGGTGACTCTGGAGCCAGCACCTAGCCTGCTGATGGCAATGAAAGAGCAAGCCCATTACCCAGGCTGGCAGATGGCAGGGATTGAGAGGCAGTGAATATGCATATTATTTTGTTTTTTTGCGGTACCTATCTTACCCAACCCGTTTTTTTAGTGATCTCAGTAAGAACAAGAGAAATGGCAAAGCTTTTAGTAAGATCAGTTTCTCTAATGACTCACCAAGTGCTACAAAGTCAAAACAGGTTGCTTGTGCTTGAAAGGTATAAAACAACCATGTCATTTTTATGGTTACTGTACAAAACACTGCATATATGCACACAAGGGAACATTTTAAAACCTCATATAGCTTTTTTTTTTTTTTTTGCATCTAGAGGCTCCTTTCTCCTGGTTTTTATTCATGTGTCATGCTTTGTATTAAGCATTATTGCTTTAGCAATTAAGCTAATTTCCTCACTGCACTCTGCCAGTCAGAGTGTTGCTCTTTTGTATTCCTAAAAGAAAGGAGGAATTAAGTTGAGGTACTGGTGGCCCAAACAGTTCCCTTTGCAGTCCACTGAAGTTCTCCCGTTGGCATTAGAAGGGGCAGCTTGTTCTGTGAGCACTGGGAATGAGTAATAACTACATCTCACATCCAATAGAGACCTACACGTCCATCAACTTTCTGTTACATAAAATTATTTTCAACAACAACAATACACCTACATTTCTATAATGTCTTTCTTTCATTCCAAATGAAATTTCAGCACCAGAGTGTTTCAGGAAAATGTGCCTTTTTTTTTTTTTTTTGTAGTTACACAAGATTTGACAAGAAAAATATTCCTTTCAGTGAAGTCTGACAGAAAAATGAAATTCCAAGGAAACAAAATATCTTGTAATACAATTAGAGATTTTTTACAAAAAAACTTTTGAGAGAAATAAATACTCTCATTTCTTCAGAACAAGACATCCATTTTAGGATTTTCCAGTAGTTCCTGAATCTCCTCAACCTCTCCTCTTTTTAATTTTTTTTTTTTTTAAAGAACAGGAAGCATCCAGAAGTATTCAATTCCCTAGAGGATATAAAAGGATATAAAACAATATAAATAGTATCGTGTGATATTTCCTTGGGTGGAGAATAATTCTTATACATCACATTCCTTTTGCAAGTTAGGGTATGCCTCTTCTACAACATTTGTGTAGGTCTTGGGCTGTTTAATCCAGGCCAAGCTCTGACTTCCAAGAGCAGCACCCCGACCCAGGCCCCCACAGCTGGTGTGGAGCTCGCCCGGGCACGCCGGCAAGAGCTGCAGACAGAGGATGCTCTAGATATTCCCACATGGCTTCTGTACTCCGAAGGGTGCTTACCTCATGAATTGAAACAGCAATGTGTACAAGAAAAAGCTCACATGCTTGGTTTGTCATTGTACAAAGGTATGTTACAAAATTCCTGTCAGGACTCAGTAAGGGGTGGCATACACTCTTTAGCTGAAATGGTCTTTTTCCTCCTCTTCCTCCATGCTGGGGAACTGTGTCAACAGTTTACTGGGGGCACCTGTTCTTCTTACCATGCTGGTTACAGTGTGGGCATTGCTGTCTTGAGGATGGAGATGAAATCCACCACCCTCTTCCCTTGGTTCCCCAGGGGCACCTCCCCTCCCTGTGCTGTAAAGCAGGGAGGAGATATAAGGACAGGTGGAGCTGCATCACTCCCATGCGGATCTGTGGACAAAGCCAGCTTCTCTGGCCCTTTTTTCTGCACTGTTGCTCAATGACCTGCACGAGCTGTCAGGAAAATGGAGGGAAAGAGTTAAATGCGATGGCTTATGGGAGTGCCTTCTCAGCTTGATGTAGGTTTTTCCTGCCCGACAGCTCAAAAATGGTAATTCATGGAACAGGATGCACGTTTCTTTCTGCTTTTTGCTCGTTAAAAAGTCAGTGATGACAGACACAATCTCCAGGCCAGTTGCTCTGTACCTTGCCACAGGTCTAGCCTACCTCCAGGTGAGAGGGCTTGGTGCTGGTGAGTAAGTACCAAGGCACACCTCTGGGGCCCAGCCACACACATTGCAGGGGAGAGGGGAAGAGGTCTGCATGGATTTTTGACCCACCAGTCTTTACTGCTGTTCACAACCCCATGTGGTCACAGAAGCCTTCAACTAAAGCAGTCTTCAAGTTATGAGAGAAGCACATGGATCTATTTCTCGTGCAATATTACAAGATGAGGGATGTCCCCATCAGGGATGAGTTGTACAGGCAGGAAGATGGAAAGGTGATCTCACTGCCCACGGATGACTGACCCACATCTCAAACTGTCCCAGGACTGTCCCAGTAACTGCTCTAGGTTCTTGCAAAGATGGCTTGCATGTCCTCCTCCAGGACTACTGAGCTGCTGTACTTCTTCAAGCTTTTTAAATTTGGGTTTCCCCACAGCCAGACCTTTCTCAAGCTGCTTAGCTTTTCTTTCCTAGTACACCCACATAATTACTCCAGCACAAAGAGTGGGCTTGTGAAGCAGCAGCATTTTAAAAAACCACAAAATCTGATCTCAAGGCAATCTTTCCCTCCCACTTCCTCCCCCTTCAAGCAGGGGTGTCAGCCATGCTGTTTCTTTCAAACTTTCTCTGAGTCATCTCATCAGGCAGCTTGTAAATACTTGAATGCATCCATCAATGTCAAGTAAAAGTAACTAAGTAGCAGCATATGCTATGGAATGGAGTTCCCCTCACTTGCACTGGGCTCTTTTTTGGAGGTGCAGAGAATTTAAGAGTGGCACTATCTCCCCATATCATCAACATACGTACACAGGCGTCAGCAGAGATGTTGTCTCATCATGGGAACAAGACACGAGATATAAGATGAGCTGCTTACAGTTGAGAAAACTTTCTTCTGGAACTCCCACTACTGCAGGATCCAGAGCGAAATGCTTTAATGCAAGATGCTCCATTCTTTACAGGCCTAAAAAATGGGGACTAGAGACTTTGAGGAGCTGCTGTACCAGTCGCCCTTTGAAAATGTGCCGTTGCTAACCATATTGTAGCAGCTGGTCACAGCCTTATGAACTGTTGCTAGAAAAATACTACGCCTTTGTACTATGAGGGTGTAACTTGCTGTGTCATCATTGCACACCCAAATCTAAAAAACAGAATGTGATTCAGAGGTTTTATGGAACGCAGACCGCCTCCTCAGAAGGCAAAATTCTTTGCTGAGGAACACTACTGCTCCCAAGTATGACTGATAAACATGTTAGTTTCATCTTGAGCTAAACGGCAAAATATGGACCCTGCACCAAAGCTTTGTTCAGCACGAGGCAAAATTCACTGTTTTGTCTTCTAGCAGGCTGGTTTATGGTAATGTAATCATTACAGTGGGAAGAAAGGAAAAGTCTTGCAAAATTTCTGAGTTATTCCCTCTAGATAGCTTGGAAGGAAGATCTGGTGTTATCATGATATTTGCCTAATAAATAGGAAATGGTCAGTTCAGGTGGATGATTGTACTCTCAAACGCAAATATGTGTGCAAATATGCTCCCTCGCAACCCTCCACCCCAAATAGGTAAGTTATTTGTGAAAATTATATTGGGAGCCAGGAAATCAAGCTCAGTGCCACTTTATGGAGTAGTCTGGGGAAAATCAGCTGAGTGAGAACGCCACTTTTCCGCAAAATGGGAGAGAAGATGCCCTGAAAACACTTCCTCACCTCTGCTAAAGCCCACAGTGAGAGTTTGGTAGAAGTGGTGTTGTGAGGGGCATCTAATTTGTATCTGTTGTGCTTTTAAAACATAAGGTATTGGGAGGGATCTCTCTCTGGATTCACTGGCCTGACAGAGTAAGATACTGTGCAAGGTGAGTACAGATGGTAGTACTGATCTGTAAGCAATTTCTCCCTAGCAGGACCAAGGGGCATTTCAAGAATTGCTCTTCCTTCTTTTTCTTTTTCTTTTTTCTTTTTTTTTTTTTTTTTTCCCGGGGAATGCAAGTTGAGAATCAGGATAATAGCACAGCAAAAATGCTTTCCATCTCACTCCTTTATTTACTTCTTTTTCATGATTTCCTTCCACTCCCAGGTGAAGGAATGTAGGCTGTTTGAAGAGCTGATCCGCTGGGGTGGGGCACTAACCTAATTTGAAGCATTGCTGAATATTTAGTCATGTTCCGTAGGAGTATTAGAATCACAAAATTCTTGGATTCCTAACAAACTGTGCACGTGTACACAATCTCCAGAAAGAGAAAAAGTGTCTTAAAGCAAGGCTTTATACACAATTCTAAAGTAATTTAAATTTAAGATATATATAATTCAAGTTAAAAACATCTTGCAGTACTACATTACTGACAGCTTAAAGTCAGACACCAACTGTGATGGCATAGATCTGTAAGCTGCTCCAGGGAAAAATTGCTAACTAGTATAAATCTGATTTTAAAATAAAGATAGCACAGAAGGACATAATTTGAGTTAATTTAAATAGGAATGTATCATTTATAAACAGAAAATTCTTCCCAGTGGTCCAACTGGTCAACTAACGATGGTTTAGGAAGGTAGCCATCTCATTTTTAAATCCATTAGATTGTGCTAAAGCATGTGAGACCTTGCCTTTGTGACTAACATCTTCAAATTAGGATGCTCCCCTAAGTCTGCTAATGGCTATAGCTGCATCAGAACCAAGTTTCTCTTCCCTCAAAGATTTTGTGACTTCAAAAAAAAATCCAATTTTGGACAAGGATGAACACAGGAGCTTAACTGACTATTTCATCCAATGCTTACAGAAGTGTTTTCAGTATGGAATCACTTCATCTCCCATTTTTAGCTACCATGGAAATAATATGTCTTTCCACTGTTCAGATATGGAGTGCTTGTCATTGCAGTGCTGATGAGACACCAATGGATGAGCTCTCAGAGGCTTGTGAAGGCTGGACGATCCACATACTTCCAGATGGGGATCACCAAGGGAAAATTCACTTTTTTTTTTTTCTTCTTGAGGGTAATAGACGTACATTGTTTTTCAGAAAAGCATGACTACCTGAATAGGTGATGGCTTTATAAATGAGTCCATTTCTGATTCTGCAGACTCAGACTAGAAATCAAATTCACATGGCAAATATTGGAGTGATGTGCATCCAGGACTGGACCCATCGCTTTCAAAGCAGGTTCACTAATAGTTTATGACTACTAGCTTCTGGCTCTTTTGGTACCAGACTTCAGAGGAAGGCAGATATTGTTTGTGAAGCACAAGTATTTGTACGGTGAATATACCTTCACTGTGTGAAAAATGAGCTCTAAGCTGATGCTGTATAACAAATCTGGAATTGACTGATTTATTCAACTTCCATGTCTAGTTTTCCGGCTGCAGCCCCAAAGCCATAGTCAATGATATTTAGTCATCTAACTACTTCCTTGATAGAGATAATGAAGTAATTAGCTGTCTAAGCACTATCAGATGTACATGCCTCTATGTGCCCACAAAACTGCTCCTTTGAAAGTCTAAATACAAACCTGGAGGTGACTTCAGGCCTTAATGCTGTGTTCGCAAAGTGAGGCAAAGGCAGCTGCTATGTCAAAACTTCCCCTGACTTCCATCGTCAAAGGCAAATTGGCTTGCAGGTCTTAATGATCGCTACCCAGTTCCTAGTCATTCACAGAGGCTGAGACGCAGCTCTCCCACAAAGCCAAGCAAGCATCATTCACTCTTACATACCACGTTGGCTTCAACACCGAGGTACATCTCATGTCCTGACTTATCTTTGTACATGTTGTCTATGAATAATTCAGGACATCTCCAGACAAGTTTACTGTTTCATTCCAAGTGAATAAGCACCAGTAACAAATCTGATGTGAAAGTGTAGCAACAGACTGCATAGCTTGTGTAAAGTAAGAAAGGTTTCCATGGACACCCTTTTGCTCTGATAGGCAGTTTTATGAGAGAAATACAGTATTATTGTAGCCAGTTAAGGACAAAAGAGAAGACAGACTCTTCCAGAAAGTAGCATGGGTCACTCATGTTCAACCGGTCAGTCGGGCAGGTGTGTTTAATGAGTGTTGGTGGCAGCTGGGGTATACAGATGCACAGTGTATCAATCCCTACAGTCCTGGGCTGATCCGAGCTTTGCTGGCATGCTGTGCCAATTAATCACCATCGGTGTGATGACTCGTAAAACTCCTGTGACATGCACTGCACTCTTGATGCTGCAGGTGTGCCAGCTGCTCAGAGCTCAGGTGCCAAGTCACGCTGTGCAGGGCACAGGCACGGGCACACACACGTAGACCTACACACACATAAATCTTTTGGGAATGTAGATGCTTCATTATAATCTCACATTTTTGCTGGGTATTGATAGTTAGATAGTTTGCTGTTTGGTTGTTTGTTTTATTTTTTTTTTTTAAGACAGAAATTGTAGCAACTAGTTCAGAGATTTTAGTTAGAAACAAGCAGAAGTTTTGTGACAACGTATTTGGCAAGGATAACACTCAGCAGATTTCAAGGACATTTTGATAAGAAACTTTAAGATACGTTGTCAGTGCTATAAGGAGAAAGAATATCCTCCTATTAACATGTATCTAGATTTTCTCCTTGGTTGTTTGGTTAATGATCCCAGTGTTGTTAGCTACCGGGGAAGATCAGCAGCTAGAGATCTGAGATGAAGTTGATGAAGAATCACAGATATCTAAATTAGAAAATTCAAAGGTAGAAAGAGGTAATAAGGAAATGAAAAGAAAAAATCTTTGTGATCATCATCCAAACTCTAGGAGGAAATAAAGAAATCTGCTGTGGATAGGAGGTACTCTCCATTCAGCCCTTTAGGTCGAAGGGTTGTCTGAAGCTTCCATCTTTCAAAAGAGAAAATAAAACAAGCATGGCTTTAGGAATATGGGATTGAAGCCCTAAATGTGGAATGGAAATGGGAAGACTTGGGAAGGTTGTGGTATTTGGATCCTTGTTGGTCATAATCAGCAGGGAGGAGAATATAGTCCTCTGGGCAGCATGGTTTTACTGTGTTAAAGCTTGTCGTACCTAAATTACTTTACTATTCCTGTTACACTTGACCCTCCTACTGTCTGAGTAGCCAAAACCTGGGCCAGCCTTATAGGTGGATTTGTGAATTTGTTGGGCTTTTGGATTTGAACTTTAACAATCTTTTATTCTTATATTTATCAGCACAGCTTGTTTCTTCTTTCCACTGTTTTCTGTGAGTTCCCTGAGCAGGGTTTTTCTCCTGCTACATTAATATATCCTCCCTGCTATGGTGGGTCCTGCTCTGGGGCAGTGGTGCCTCTCTTGCACTGATCATATCTAACTTTTTATTTTTACAACCAGCTTCTAAAGGTCTTGGTTGACTTTTATCTGTTGTTTAGGTAAAGAATCTACAGCAAAGAAGCCAATAAGTCTTTCCAGTTATCTGCCAAACTAATTGAAAAAGGACTCATTAATTACTTTTGGGCTATTATTTCACAGGGCGTAATGCAGTAAGTCACTACAAGTTGCTGTATAATGTTTTCTTGCTTTATAGATTGTTTCCTAGCATGTCTACAGCTGAGCTGTTTATGTTGTTTTCACTTTGTAATTTTGTGCATGAAGAAGTACGATAAACATAATTAAAACCAAATTTTCCTCTCTCTCCTCCTACTTTTCTTCTTGTGGTTCTTAACCTTCTTCATTTTCCTGTTTCCTTTCTCTCAAATTTCTTTTTCTTTATTCACTTTTCTTACTTTGTCTTCTGCTTCCTCTTCCCAGTTCTTTTCTGCCTTTTTTTTTTTTTTTAATTCCATGTGCTTTCGGAGTCCTCAAAGGGCCTACACTGAACATAAACTGAGGTTTCCAGAGATGACAAGTCTGTGGGAAGAAGCCAATATGATTTTAAGCTGAAATACAATCATAAAAAAGATCTACGAACTCTTGCAAAACTGGCTTGTATGGACTCATACCTGTGAATGACATGAGTAGACTGTCTACATTGCTTGTATTTTCCATTTAAGGTGATCAAATGTCATCTTTCCTTCATTCATCCACCTGTCGGATTTCATATAATTCAGTGCTCCTCTTTTTAAGGAGATAGTTGTTATGATATGAAAAGCAGAGCTGGAACTCTTCCCCTGAAATGCTCTTTCTGCGTGTGGGTTTGTGAATGAAGCCCTCTGTTAGCAGGGTGGACATTAGGGCTCTTCAGGCTTTGCTGTTGGATGACCAAAGGTCAATCAGTTCGTCTTTGGTCTTCTGCTTTCCCACCTATAAGGTGGAGTTATTGACTTTGTAAATTACTTTGAATTTTACAGATGACAAAGGTCTTTACTGTAAAAATGTTTTCTTCTTTTATTTACGCTAAGAAAGCACCTAACGGTTCTTGATGACTGTTCAGTCCTTGCATGTAGAGCAGGTGAAGGCCGACCACTGTGGTGAGAGAGGTGAAGAGCCTTTTGTAAGATTTAGCAGTTCATCTGAAAAATGTGCAGAAGCTGATGAGCACTGCCAGTGGTTTTAGGTTTTTTTTATTATACTTCTTCCTCTGCATCTCAGGAAATGCCATCATACCTCATTATACAGTTTCTGCTCACTAAGTGGGAATAATTGGCTGTTGAAGTGACAGTGCCTTAGATGGTCTCTGTCCACAATGTTATGACAGAATGTATCCCTTTGTTTGAAAGACATGACATCCTGACTATGCTTAACATCAATATCAGTTTGCATTTTGCTTTCTAAAACATCCCTGTAGTACTAGCTTGGAAATTTTGTTTGACCACTGGTAAAGACTGTATTATTTTGTTTTTAATGAAGATGATAAAAATTTCACCTTGCTGTCTTTCAGAAATGTCATTTTTGCAGTTTCTGGAGAATGCTCCTGCTCAGCACTGGTTTTGTCCTCATGAATCCTGTTCTGACAGATATAATGAAACACAGATTAATTCTGTCATGCTAAAATGCTCTCTCATGCACCTTTGCTCACTTTGCATTAAAAAAAAAAAAAAAAATATTCCAAGGTGTAGAATGGGATCATATTTTGTTCTTACAACTGCATAGCCTCCAAATTGCTTTCAATGTTATGCACCAACGAAAAAAAAGTGTGGGTTTTTTTGTTGTTGGTTTTTTCCCCCTGTGTTTGCTACATGTCCCAAATGAAGAAGGAAATCTAACTTCCAAAAATTTTCAACAGCCATCTAGGCACTTAGTAGCTACAGAGGGGAAAGTGTTAACCCGTGGTAAGCTAAGAAGAAAATATAGCCATTCTTGGGCTGCCTGCAGCGGAGAGTGGGGACCAGCACAGGCAGAAGCAGTCACATGCAACACTTCCATTCCTGTTGCACAGCAGTTCCTGACACTGAGCACCAACTTTTCCTTCTTTAGAGGGTCAAGCAGACCAAAGGGTGTGATATCTGTGATAGAGGAGGGTGATACTTTATGAACAAATAATAGAGTAGGTCACAGAGGGAGTTTGTTCTCTCATCCATGTACTCGATACTAGAGAGTCCTTTGTAAATGTACACATGGCTGAGTGGTCCTATTTGGAGAAGAGGGTATGGTTTTCCAACCAGCTGTATGTGATTCTGTGTAGATGAGGACAGTCAGAGAAAGCAATATGCAACCTAGTGGGACATGTTTCTTCTTCGTTTTGGTCTGTAGTGGAATATGGCCTTGGAAAGAAACTTTTTGAGTCCAGTGGTCCACTTAAATAGTATTTTCCAGGACATTTTCCCAAATGATTAATTTGGTCAAGAAGACAGTCAGCCTCTTTTCTCCTTGTGGAGGCATTCCGTTTATGTACCAAATCATCACTATGTACAGCTTTTTCTGACTTCCTATCACCAGAGGGGAATGATGAAGATTAATTAACAATTGGAGCTTTCAGGCACAACTGTTAAGAGGACTTGGAAAGTACCTAGACAGCTGGGAGAATTAAATCCTGTGTTTGCCAACAGCTGAAATGGGCCCACTTACAGGAATTACCACTAAAAGACATCTTGCTTTTTCAAGTCGAGAATATCTGCACTTGTAAATGAAATGGTACAGGTGGCTCAGTGTAAATACAGATGCCATTATTTTTTTAATGCTATAGGCATTTAAAGACTCTCGTAGCACTGTATACAGCAGTAATCTTCACCTGACAATTTTTCCTATCCACTTCGCTAGAAAGATACTTACTTGCTCATTAGAATGAAAGAGACAGGGCTCGATCCAGACTTTGCGGAAATTGGCAGACAGACTTCCCCTTGACTTTGCTGGCTCAGGCCCCTGGAGATCATCTATATGTGAGTTTTAACACGGATGTTTCCCCGATCCAAAACGGGGGGGTCTCAGCAGTGAGGCAGCCTACAGAGGCAACCCAGGTTTGATCTCACGCCACACCAAGGGCAAGGCAGTTCTCTGTTTCCATTTTAATTGTGTCACTGTTGAGCCAGGGCTCGCGTCTGCTTCCTCTCTTACCCCACAAAGGGAAAATGTGTGCTAAAATGCTTCCTGTTATTCACTGCCAGCTGAGTTGCACGCTCGGGGTGAAGCTCATTAAGGCAGTGTGTGGCATTAAAAACTGGCAGCCTTCGATAGTGGAAACAATCACGTTTCAGCATCCTATTCCTAAGTGGACTCAAGTGGAAATCAGGCTGCAGAGCACAATCAGTCCAGAAACAAAAACTGAAAGAGGGAAGGCAGTCACATTTAGTGATCTAAACAAACCAGGGAAAGTGGGCATGTATTCCACATAGACAGCATAATTGTTTTTTCCTTCAGATAAAGTGGGAAAAAGAGCCTGATAGGAACACCTAATGGTACAAAATTGCTCATAGTCAGAGGGGCTTGTCTTCTTTCTCATAGTGTGAGGGGGTTGTCCATTTTGGCAACCCTTTTCTGGCTGATAGTGCCAACATGTATTATAAAAACATTATCCTGTTCATTAACCTTCTAGAGAAAGAAACCATTTCTTGACAAAAGCACCCATCTGTCCTTACTACACTTTTCTGTACTTTATTTTCCTCAACTGTGATGTTTCTCCCTCCTTGTTTCTCAGCTACATTTTCCTAAACCCTTTAAGTCTGAACGGTTTGAATAACTGCTGGTCATTTTGTTCTGTAAGGGCTTATTGTCCCCCCAGAGCAGGTTATAGGGCTGTTATGTCTAACTCCAATCTCACATGTGGAATACAAGACAAAGAAAAGCTGTCTAGTGTTTTAATCTCTCACCATTCCTGGTGTCTAAAACAAGATTCCATAATAATGTTTATGTTTAGAATTTCTGCAGTAATAAGCAGATCAGTATCAGTGTGTATGTAGTAAGTTTAAAGAGCTGTTAATATACAATTGGATGGCTCAGGAATTTAAAACGTTCATTACTATGTCATCAGTTCAAAGTCAATTCAGTTTACCAGGGTTCCCTGATAGCATCAGTCTATCATTCCCAGATGAAGCAGGTATGCTTGTCCAAACTTGGAATTGCAATTCCACTGAAAATTCAGAGTTCAAAAAATTTAATTCCCAACTTTCCTACAAACCAGCATTTTTTAAAAATTTTGTTTGGTCTAAAAGCACTACTATGCTTCAAAGGCAGCTTCTAAAAATGCCTGTCTTTGGGAAAGTTTGAAAAATAATAAATGTGGAGACAATTTTGATTAAAGTGTTCCGAATATCCACCTAGTTTTGTTTGTATAGAAATTCTTTAGGATGAGGGGAAAGGGAAGAATTGGTTACCCAGAATATTCCATTTAGAAGATCTTAATAATTTGCTAGTGATTCCACAGGCACAGGTTGTGATCTTGCAAAAACAACTATAACAAACAAACAAACAAGAGGAAGGAAGGAAGGAAGGAAGGAAGGAAGGAAGGAAGGAAGGAGAAAAATACAACACAGTGTTTCTTTAACAGTGTATATACAACATATTAGGTGCAAAAGTAATTACGGTTTCAGACCATGAATTTTAAATCATTATATCACAGTATCACAGTATGTTTGGGATTGGAAGGGACCTCAAAAGATCATCTAGTCCAATCCCCCTGCTGGAGCAGGAACGCCTAGGTGAGGTTGCACAGGAACATGTCCAGGTGGGTCTTGAATGTCTCCAGAGAAGGAGACTCCACAACCCCCCTGGGCAGCCTGTTCCAGTGCTCTGTCACCCTTACTGAGAAGAAGTTTTTTCTCAAATTTAAGTGGAACCTCTTGTGTTCCAGCTTGATCCCATTGCCCCTTGTCCTATCATTGTTTGCCAACGAGAACAGCCTGGCTCCATCCTCATGGCACTCACCCTTTATATATTTATAAACATTAATAAGGTCACCCCTCAGTCTCCTCTTCTCCAAACTAAAGAGACCCAGCTCCCTCAGCCTTTCCTCATAAGGGAGATGCTCCACTCCCTTAATCATCTTGGTTGCCCTACGCTGGACCCTCTCCAGCAGTTCCCTGTCCTTCTTGAACTGAGGGGCCCAGAACTGGACACAATATTCCAGATGCGGTCTCACCAGGGCAGAGTAGAGGGGAAGGAGGACCTCTCTCGATCTACTAACCACCCCCCTTCTAATACATCCCAGGATGCCATTGGCCTTCCTGGCCACAAGGGCACAGTGCTGGCTCATGGTCATCCTGTTGTCCACCAGGATCCCCAGGTCCCTTTCCCCTACACTGCTCTCTAATATGTAATTTCCCAACCTATACTGGAACCTGGGGTTGTTCCTGCCCAGATGCAGGACTCTACACTTTTCCTTGTTAAATTTCATTAGGTTATTCCCCGCCCAACTCTCCAGCCTGTCTAGGTCTTGCTGGATGGCAGCACAGCCTTCTGGCGTGTCAGCCACTCCTCCCAGCTTAGTGTCATCAGCAAACTTGCTGATAGTACACTCTATTCCCTCGTCTAAGTCGTTAATGAATATATTGAATAATACTGGCCCCAGTACTGACCCCTGAGGTACTCCACTAGATACTGGTCTCCAACTAGACTCCGCACCATTGACTACCACTCTCTGGCTTCTCTCCTTAAGCCAGTTTGCAACCCACCTCACTACTCTATTGTCTAGACCACACCTCCGCAACTTAGCAACTAGGATGCTGTGGGAGACTGTGTCAAAGGCTTTACTGAAGTCAAGGTAGACCACATCCACCGCTCTGCCATCATCCATCCACCTTGTAACATTCTCATAAAAGGCCATGAGGTTGGTCAAGCATGACCTACCCTTGGTAAAGCCATGCTGACTGCCCCTAATAACCTTCTTATCCTTGATATGCCTTGAGATAGCACCAAGGATAAGTTGTTCCATTACTTTCCCAGGGACAGAGGTGAGGCTGACCGGTCTATAGTTACCCGGGTCCTCCTTCTTGCCCTTTTTGAAGATTGGAGTGACATTTGCTTTCCTCCAATCCTCGGGCACCTCTCCCGTTCCCCAAGACTTGGCAAAGACGATGGAGAGCGGTCCAGCAATGACCTCAGCCAGCTCCCTCAGCACTCGCGGATGCATCCCATCTGGACCCATGGATTTATGGATGTCCAGTCTATTTAATTGCTCCTTAACCCAGTCCTCATCAACTAAAGCAAGCTCCTCCATTGACCTGGCTTCATCTGGGGTCTCAGGGGTACAGGGCTCCCCAGGACAGCCTCCGGCAGAGTAGACAGAGACAAAGAAGGCATTCAGTAATTCTGCCTTCTCTGTATCTTCCGCCACCAGGGCACCCACCCCATTCCTCAGTGGGCCTACATTGCCTCTGGTATTAGTTTTATCCACTATGTATTTGAAAAAGTTCTTTTTGCTGTCCTTGACCCCTCTCGCCAGCTGTAATTCTAAGGAGGCCTTGGCTATCCTAGCTGCCTTCCTACATCCTCTAACAGCAGCCTTATATTCTTCCCAAGTGGCCAGCCCCTGCTTCCATGACCTGTAAACTCTCCTCTTCTGCTTGAGCATACTCAATAGATTCCTATTCAACCACGCAGGCCTCCTGGCTCCCTTCCTTGACTTCCTACGTGTGGGGATGCTCTGATCCTGAGCGTAGAAGAAGCAATCTCTGAATGCAATCCAGCTCTCTTGGGCCCCTTTTCCTTCAAGCAGTCTTGCCCATGGGATTTCCCCCAGCAATTGCTTGAAAAGGCCAAAGTTAGCCCTGCTAAAGTCCAGGTTTGCAATTCTACTTGCTATTCTGTTCCTGCCACACAAGATGCTGAACTCCACCATCTCATGGTCACTGCAACCCAGGCAGCCCTCAACCTTTACTGCTTCAACCAGACCCTCCTTGTTAGTGAGGATGAGATCCAGCAGTGCACCTCTCCTAGTCGGCTCCTCCACCATCTGCATGAGGAAGTTCTCATCAATGCACTGGAGGAACCTCCTGGACTGTGGCTGGCTGGCTGAATGGTCCTTCCAGCAAACATCAGGGAAGTTAAAGTCACCCACAACAACCAGGGCCTGTGACTGCGAGGCCACTCTCAGCTGCCCATAGAAGGCCTCATCAACTTCCTCAGCCTGATCTGGTGGCCTGTAACAGACACCCACAACAGTGTCACCCCTGCCAGCCTGCCCCTTGATCCTGACCCATACACTCTCAACTCGCTCATCATCCACTCCTGGGCAGAATTTAGTACATTGTAGTTGCTCTCTCACATAGAGAGCAACTCCACCACCACGCCCGCCTGGCTGGCCTGTCTTTTCTGAAAAGGGCATAGCCATCCATGACCACATTCCAGTCATGTGAACTGTCCCACCATGTTTCTGTAATTGCCACCAGGTCATAATCTCCCAGCCGAACATAGGATTCTAACTCCTCCTGCTTATTCCCCATGCTGCGTGCATTGGTGTACAGGCATTTCAGGGAGCGAGCAGAGCACTCCCATTTCTCCCTAGGAGCATAGGAGGCCACCTGGTCCTCATCAGTTTTAGAATGCTGCCCCACTGGGACAAGCCCAGCTACAACCCCATCCCCCTTCGAGCCTAGTTTAAAGCTCTCCAAATGAGCCCAGCTAATTCCTGCCCCAGCATTCTTTTGCCCCTCTGAGATAAACCTTTCCCACGTGACATTGTCCGGACTGGTGTCTTATAGAAGGAAGGCTCAAACACATCTTTATTAGTCAAAATAGGAACCATTACATTTAATATTTTTGCCAATGAAAGATAAGTTTGTTCATTCCTGTAGCATAAAAATCCATGCTTCAGGTTCCAAGGAACTCTTGGAAAGCATTTTCTGCATCCTGCTGGTTGTGGAAGTGTTTTCCTTGTAAAAAGTTGTCGAGATGCTTGAAGAAGTGGTAGTCTGTTGACGAGATCAGGTAAAAATGGTGCATGAGGCAAAACTTTGTAGCCCAATTTGTTCCACTTTTGAAGCATCAGTTGTGCGATGTGTGGTTGGGCATTTTTGTGGAGAAGAATCGGGCCCTCTCTATTGACTGATGCCGGCTGCAGGTGTTGCAGTTTCCAGTGTACCTCATTGATTTGCTGAGCAGACTTCTCAGATGTAGCGGTTGTACCAGGATTCAGAAAGCTGTAGTGGATCAGACCAGCAGCAGACCAGCAAACAGTGACCGTGACCTTTTTTTGGTGCAAGTTTGGCTTTGGGAAGTGCTTTGGAGGTTCTTCTTGGTCCAGCCACTGAGCTGGTCATCGCTGGTTGTCATATACAATGCACTTTTTGTCACGTGTCACAATGCAATTGAGAAATGGTTCATCTTTGTTGCGTAGAATAAGATAAGATGACACTTCAAAATGACATATTTTTACATTTTTGCTCAGCGTATGAGGCACCCACTTATCAAGCCTTTTCACCTTTCCAATTTGTTTCAAATGCCAAATGACTGTAGAATGGTCAGTGTTGAGTTCTTCGGCAACTTCTTGTGTGGTTGTAAGAGGACCAGCTTTGATGATTGCTCTCCATTGGTTGCTGTCAACTGCTGATGGCCGGCACTACACTCCCTCATTTTCAAGGCTCTTGTTTCCTTTTGAAATTTCTCAAGCCACTGCTGCACTGCATGTTCCTGGTCCAAATGTGTTGCTGATCTTATGAGTTTTCTCCACTGCTTTATGACCTGTTTTGAGCCCAAATAAGAAAATTACTCTAATTTGCTTTTTGTCTAACATCATTTCCGTAGTCTAAAATAAATATAAAATAAACAGTAAGTAATAAGTTGTTAGAAAAAAAACATAAGGTGAGAAAAGCACATTAAAATTATATATAATATAGTGACATTTAAGAATGTATCTAATATCAAATGACAAATTTCAACAATGCAAAAAACACAATTACTTTTGCACCGGCCTAATAGTAACCATCTGTTACAGACTGTTCCATCTCAAATGCTCCACGATGAGACAGTCAGTCTTACATAGTTGTAGATTTTAGATGTTTTCTTGATGAGTCTCTACCAAGCAAGGCCAGTGGGCTGAAATGAAACATATTGTTTCTCTTCCTGCTTCCACCATCATTGTGAGAAGCCAAATGTTATCTACAAGAGATCAGTTTCTGCCTTCCAAATCCAAGTGAGGAGTCCAGAACTGCTGATTCTTTTCCGATCTGTGAAAAGTTACTTTGTGTTGTTTATCTGTGTTATTCTCCTGAGTGAGGATTTTCTTAATGAATTGAAGTCTGGTGGTGAGAATGGATAAGGGTGACATAATTCCAGTTGTCAGCTGGCAAAATGGTCAGAACAGTGTTTGTATTTATTCCTGTACTAAATATGGAAAAAAAACTAATCATCTCTTTGACTTTGCCAACTCAGTTGGAATGCCGGTGCTAATCTAAAGTAAGTAATAATAAAAAGGCAATTTTCTTAAACCACAGAAGTTGAATATGGAAAATCTCTACTTTCATTCTTGAAAAAAGTCTCTTTGACTTTATCACTTTTTTTATTAAAGATTTCCTAAGCTACGACTCTTTCCTCTAGTGCCATAATTTTCAGCTCTTTGTCTATGAATGCTTCATGGCCCAGAAAGCATTTCTAGGGTTCAGGAAAAGGTGAATAAGTAAAGTAAGTTCATATATGCTCTAGAGTGACCTATACATGTGAATAGTTGTGGAAAACTTCTTTTCAGTTGGCAATCCATAAAGCAAAAAATTATACTTGCAGTCATTGAGAGGTAGAGGAATCTTGGACATGGATATCCAGGAATGATATGTTCAGTCTAAAAGGCTTTCCTGTAAGCTATTTTACAAATAAGTTGAGATGATATAAGATTGTTTCATTATACTTTTTAAAACATGCAATGAAACCGATAAACTGGTATTCACACCAAAGAGCATCTAGGAAAGATAGACAAGTTTGCATGTCCTGTTTCCCTGACATGAGAAGTTTTTACTTACATGCTTTTTGATTAAGCATGGACAGAAAGATTTTTTTTCCCCTTAGAATCACAGAATGTCCTGAGTTGGAAGGGACCCACAAGGATCATCGAGTCCAGCTCCTGTTCCTGCACAGGACAACCCCACAGTTCACACCATGTGTCTGAGGGCTTGTTCAGTCTCTTCTTGAACACTGTCAGGCTTGGGGCTGTGACACCTCTCTGGGGAGCCTGTTCCCGTGCTCCACCACCCTCTGGGGGAAGAACCTTTTCCTAATGTCCAACCTAAACCTCCCCTGGCACATCTTCCTGACATTCCTTGGGTTCTGTCACTGGTTATTAGGGAGAAGAGCTCAGCCCCTGCCCCTCCTCCTCCCCTTGTGAGGAAGCTGTAGCCGCCATGAGGTCTCCCCTCAGCCTTCTCTTCTCCAAGCTGAATAGTTCTCCAGTTTGTCCAGATCTCTCTGCAGGGCCTTTCTTCCCTTGAGAGTGTCAAGAGCTCCCCCCAATTTTGTGTCATCAGCAAACTTACTTAGTATTCCCTCAAGTCCTGTGTACGAATCATTTATGAAGACATCAAAGAGCACTGGCCTTAATATGGATCCGTGAGGAACCCACTAGTTGCCAGCCCGACGTTAACCCATTTACTAGAACCCTTTGAGCCCAGCCTGTCAGCCAATTGCTCACACACAGCATTGTGTGTTTATCCAGCTGTGTGCTGGACATCTTGTCCAGGAGAATACTGTGAGAGACAGTATAAAAGGTTTTACTGAAATCCAAAAAGATCACATTGAGAGGCTTCCCTTGGTTAACTAGATGGGTAACCTTGTCGTAGAATGAAATTAAATTGGTCAGGCAAGACTTTCCCCTCGTGAACCCATGCTGGCTGGGACCAATGACTGTGTTGTCATTCAGATGTTTTTCAATAACTCCCAGAACAATCTTCTCCATGATTCTTTAACTCCTGGTTAAAGAAAACCGGTGAACCAAACCAGTTGTTAGTATTCTTTCAAAAGAATAATGTAATGTGGAAGTGCTCCACTCCAGCCATTAGATTGCAGCATCCTCTTTTTCCTTCTACATTTTCCTGAGCTACGATAGTGACATGTTTATCATGGTGTGGTATCTGATGTTAGACTTAACCACATGCTCTGAAGGCCAGGGAAATCGGATGGGTTTTGGTAATCTTCTGACATTCTGTATCCTGCTGCTGGAATCAGGTCTATCCTCTTTCCTGGCAATGCACCTTATAGGAACAGGCACCATCTGATCTGTGTGCTTCTGTATGTGAACTACTACTTCTTTAGAAAGCTTTGTCCCATCATTGAGAGGGACCTCTGGCAATTATTGTTATTACTATTTTTTTTAATTTTTTTTTAGAAACAGAAAAACTCCATACCTTTTCTGCAAGACTCCAATTTCACTGTGCCCAATAAAGTACTCATGTTTTCTATCATCTGAGGGCCTGAATCAAAACATCCTTGTACTGATGGTTATTTAGTTTATACCCACGTGTGTGCACACACACGCACATCCCCCTCCCACCCTGATATGAGATCATATTCACATCAAGGTGAATCATGCTATGTATAAGTAGAAATTACTCCCTTTCCTAGTGGTTTTAACCAAGGGAGACAAGGAAATTCTCTTTGACTACGTCACATCAGTGGTAAATGTAGATGTATAACCATAAATCATTCGTGTTAAACTACTGCCTCTCCAATGATATAGTACATCTGACTGAAGGGAATGATTTAAAGAATGCCTACTTTTCTTTGGAAAACCCAGTAGTCAGTTGTTTTTACTGAACTCTGAGCTCACTTGCAGCAGAAGGCAGTTCTCAAGTGAGAGATTACGATGAGGTGGGAGATAATTGCCCATCACTAATTTCTAATTTATACTAAACAAAAAGAAGTAGAGCAACGGGGCATGTTTGCTTCCACAGAGCAGAATTCTGCCTTTCCAGGTCAGTGTAGCTTTTTTTGGGCTGTAACTTTCAGGCAAAATCCCAGCTTTACCTTAAAATTAATGTAACTTTTTGGCTTAAAACTTTCAAATTTTCAGATTGACATCTACATGAGTGGTCTGATGGCAAGAGACACCGAGAGGCAGAGATGCTGGAGTCAGTGAGAGTTACATGTATTGAACATATTTGGAAATCAAATTACTTGTGCCTCTCTATCCTACAAAATCATGCACACATGCTTGACACATGGGCAGTCTTGTTGATGTGAAGCAGCCTCCATGCATACAATGAAATACATAAATCTTTGCAGGATTGAGACAATTAGTTTGTGATTTGCATGTCTTGTTCTTAACTTGAAACCAGGAAGCCTTGAGAACATTGTCTTTGCTTCTTGTAAGAGATAAGGCTAAAAAAATCTTATTGAAATTACTGTTTCTACCGGAGAAATGTCTGAGTAATATCAGGACAAGGTAAAATAGTTAAAGCACACGTTATCCTAGAAACAATCAAATATCATAGCTGAAATATGAATCATAATTGTCAAGTTCAGCATCTTAGAACTTACAAATTGCTGCAATTTCTTCAGAACACCAGCTGAAGCTGGGGAAGTTGGCAAACTTGGAGAAACCTGTGACAACAAGGTGCTATTTTCTAGTCTGCAACCTTGTTTCACTTGCTTGTTATTTGTGGATGTCCCTAGTTGAGGCAGTCTGAGTCAGTGAGACACAGGAGTCTCACGGGCAAGTTTGTCTTTTCAAAGGAACTAAGTAGTGATTGCAAATCATTGTGATTATGCAAGTATCTCTGAAACTATTCTCAAAACTTTATGAGTGCAAAATGAAAGATTGCAGGAAGGTCTGAACAGGAAATGAGTTACGATGTCACTTGAAACATGCATTTAAAGAAAATGGCACAATGTCATCAGTTCAAGGTCAACTCATTTTACCAGGTATCCCTGATAGCAACAGAGTGTTCTTCTCAGATGAAGCAGGTATGCTTGGCCAAACTTGGAATTGCAATTCCACAGAAAATTCAGAAAGTATCTATCACAACATGTTTTTGACATGCTCCCTGGGTAACATTTGGAAGTTAACTTTTCAATATGAGGGTAAAAGTTCCCCTTCTGTTTGGAGGGTTTAATAAAAAATGGATCTCCCACTGACAATTTCAAAGACCATTTTAAAACAAAATCACAGTTTTGTTTGTTTATGCTAAGGCTCTTGTCTAAACTTGAAGATTCAGGGTTGTTTTGCCCTGAAGTAGTTTTCTTGGCACTGTTCATAATCTTTTAAATTCCAAGCTATATTTTGGAGGAGAGTCAATGTATTACTTCATATGAAAGCTATTATTCCATATGAATAATTAGCACTCCCTCTTGCTGGACGGTGAACGTGAGGCTTAGTGCTGAGCTGCTGCGAGGAATGCTGACTGTGGTTTTCACAATTTGCTGTCCAAAGTGGAATAAACTATGGGCTTGGGCTGGCTGAAACATCACACCCAGGTATATGGGCTGCTTGCTGCATGAGCGCTCTTTGGAAGAAAGCCAATGGAAGTCTTTTTGTGCATATGAATGTCTGTCCTCCCCAGCACCAGGTGCTGCTGGAAGAGCAGCTTACAAAAGTGAAAATGGCTGCTGTGTAATTCCCCGCCATGTGGAGGGTTGCAGCCTGTAATGCAACCAGACTGCAGGAACTCAACCAACCTTCTGCTGTCCATAGAAATGTCACTGCAATTTTCACCCATTCCCAAAGAGGTCAAATCCTAAAATGGCAAAAGGCTGATGGAGAAGAGCAGGACAAGGCAGATTTTGTTTACATGCCATACTTTTCATGTTGTCAGCCTGCAGATCTCTGTGCTGTGAGATAATTTCTGGTCACACTTACCAGAGCCTCTTGTTATCCTGACTTAAAGTTTATTTCATCTCCTTTCTGAATTTATCTGTCATAATGACGTAAGACTATCTGTTGGTTGCTGTAATCTATGTAATACAACCTAGATATCTTTATAGATCTTTAACTCTCACATAAACTGTTTACCTCAACACCCATATAGCTCATATGTGAGACAGTGTTGGACTCTTCTAGATCACAGGAGGCTATTGTATAAAAAATCCACTACACAAACCTAAAATACTGAAAAAGGTACTGTGTTGTGGGCTATGGAGGTGGAAAGTGTCATACCAACTTGGAGAAAAATTAAGCAATATTTGGCACTGCATCTCTGACATTAAGAAAATGTGATTTCTTCTAATGGCAGGCTATGAAAACAGTTTTAATTCCAGAACTTTTCAGAGTGGTCCCAGAAGTTTGAAATATCTCAGGAATGACGTCTCCACACAAAGTATAGAACTTGTTTATGAGACTCTGAGGTTCAGACCACAGGTATTTGCACATAACCTGAAAAGTCAGGGAATTTACTTGTGAGAAGGCAGGTAAAGTGAACACTTCGCTATTGACCTGAGCTATTTTGACCTAACATCATATGTTTTCACAAATCTTGTCTAATTAGTCTTCCTATGTTGTTTTGTTTTGTTTCATTTCCTCTGACTTGAATATTCTAGTAAAAGTGTAGACCCTCAAAGTCTAATAGTTCTGGAGAACAGAAGGATAGGAATTTGCACCTAGTGAACATTAAAACTTTGTACGAACACTGTACCCATATCAACTTTCTTCGTGAACAGGCATGTTTTGAGAGAGAAAGAGAGAGTAAAAGAGAGATACTTCATTGAAGAATTTCTAAATTAAATACTCCTCCCTTTTAGCCACTGGAATTGAACATTAGGTGTACAGTTTTAATGCCAGAAAGGACTATTTCTCAACATCTTGCCTGTCAAAAGCCATGGATTTTTATTGACTGGTTTCTTCATTAAGCCTCGAACTGTTAGTAGGGTACATAGTACATACATTTCAAGCCTTTACCTGAGAAGGAATCCAACGTACCCTTGAGCAAGTGATTTGGTTGGAGACCCTGACTGTTAGGAATGCATGCCTTTGCTCCTGAATGTAGTTAGCATAGTTGCCAGATGTTGGATCTTGCTTTGCCCCTTTCCATTAGTTTAAAAAGCCCTCTGGTATCAGAGGCATTTACAGACCACATTCAGATCACTTCTTACCTTTCTGGGGATAAACTAAACAGACTGAAGTCTAGGAGTCATAAAATGCTCCCTTAGAAAAAGCTTGAACTTCAGATTGTTGCTCCCTCTGAAAAGTGACTGTAAAAAGAATACTATGGAGTTTCATCTTTATGGCTTTAATCGTTTCTATATAAAGAGCTTCAGTTTACCAGTTAAAATGCAGTGTGACTGGCTGCCAGACCTCTTTTAGTTTTATCATGGTCTCCAAGGGAAGATGTGATGTTTGCATCCTGTCCATCATCACAAGCAGTAAACACAGATTAAATCGGATCAGGGCTTGAAGACTGGTGTTGAGGTCTGTGGCCTACCTCCCTCTCCCTCAGAGGAAAGGGATCACATGCCTGGTGAGATCAAGACATCTTGTGTCGTGCAACGTGACTCTGAGGTTGCGCAGTGCCCCCCTCCCCTGAGTCCCTCATCGCCCCCTGCCAGCAGGAGACATGCCCACTCCAGCATCTTCTCTGGGTCATGCTACACCCTCAGATACCCCGTGTGATGGTGGTGCCATCCATACCCTTCACTGGGTCGGCAGCAAATGTCACTCCATGAAGCCAGCTGAGTGGCCCTGTTAATGAGTCACAAGATGGAGCAAAGGTCTGAGCTCACTTCTCCGTTCACTCTCTTCCCTGCAAGTTCCAAGAGAACCAGTTTGCTGCTCTGGAAAAAAAATTAAAATAAAATAAAATAAAATAAAATAAAATAAAACAAAATAAAATAAAACAAAATAAAATAAAATAAAATAAAATAAAATAAAATAAAATAAAATAAAATAAAATAGTGTCCCTTCACGCAAAAAGTGGCAGGTTTGTTCAGTGAGAGGATTCCACTTTTGCACAGTCATTTTTTCACAGCAATCTTGTCCTTTGAGTCAAAATAAATGCTTTTTTTCCCCTCTTGTTGCAGTTTGTGGGTATAAGTAGAAAGAAAATTCCATACTTTGAAGATGAGAGTTACTAAAATAGTGTATTAGATTGGTGACTATAGGGAGGAAAACATGAATCCAGAAGTAAAGAAAAAGGGAAGAAGAAAAGAAGGCAAAAAGTGTTTGAGGAAATAAACAGTGTTTCTTTTTCTCCCTATTATTCTTTCTTCCCACCACTCCTTCCAATTTGAATCTTGCCTTTGATTGTAGGCACCAATCCAGCAACTATATGAAGCAAGTAATTAATTCTATGTATGGAAATAGTGTTATTAACTTAAGTGACCACAGTCAAGATCAGATTTCTGTTCCTTTTTTCTGCAATGTATATGTAGAGCTATATTTCCTATGATGGAGTATTTCTCCTGCAATTTCTTAATTGCTTTTTTTATTATGAAGAGAATTTGTACTCTGAGAGCTACAAAAGGGCACGAGGTTCGAATAGCACTTAGAAACACAGTTAGATCTGCAACAGGAAATAAAGAGATGAACAAAACGATCTGCAAATGCTTCCCAAGCCTGGAACACAAGCTATGGATGTGTCTTTCAACAAGTTAACTTCTCCCTAGACACATCCACGCTGTCAAATGGGTAAACCTCAGACTGCACCCAGAGCTGAGGAAATCCAGGCTCTAATGTGTTAGAGATGCACATACCGAACTCAGAGATGCAGCAGCAAACACCTCCAGTTGTCTTTTAGCAGGCGGGGAGATGCGTGCTAGGTCTGGGGAAACTCTGCATCATTGCTGGATTTGCTTCAGTTGCAGGGTAACAGGTGCAACACCACTCCCACTGGTCTCCAAAAATAGCTGAAGACAATAATGTTAGCAACCTTCTTCCTAAAATGCTGGGAATTCAGGCTGCAATGTTCTAGGCTGGGTAACATCACCATCTTTCTTCAGTCTGGTGTTTTGAACATATGGAAAAGAGATTTCCAAATGCATTTCACAAGTTGTGTCCATTACCATTAACGATATTTAATTCCTGAAGATATCTGTCTGCTTAAATATTTATTATAAATAAGCCTGCATTATAGAGATATATTCCATTTTAAAATGCAGATCAACTCTAGAAAAATATTTAAAACATATCTTATGCAATATTTATGAATTAAAACTAGTTTCAGGGATTCACAGTTGTGTAATGATTTATAAATAAAAAATAATACTGGAGGATAGATTTCATTTCAAGATTTTTTTTTTTTTAAATTCAGTTATATCTAATATTTTAGTAGTTAAATTGAAATCCTGCTACATAATTTACATCTGACAACATAAACTAACATCTAGTTTAATTTCATCTTTAGGTTAGGTGTAAAGTATTCTACAGATTCATGGGAACATTGTGGGATTTTTTTATAGTTAAACTGACAGGGTGTGGAAAATGCAGATATGGTAGTCATTAGCAATTCTCCAACATGGCTAAAGCCTTCTTGGAAAGAGATCAAGAATGATATGGATTCCTTAAGAAGACCAAAGCAGCAGGTCTTTGGTATTATATCCTGTAGGGCCTCTCACTGCTCTCGCCAGTGGAAGGCCAGCACTGACATTTATGTGCAGTATATTCTGAAGGCCATGCATGCTTGTTGCAAGTGTTGCCCAGACCTGGCCCTACCTAGACTGTTAGATCTAACGCAATTTTGGTCCTGGACTTCACTGGCTCAAAAGAAAGCAGCAGTTCTCTATCTTCTGCTGATACTTAAAATGTTTGGTTGGTAAAGCCAGCCTAAACAGAAGGAAATACTCCATAGGATTTATTTCATTTACCCTCCTGTATATGTTAGTTGGAAATTTACTATTTAATAGTTTGGGGGTGAGGGGAGTAGGATGGGGGGTGTTTGGTTTTTGTTTGTTTTTATTGTTGTTTTTTGTTTTCCCAAAAGAACACGTTAGGAAGTTGATCTTGATATATTGTGTTCACAGAATATTTGAAACTTGCTGAGCCTTCAGAAGATCATGGTGTCTTAAATGTATTTACAGATTCTGAATTATGTCTTGGTGGTATTGTATAGTTCAGTTTGCCTTGTTTTCCTGTATCCCTCTCTTGTTCCTTATTTCAGTCTTACAGTGAAAAACCCTTTAGGCATAGACCAACTTTTTCTTCTCATATTGTGCCTACAGTAGAGTAGTCTTGTCCCCTGAAGCCTCACTGCTACAAATAATCATAGTAGAAGGCCTTCATGATCATCTGTTTAGGTTTCCTATAGTAACCCAGGTCTCAAGACTTCTTTGTACTGATTCTTGTTTGAATTACAATGACTCTTTTGTAAAAAATAGTATTATCCAATTGTGATTTAAGTGTTTCCAGTGATGGAGAATCCATCACAAGCCTCTGCAACTGACAAACATTATTTATCACCAATTCTATCAACCGTTATCTGTTACTTTAAAGCAACCACAATAAAAGCAACTTGTATGTTTGCACAAAATTGCAGGTGAAAAAGATCTGTTGAGTTTAGTGATCTACAAAGATGAAGGTATCTTCACGGTATGCCACTCGATCCCAAAGGGTATTGTATTTCTCCTTATTTAACCCCAGATGCATCAAAGGGTCCTTGGAGAGATTACTTTACTTCTCTAAACAGCTAGCAAACAATAGGACTGAATAAACAACCCACAGTGGAATATGTAACACTGTGGATTTAACTTTTTCCTGCTGCAAGATGTCCATGAACAGCTCATACATTATTTAGTGTGGCTCTTCAAATTTACTCTGTGCAACTGTACATTTGTGTGTGTGAGAGAGAGAAAGAGAGAGATTATTATTCCTTCCCGACAAATTGCTTGTAAAGTTCCCTGTATACTTTGGGGTCTTGAGAAATATTAGCTACAATAGATCTTATCAGTATCTAGGTATTATTTCTGGGCTTGACAGGTACTAGCAACAGGTAGAATATATTTCCATTTCGGCTCCGCTGTGCAGACATAGGGTTAGAAAATTCAGAAAACTGAAACAAAGCAGAACAAATCTCTCCTTCCTGGGCCAGTCGGGCCTTAACTGAGAGATCATTAGTACAAATCTTGATTTTACTGCTGTAACCCATGGACAAGCATGAAATAGATGCACCTTACTGGAGTCAGGCCAGCTCTGGGCACCTGCAGCATGTCTCTGTGTGTCCCACTAGACATCTGAGAGCACCAAGCCGGCCTTGTTAAGGGAAGGGGGTGGCATGTTCATGTTTCATCTCTCCTCTTATCCTCCACGTATACGCGCACACCCAGAGGCTTCACAGCCTTCAGCAACTGCTAAAACCCCAGGTAAGGGCCACAGAGCAGCAACCCCTCCATGATATCCTGGTCCACCCACTGCCTCCAGGACTGCTCCTCAGTAACAAGAGCATCAACTTGGTGCCTGCCAGACACAGCAGCATCTGAGATTTGAGGGTATTAAATAAAGATTGCTTTTTACTAACAATCTTCTGTGAAATTAGAACCTACTTTTTCTGATTGATTTTTTGGTTTTAAGTACCTGAGACTGAAAGGCAGCTAACAGCCATTCTTGGTATGGCTTGTATTATGAAACAAGAAGTTACTTTAATTGCTCTAGCAATTCCCTTCCCATTGCTGTAAACAAAATTACTTCCTTCAGCAGCAGTCTGACTCATGCCGTACTCAAAAAAAGAGCTGCTTTCTCAGATCAGGGCTGGTGCGAAGCCTGCACGGGGCTCCAGCCTCTCCCCTGGCATGGACAGCAGAGCACTGGCTGGGTCTGCAGCCAGGTGGGTGATGCTGCTGAGGCAGGACTGGCCTCTCGGTTCTTTGCTTCACCCCGTCTTTAACCATCTCAGCTTATACAGACTCTATTTCTCTCCCTCGCAACAGTGTTTATTGACAAACCACCTCAATGTTTTGTGTTTGGGAACAGATTTAGGATAGGGAAAGGCAAGAGCGCTGTGCTGGAAAATCTCTGGAAGCCCTGCTCTGTCTGAATGATTTCTAGATGGAAATACCATTGTGAGGTTTGGATTTTTTTTCCTCGAGCAAGTTTGCCCCCTTTATAGGAATTAAAGTCAAGAGAGAAAGGCAGATTGAGTCCAAAGTAGTAGGAAAGTGATATCATTTCATCGGAAAATCCTGTGAATTGTCTCTTTAGATGCGCTGATCTGTAGATTGATGCACTCAAGGCAAGACACAGCTATTACAAAAATGCAGCTCTGGCACTGCATGGCCTGCAGAACTGCTGGTGTCAGCTTTGAGGTCACAACTTCAAAATTATTGATTTAAATATTTTACTATTGATTACACAATTAAGGCATGAGTAGGAAAAGGAGCATGCAGCCAGTTATGGTATTTAGCTTCACTTTATATGACTTAGAGAGAAATTATTTATCTGTCTTTTGCTGTTGGATGAGATTAAAATGTGGTTACAGACACCATTTCGGCCCTTGGCAAGTAAAATGCCTTGGACAAATATTCAATCTTAAGCTGGTAGCACTGTTATGTAGACTGCACTCATACTTTCATTTTCTGGGTGCTTATTCATAATGCTGTAGTTAACTAAATGCTTGTAACTTTCTCCACAAATCTAAGAAGTCTGTATCATTAATAAACAAGTCCTTTTTTGAGCCTTTGGAAACTGCTCTGTATAAACAATGCTCAGGTAAAAAAGGGAGACATGAAGAGAGATTTTCCCAGATTTTTCAGGTTGCAGAAATGACATCACGACTTTTTTTCTTAAATTCATAATGATATTCTGTAGGCTAAACTCTGACCAATATACAGCTTAAATAGTGTAAAAACAATTTGATATTGTTTAAGAGATGCAGTTCTGTTTCTACATACCTGGAAAAGTATCTATTTTTCCTTCTTGTATCTCTTGTGGTGTTAGTGGAACTGCAGAAGTGTAGCGATGCCCCAACCAGAATTTGCTCATAGACCTAAGTCCTTTGATGATTATACGTATGCATTTCAATTGAGTACAGAAGAAATGCCTTTGAACCAATTTGTGTAGTCTATGATATAGCAAAACTAAGTAAGGCACTTCTCAAAAGTGTGTAGTGAGCATCTTTGAATGGGATGGTGACAAAACCAAAATCTTCCTGATGCAAGGAAAAGAAATACAGAGAGGATTTCTGAAAGAATGGAATACTTATTCAATGACACTTATTTTCTATTAAAATAAGATATGAGAGGGAATGGTAACATTTTTTTTGTGTCGAATTTTATTGTCAATGCCAAATAACATGAAAATGCAGAACTAAGAATTCTTTAAAAGATACCTCAGGTAACTCACAATATTCACTTAGGCATAATCACAGCAGCATTTTCAATTGGGATATAATGCTGGTTTACTGTGGTGTCTGTGTTTATTCATCCTGAGATAACACAGAAGAGTTGTTATTTGTAATAACTTCTTCCATTAAACTTGTAGCTTGTACTGTGTACCACAAATGAACACCTAGCAGTGTACATGGTTCAGATTACTAACCATTCAGACACCAGTCTGGGCTTCATCCTGTAATCAATAATCATCCATCCTTCATTTTTATTGCTACTCAAGCATAATTCCTAAAAAAATATGGTGAGAGATGTATATCACTGTCACCACTAAAGCATCTTTGTTCAACATCCTGCCCATGACATAGCAACACTCTCTTCTTTCTTGTTCTTTGAAAATGCTTTTGAAAATATTTGCTATATCAATGAAATGGATTGGCCTTAAAAGCCTGCAAACTGTGTTGGGGAGTCTTATGCAGATAGTTTACAGAACATTTTTTCACTTCTTTTCTAATTGAATATAGATCACAGCTTTAAACCTGAGCTGGAGGTCTGAACATATACAGCCTCTGGAAGATATGATCTCAACTCAAGCTTGGATCAGGCTGTGAATTTTGTGAAGGTTTCTTGATTTCCTATCATAAAACTCTGAAGTCAAACATGCTCATTATCAAAACACTCCAAATTATGTGGGACAAACCCATCACTAGTCAAAACCTAGAATTTACAATGTATTACAGAGGAAGCAGTAGAGTCTCTTGGTATTGGTATTGTTGGTATCAGGACTAATTATTCCATAATAATTACATTTGTTTCAAACTATCAACTTTTGCTTTCTGTTCTTCATTTGTTTTCATAACTGTATCAGCTCAGGTTATGTAATTGGTCATACAGATTGCATAGGATTATGTTTCTTTATTTGGATTGCATGTTTTTAAAACAGGAAAATTAGAACAAAACACTTTTGGCTTTGATTTTTCTGATACATAATTGTTTGAACTAAAATTTGTAAAACTCTGGGGGTTCTGTGAATACTTAGAAAACATTTTTAACTTTTAAATAATTAGGTAGTAAATAATGCAATCTTATCATTAGCCTTAGTCCAAAGTAAATGGAAATATTTTTTCCAAATATACTGATCTTTCATGGAAAACCAGATGGCGTTTTGATAATTTGGCTTATTTCTAGTTAGTGACCAATAATTGTAAACTGTAATTATTCAAGATAGGTTTTTTTCTATATTCATCATATTTATTATTAGTTCACTGCTTAAGAGTTATGCAGGAATATTTTCTTGTTTCTAATGTGAGTAGTCATTCACCCTTCAAACTCTTTTCAGATTTCTCAAGACCATTTGCTCCTCCAAGGTAAATCCATACAGAAGCATGGACTCAATTGCATATGAATAAGGTTGAGGGCAAAACTTGACCTCAAATTTTTATTTTGTTCCAAACCAAAACCCAATGATAACAATAAATTTTCTAGCTCTCTGTCTGAGCAATATTGGGAAATCTAAGTTACTCAAGTGCATTTGAGAAGTTCACAGTGCAGTCAAGGAAGATAATGGAGTTTTCAGGTCTGTAGGTTTAAACTCAGACAATTTAAGGGAATGTTGATTAAACGGATCATCTCCTAAGGAAATATGCTTCTCCAAAATGAAGATTTAGCTGGCTTAGGAGATATCTAACTACAGAACAAGAAGTAAGGCTCTTTTCTCAGCTTACAGTTCAGGCAAACAGGACATGTTGGCATTGGGGAAGGTTTGAAAGGCTCATCTTTGGTTGTGCTGGAGGTGGTCACCTTCAGGCTGTTCACAAAAGACCTGAGTTACAGCAGTGACCTTGCTATTGAAAACTTTAACCACAGCTGGCTGTGTTGCAGATGTCCAAAGCATCAAGGAAAAGTATGTCACTAAGCCTCATTCCCTGACTACTTCTTGGTAGAATTTGGCAATTTAAAATCTTGGGCCTTAAATGTATATTACATTTAGAAGCTGAAATAATTCAAACATGCTAGAGATCAGGACTGAAAATAAACCAGGTCATTAGGTTTAACTCTGCCTCGCACTGTGCAGATTGGGGAGCACTGATTGCTAGTCCGTATTTATTTTCCGAATATGGTCTGAATAGGATCTGAATTTCCACAGTAAACTCCTGAGTTAGAAGCAATATTCTCTGGTTTCGATCAAATTAAAATCACACATATACGCCTCAAATTCTGACTGGGTGTATTAAGCATTCAGTTTTCAGTTAATCATGGATATCAGAGCACTTACAGGTCATCTCAAATATGATGGGAAAAACATTATTAGCTCCTGGTTAACTGATACCTGTTCCAGTCAGGTATCCCTTCCAGGCTCACTGTATCATGTTTCTACGTAAAGAACAACATCCTTCCTGGAATGCTTCCCCTAAGGGAGAACAGCAAGGAAAAAAAAACAGGGAACTTGCTTGTGAGACAGTGGTATGTCTTTGATTCATTGATCCTAAGGATGGCGTTGAGACATTCTCAAGAATTCAGTAGCTTTGGAATCTGAGTTCCAGCTTGTCAGTGGTTTTGCTATCCCAAAACCATGGAAAGTTGAAGAGTTTTTTTTTTTTTTTTTCTCTTATCTATCTATCTTTTTATCTCCTATCTATCTATCTATCTATCTATCTATCTATATCTATCTATCATCTATCTCTCTATCATTTCTCTATTTTCTAGCAGTGAAAATTCTTGTTTAGTATTTTTCCTTTGGTTAGGAAGAACAAGTATTAGTCCTCCTCTTGATCGTGTTATGTTCACCTACACTACATCAGCATGAAGTCGGTGAATGATGTTGGTATTAAAAACCTGAATCTTTTTCCTTTCCTCTATTTGAATCACCTGTGGATTATATCCCTGCAGCTGCCCCCAAAAGTCCATAAAGCTGCACTTAGTGTTTCCACATGTAGTTTGATTGCATGGCCACATTAAAGTAAACTTATTAAAAAGAAGGCTTAAAGAGCATGTCCTGTCACTCTTCCCTGTCTTTTTAGAAGATAACCATACTTTGTTTCTGTTATTCTATCTGTACTGATATAACTTAGGATTTGTATTAATTTGATAATAAATCTGTCTTAAAAAATTCGTTCATTTATGAGAAGTGTGATAAAACAAGTAATATTTTATCCTGGAATATCCTTGAGCATGCTGAAACTGAAGAATTCAATTCAAGCTGTTTATACTTCAGTCCATTCAAAAAACAGCATCTTAGACTTCCAAATACTGACAAGAGCTACTTGTTAACTTCATAGAAAACATCCAAACAGTTTGTGGAATTTTTTGCCTTGGGGAGGTATTTGTTTTTCTTGTTTGGTCAATTAAACACTGCTTTTCCTAAAAGAGGGTGTATTGTAACATCAGGCATGAAAATAACCAGAAATGCCAATGGGTTTTTGCAAAAAGTTTGGGTTGATGTCCATGTTCCATTTACGCATTTGGAGAGCTCAGGCACTCAAGGGAGGGGAAACACAAACTGGGGAGTCTTCAGCATAACTTTCCTTGAGATTATTCATAATGAAGAGCACCAAGCAGATAAAGAGCAGCTTTCTTATGAAGACAATGGTGCTCTAATGGAGGAGGAAAAAAATTTTGCTACACAGTTCTTTTTTCAAGCTCTGTAAACTGAATTTTAAATAGAAATTATATAAAGAAGTTACTGTGATGCCACTGAAAGCATTGGGAAAGCTTTTCTGCTGAAAAGGAATAGATATAAAGAGCATATGAAGTCTTGACCTGGATAAACACTTAGAAATTTGACAGAACACAATTATTTCACCAACATCTTAACAAAAAATTTTGTTTTATTGCAGCACAATTAAGGTGCATTATGTTCACTTTATGTTTTATTTTTATATTTACATTTTAGACTTATCTATTATTGTTATTATTTATAATAATAATAAAGATATGTCAAAATGATATCAAGCTCCAGTGAAGCATTTTTCTAAGTCTGAAGTGAACCACTGATTTTAAACTATCTCAGTCTCTCACAAAATCAAGGATTACAGATTTCAGTGCCTTGGACTTTCCCATGAGGTGGATCTCGGGTGAGAAATCATCTGTGTGCTGGAAAGCTTTTAAATACATGCTTAATTCCATGTCCAGGAGAGGGAGAGTTGGAGCATCTAGTTAAGTGCTGCGATTATTTGAAGGCTCAAACAGGTGTGTAAAATGAATTGTGAAGGAAGCTCAGCTCCTGAGAAAAGTGGGACAGATCCATTTCAAGCTGCTGTGCAGCTGCCTGGAGTCCCTGTACATCTACTGGGAGAGGAGAAGACAGTTCATCAGCTTGAAACCTCTGTGAGAGAGTGAGATGAACTGTGCCCAGGAGGTTCTCAACTGTTTCCTAAATTTCACACAAAAAAGCCCATGCAAGAGGGAAATCTGCCAGGTAGTACATCATCTATGTATAAAAATAGGTCTTAGGATATTTTACAGGCACATAATTTCAGATGGCATGTTTCCTTTCATTGGTACCATTTGTAGATACTGCCTTTGCAGTCACAAACACATTAAGTCAATCCAGCATTCGCTGTTTTCAAGAGATCTGGTTGTAGAAGTGCATTTAAGGAGATCTATCCTCTGTCTTTCTGTGAATAGCTTTTTAGTGTGTCACCAATTATTGAAAATAAAATACAAGGTGTATTCTTCAGAGTTTCAGTATAACTACCAATGAGCTGCTTCTTTTGATTTTGTACCTACCTTATTGTCCTCAATCTACTATATTAAGGATGACACTGGCGTTGGAGATGGCTGGAAGAATAGCCATGTCTATGTCCCCTTCCCTCTCCGTTGGGCTGGTAAGCACATATAGAAATCCTGGAGTACAGTTGCTTGCAGGCTTGTGACTCTCTCCTTTTTAGGCTAAACCAGCAGATTTTACTCTCTCTCTTTCTCCAGGTTGCTGTGGGAGTGTAACTGATGCGTCTCATTAGAGTCTGAGATTGTGTGAGTAATCCTATTGTTTCTGTCGTTCTGTGTAAAGCGTGTATAATCACCCTGCTTCCTCATGATGGTATGAGTAACCTCATTTTATGACAGGCTTTTTCCATGTTCCCTATCTTTTGCTCTTTAACTTGTGATTCTACTTCTGCAACTTTGGATTGATTTAGGTGAGGGAGGAGGCTGGCACGTGGGAAGAAGGAGGGATGCAAAGGGAGAACAAAAGCACTTTTCGTTCCCTCACCTGTAACCCTTAAGGTTCACTTTGACTGGGATCAGAGATCAGACGATAAACTGGAGGAAACTACACAGACAAAATTCACGTGGCTCAGACTACGTTGCTGCAGAAGCTAAAGTCTCGGTACTGCTGCAGTGGGAGAGTTCAGGATTGTCTTCTGCTGGGTGCCTGGGCTACACAGGTCTCAGAGGAGCCCAGGCAAGAGAATTTGCACCCTTTTTCCTGGGCAAGTCTGATATGACTCTTCTTTGGAGACTAAGAGGGTGCAACGAACTTATGCACGGGCCTTGCAGACGATAGACTCTGGCAGGATGCCTGTGGGAGCACAATGAGAGAGAAGAAAGAGCCCCACACCTGGCAGTCACTCCTCCTGCAGGGAGGTGAGAAACACTCTTCATTCCCTGCTGCCTCCGGCTGCTTCTCCCTAGGCTGGGGGTGGCACAGGAGGTGACCTGAACTACCGTCATGCAGCTTGATCTTTCCTGCTTCATGTGATAGCACAAAAGAAGGCAGAGCAGCAGGAGAGTTTCTCAGAGCTCCTTCCACATGTGCCCACAGCAGCACCCACCTTGCAGGATGTGAGTGCTGGGGGGTTGGCAGGGTGCCCGGTCCTGTTCCTGGCAGGTGAAGCAGTTGCTTGGTGAAAGTGTCACCATCCTAGGGGCCCGACCTGTGTTAGCTCTGCCAGTGTTGCCCCTGCTGCTGGAGCCAAACCACCGAGATGGGAAACCTCGGGCCAAGAAATCAAGTGTAGGCAAGGTCTTGAGTTTGTTTACGCTGAGTTTGCTACCTATAATAGATGAATCACAGGGTAATAAGCTACCCTCTTAAGAGGGTATACAAATCCAGCCACTGGGTGAGCATCATTGCTGTGTCCTGGCTAATTCTGGTTTCAGTAGTGATAATCCATCTGCCTGAGTCCTTTCCTTGTCCTCAGCTACTGAGCAAAACTGCTCTGCTCAGTCCATCATCTTCCATCCTTTGTCATACAGATGTTTTTCTTTTGAAGTTCTTCTCAAGTGTCAGTGAAGAAGGATCTGAAAAACAAAAACTTGGACTGGCTTTGGGCACAAGGATAGCATAGCTCTTTACCAATGCCTAGAAGTTACCTGAAAGCAGTGAACATGAATTTAACTTAACTTCATTATTTGAGATGATACATTTGTTTTCCTCTTGCTGCATATGTCCTTTTCTTACAACTACTCAGTATTCAGTAATGCCAGCACATCCAGCACATTGTACTGCTTTTCTCAGTGTGTTCCTTTGTTCAGGTCCCACAGTCAGAGAAACACTCATATTGGGTTCTATAGTCGCATGTATTTTGTAATATCCCCCTGCCAGTTGTTTCCACCAGTACCGCATCTGTCTCTGCTGCAGCATTTTGCCGCAGGAGATGGGCAAGGTTGTTCAGAACATTTCCCAAATGCTCAATAAGGCTTTTTGTTTCTGCAATTTAAGGTTTGTTGTATTTCCTGGGGATGAGACAGTTTATGGTTTCTCGGAAGTGCAGGAGAAGCAGGCACGCACAAGTCTAAGGGAGAAAGGAGGTTAAACATCAGCCACTGGATTGATGGATTGGTTTACTTTACTTCCTTCATTATATAAAATCTTACATCTTGTACTTTGACTTTTTTGGCAACATCAAATACAGACCAACACAGAAACAACAGGAACATATACCAAGAGTCAGTCCCATAAAATCAACTTTTTTTTTACCTTGCTGCCACAAAACCCTAATCCCCATATTGTTAAAATATTTATTTCTTGTCTTTTGGCCGTACAAGATCAGCCCACTTGATAAATGGTCCATTTCTTTTTAGTGTCTACTGTCTCTCTGGTAACATTTTTATTTGCAGGATGAGAGGGGAGGAAGTCCACTGGTGACTTTACTGTTGCTAATCATTTTATGCAAAAATTTCCTCAGATGGTATAGTGATGGCTATCTGGGCATCTTTTCTTCTGTAGTATCCAGCATGGAAGGGTCTTGATCCTTGTTACCTGTACAGTAGATACTGATCATTAGCAACATATCAGTACTTAGTTGATCTTAAATGAATGTTGTTGCCGCTGGCTGGACAACAGCGTAAATGGCAGGAAAAGCATACCCTGGGCAAGTATTGATTGCTGTTTCAAGATGCTGGCAGAAATGAGATCCACAGTAACTACACTAAAACATTACAGTACAAGCTGGTGAGACACCATGTTCTGAAATGTTTTCAACCTTGTCAAGAACATTATTGATCATTTATAGCCAAGGGGACTTGATTTCCTAAGTGTTCTCTTTACAGTTTCTGGCTTGCCCACAAGCACGCTAAACTGAGTATGCTTTGCCTAGAAAACTGAGTGGTCTCTGGTCTGCCTTGCCCTTGAACTGAAACCACCTTCTGAGAGTTTTCCTCAGCCCTAACATTGTCAGCAGAGAATGGAGCCGTGTTGGAACTTGGGGGGAATATTATCACAGTATCACAGTATCACAGTATGTTTGGGATTGGAAGGGACCTCAAAAGATCATCTAGTCCAATCCCCCTGCTGGAGCAGGAACGCCTAGGTGAGGTTGCACAGGAACATGTCCAGGTGGGTCTTGAATGTCTCCAGAGAAGGAGACTCCACAACCCCCCTGGGCAGCCTGTTCCAGTGCTCTGTCACCCTTACTGAGAAGAAGTTTTTTCTCAAATTTAAGTGGAACCTCTTGTGTTCCAGCTTGATCCCATTGCCCCTTGTCCTATCATTGTTTGCCAACGAGAAGAGCCTGGCTCCATCCTCATGGCACTCACCCTTTATATATTTATAAACATTAATAAGGTCACCCCTCAGACTCCTCTTCTCCAAACTAAAGAGACCCAGCTCCCTCAGCCTTTCCTCATAAGGGAGGTGCTCCACTCCCTTAATCATCTTGGTTGCCCTACGCTGGACCCTCTCCAGCAGTTCCCTGTCTTTCTTGAACTGAGGGGCCCAGAACTGGACACAATATTCCAGATGGGGTCTCACCAGGGCAGAGTAGAGGGGAAGGAGGACCTCTCTTGATCTACTAACCACCCCCCTTCTAATACATCCCAGGATGCCATTGGCCTTCCTGGCCACAAGGGCACAGTGCTGGCTCATGGTCATCCTGTTGTCCACCAGGATCCCCAGGTCCCTTTCCCCTACACTGCTCTCTAATATGTAATTTCCCAACCTATACTGGAACCTGGGGTTGTTCCTGCCCAGATGCAGGACTCTACACTTTTCCTTGTTAAATTTCATTAGGTTATTCCCCGCCCAACTCTCCAGCCTGTACTAAGTGGAAGGAGTTAATCTAGTTCCTTCATTCCTAGATTGGTATTTAAAGTCATAACAAATTAGGAGGACTATCTAGTGCAGGAAAACAAAACAAAACAAAAAACAAACAAACAAAAACCCCAAACCAAACCAAAACCAACCAACCAAACAAACTTTACCCAAAACAAAGCCCTAGGAAAAAAAGGAGTAATTCCTGATTCATGATGTCTTTGCTTTATGTTCTGATGTGTCCCTACTGATGTGATTTGAATATACACCATGTATTTTTCAGAATGTGCTCTCCACTGTCTTACATGGAGCTGTGGGTTACTGATGCCACTGGAATGTGTTAGAAAATAGTTTTTAAATTCCTCATAAAAAGGATTGTGCTGGATATGGTCATGGGCTGATGAGATGATCCAGAAGAGGTGCTGATGATCTGTGATTTTGCTGTTTTGGGAACATATATCCTAGGAGCAGCGTTGATTGAAAGAGCTGTAAAAAACAGAGCTTTTATTTTAATAGCTAATGAAAGATGATAGAAGACATTCATTGCAAACTGAGGCTTGTGAACACATTGGTCATGTAACAGTTCTCATGCACTGGCACTGGCTGCAGCATTAGAGCATCCCTGAGTCTGAGGATGGATTGGGGCAGGTCCCCAGCTGCCCTCAGACAAATGGAGGGATGGACAGATGCCAGACCTCTCTACGTTTTCTCTATAGGTTTTATGTGGCCCAGCGGAGTGTTCCAGAAAGAGCAGGTCCTTCACCACTCATGTAGTAAATGCTAATGGGTTTGTTGCTGAAATTTTTAGGTTTTCTGTGTGCAGTTGTAAGCATCCCATTTATCTAACAGCTGTGCTATTGTTCTTTATGACCGCCAACTTGAATGAGTTACCAGGAGCTGTTTTCAGAAGGGGCTCTTTGCTGCTTGTGGCTGTTTTTATCTGTGCTCTCGTGTCCCTCAAAAAGAGCTGAACTTTAAAAAGGTGGGACTCAGCACAATTGTGCCATGTAATTTTTTATTATTTCTTGTTGAGAGCCTAGGGCATTACCTGAACACAATTATGAAACGGGGCCCTACTGTGTTTAGCCCTGTACACAAACAAGCTGAAGGGTAGTCCTCTTAGAAATGGAACAGTACAATCAGAAATACCAGCTAGACACAACAAAATGAATGCAGAAAAACAAGATAATATTGTAGCCATCAGCAAATCAGTTAGTTTGCAACTGTCACAACTGAAAGCATGGCATTTCTAGTTCGCAAAAGGCTCCTTAAAAAACAAACATAGACTTTCAGTGTATTTATGAGTCAATCAGAAAAAAAAAAAAAAGAAGTTTTAAGTTGTGAACCAACTGAAAAAATTATTGCAGAATGACTGAAATAGAGTACTAGCAAACCTGGACTTGCATTTCATGATCCCTGCTGCTGAAGAACAGGTCTTTCTCTGTGGCTGGTGGTTGTGCTCCCAGTCTTGTCCTTCCCTGACAGCACATTTCTGCAGACTACTTCATGGTGGGACTGAGAGTGTGCTGAACCTCAGCTCCCTCTGCTCCCATGGGAAAGCACATGGGCAGCCAAAGAGACCTCATTAAAATAAATACTTCAGAAATTTCCAAGATCTGTACCGCAGAGCTTGAGCTCAGTTAGATTAAGAGCGTCAGGACCTTCGGTTTGGCTCCATGGATGAACATCTCCAAGCAGCACATCTTGAAAGCACTGAGGAGGTTCCTTGGATCATGTGAGCACAGGAATGCCTGAAGAAGTGCCAAGGGTCCGGTCGGTGTCCATGGGAACCGTGTCTTCAGTCACACAAAGTTCACTGAGTATACACTATCTGGGCGTTCAATTCATCTCCCAGCGTTGACGAAGTTTTCCTCCAGGAAAACCCTGATGATCTCTATTCATAACATGCAAGTGTCTAACCCCTGTCAGGTTGTCTGACAGATCTTGTGCCTGAAAAATGCGTTTGATTTTTGGGAGGCTTTGAAAGAGCAGTACTGATCCTGCTTTCTGTATTTTCATGAGAGCTCCATTAAGACTTAAGGGCCATCTTTGATGAGAGAGGTATGGTGACTGAGGGGAAGTTATATTGTTGGGTCGAGAAGATGGGTTGATGTGAGCATCAGCAGCTATGTGCCACAGAGATTATGAGAAGCCTTTTCAAGATCCTGCCATTCACTAAAGATCTGTGACCTGCTACACAGATTGTGGAATTTGTTCTTTTTCTCTTAGCTTGGAAGGAAATAATTATGGGTCTGACTATTAATGTCAGCTGAGAGGTTTCTGTTAACTACCATGGTCTTTGAGTCCACTCGTATTTGAAATGTTTCATTATCTCTGTGCAAGAAGGTGGTAGCTGTCCAGGAGTGATTATATTGTCTTTCTTGTCACTGTTTTCCTTTGCCAGACTCCAACAAGGAAAAAGGTTTTAATGCCCAAGTCAGCAATGAGGGGGGAAAAAATCATTTAAAAAAATCAATTTCTTCTGCTATTTATGGCAAAACCTAATGAGTGACACCTCAGTAGTCAAGATGTCACACTTTTCCCAATCTTGACTATATGCTTCAGAAGACTGAGTTTAACCTGGTGCTCACAAGCACACATATTGTCTGCTTATTTTCTGAAGCTGTATTTTGGTTTGTTCCCTCTGTGTTCTAGCTGCAAAAGCCTCAGAAACAGAATATTCCTCTTCATTAGTATGAGTTCACGTGTTTGTTTGGGAATTTTTTCAGTCATATCTAGGAGTTAATCCCCTAGACTCCCGTATTAGGTCTATGTACCAGGACACCAGTTCCTCATGAACAATTTGAAGCAACATAGAACTGCTCCAACATTCAGCCGTGGATGTTGGAAAATGAAGATGTAATTTAGCAGCTCTTCCCGAGGTGCCACATTTCTTTTTTGAAATAGGAATAAAAGCTTTGCTATCACTCAACAAAGGATGGGCTGGTGCCTGTCCTGCTGAGGACAGCTTCTGAGACACAGCAGGTCAGTGGTTTCTAGGCCAAGGGAAGGCTGAAGCAGAGAGACAGCCCCCACTGGTCCACGTAGTTATCTCCAAGCAGAGCACTACTAATTATTTTCCAAGTAACAAGCTGAACCAGGCATGCAACAAATTTTGTATGGTCAGCTACGTAGCCTCATAATGAGTATTTAACCTTGGGGAAAAAAGCACGCAAGAAGGTGATGTGTGTGTGTTGGGAGGGGAGGTAATTTTTCGTATGCCAAGAAATACAGTGTTTAGAAATGACTTTGATCTACATGTTTTTTTAGAGTTAGAGGAAGAATGCACGTTGTTTGGGTGAAGGAAAGTCTGCAATTTTGGGGTGCTGTTCTGAAAATTTTGAAATGATATTATTAGTGCAGGGATTCTCTAACTGCCTACCCACAAGACTTAAGCATACTTTTTGTCCTACTTAGCCATGTATAGGTTTTCAAGTGGAATGGCTGCTTTCAGGAGCCTGGTGACACCAAGATTCTAGGCTGGCTATCCTTTTCAGTGCATACATCTGGAACATTTCAGTCAAGGACTGTACTGTGAAAACAATAACATTTTAAAATTAGATTCATCACTAAGAGCATATAATTTGTGTTATGACAAAAAATGGTTTCAGATAAAATTTAGCAAGTGGCATCTGTGTTATTGCCAGCTGCAACTTCATCTTGTCTGTCTCCTGGTTGGGGACTTCCCTTTCAATTGATGCTGTCTTTGAAATAGCTGGGACTCAGCTCCAGATATCTTAACCTTCTGTCTTCTGCTTATTTTAATGCTGCCCAATTCTTCTGGATTCCCTACTCTCCTTATTAATTGGACACTGAAAAGAAAACAAAATATTTCAAAACACTGCTATGTCTGTGGAATCCAGCATATTGGATATTTTGCCTGGAATGTCAAGTAAGATTAATTATTCTGATAATAGCAGGTTTGATCCATTCATCACATACAGTAAAAAGACACTGTTTACATTTGGACTGAGTTTTTCTGGGTCTTGAGAGGCACAAATTGCAGACCTGGCATTTAGAGGGCATTTGTGCCTTTAAAAGAAAACATTTCCCTATTACCTTCTCCTGCTTCTTGGGCCAAATTCTTGCTGCAGGGCTGGCTGTTACCATGGAGGTAGGAGGCAGCCCTGTGGAGGGTTGTGTAGGTATGAATATTTGGCAGAGCACTTGAATTTTAGGTAGATGGTATAATTAATCCATCATTCAACACAGACACACACACAAAGTTTTGTGGTGGTGTTTTGGGTTTTTTTTTGGTGTTTTTTTTTCTCTGATTGCCCTAGTTCCTGCTTTCCTACAGTGGGGTTGTCAAGATCTGTTGCATGACTATTGAAAGCTAATTTGAGGTCAGAAAGTGAGTCAAAATCAATTCTTGATTTTTGTCACCTGTGAACTACAGCCAAAGGGTCTGATTTGGGAAGAGGGTGAGTGGCCACACTGGTGGTTCCAGCTGTCAGCACCTTCTGGACCAGCTTCCAAGTTTCTGTGCTTCCTCTGAACTCATAAAACTCAGGGGCAGGATCCTTTCAGCTTAAACCCCTCATGTTTCAGAATTTCTTCTATTTTGGTAGAGGGAAAGGAAAAGAAATTTGATCTCTGGAGTGCAGCCTCATTAAAAGAAGGTGGGTAACCAGCTGGCTAGGCAACCAGCTCATCTTGGCTCCTGCATTTGTAACCAAAACACCTCAACTTTCCGGATGTCTCTAAATGGACTGCTTTCAGTGGGAGCAGTACACAGACATTATAAAACCTGCAATTACTTTTACTGTATGTCCATAAAATATAGATCTGTTAAAGTCTGGGTGCAGAATACATGGGCATCCTACAGTTCCGACCAGCATAGATGAGAGTCTATTACGGATGATGAAAACAAGGTACTAGAAAATCCATTAGAGCTATTTGTTGCCACTTGGAATGATAGTCCCTGTAACCACATTAAATCAAAGCATCTCTGGGACTTCATTACAAATTTCTTATATCAATACTGTACACTGATGTAAATAATAACGTAACAAAATCAGGGAGGAGAAATTACATTGCATTGTATGATTTAGGGATTTGTGATCAATTATTTAGCATTTATATCAGAGAAGCACTTAATGTTTTCCGTTGTGGAGGGAGGCTGTAGTGCTAGGTACTGTGTACATATTGAGTGAAAGAAAATCGCTGTTCCAGAGTGCTTTGACCATCCAAATTGCATTAAGGACATATGAGTGTAAAATGAGAGAGTAAAAGTGATTAAACTCCTCTCTAGATACCGCCACCCTGGGATTGAAACTATACTCATATCCAGTAAGAGAATGGAAAGAAGCGTCTGCTTTTGAACTCTAGGAAACAGCAAAAAAGAGACCAACAGAAACCTGCGGTCACTGTGTGTAACACAGAACACAGCTCTTTCCCCTGACTCTTCAAAGCCCCCCTTTTTCTCACATGCCATCTACAAACAGAAACAAGACTGGCTGGTATCTCTTCTGGAAATAATGAGGCTGGCCAAGAGTGGCTCACGAAGAGAAGCAAGAACAGCCTGTTTTTGTGGTAATGAATGGAACAAGATTGTCGTCGTGGTTTAGACAAGGGTCTGGAGGGAAAACTAGCCTTGTTCTTCCTGATCCGTCAGGAGGTTTGTATTTGAGTTTGCAGGCTCTATGAGCTCAAAACATAAAAAGGAGATATGAATCAAACATGCCAGTAAAGTTCAGTGAAAGTAATATGAACCCAAAACAATGATTTTTTTTTTCCCCCCACAGCTCTGTTTGCAGTATGCAATTATCATGAGCTGGTTGGCAGTCCTGCAATAATTAGGCACAACAGCATGAGTTAGGAATGTATCATCATCAATCTTAGCTTACAATTTCATTGCTTTTGTTGGTTTATGCTAACCTCATCATACTTAAATAGTGGTATGCATCTTTTGGAAAAATGTTCAAGATGAAAAAGCCCACCTCAAAATAAACTATAGTGGATCTCTCTATTTCTAGGGTAAATAGGTAATTTGCATTTTAGAAATCTAAGATTCATACAACTCTTGTTGACATAGATGAGCAGTTATATCTGTGTTATAAGTCATTGGTTTCAAAATAATTTTAAACAATAAATCTGAAGCCCAAACTTATAAAATGTTACATTTGCAGGGAGTGTCTGTGTGGGTGCAGTTCAGATAATGAGGGCAGAGACTCTAAGTACCTAAAGGATGTTAAAATCCAGGTTTCACTCAAGGTGGCTTAGCAAATCTCAGCCTGTTTATTCAAAGTATTCACCTCCACATATTTGTCCCTGTGAAACAGATGTGTCAGGGAAACAGGTTCCAGTCCTGAAGGCTGCTATTGCTATAATGAAGACAGATTTTCAAGAGTTTTCTTTCAGGATGCATGTGGTGGAGAATGGAGTGACACTCTGGTCTTCTGTGGACCTTGAATAGCAGAGCATAGTTTGTCTCCCTTAGAGCAAAAGCCCTGGAGCCCTTCCCCAGGCTCTGGGCAGCTGGATTTGATGCATCCCAGCACTTCTCCCTGGGCAGGACCCAAGTCTTAGTAAAAGAAGCAACGCTTGTTCCTAACCCTGATCCACAGTCATCCTATCAGCCACACGGGCTGGTTGGCCCCAAGACAACCTGCAGCAGCTGATCTTCTACTCTACTTTGGGGCTGAAAGTCTGGATTTGTTGTACCATCTTGATCCTTTAAAAGGAGGAGCCTCCTAACAAACAAAAAGAAGGAGCCTCCTAACAAACAGAGGCTTAGGGGCAGTTGCTGTTCCTTTTTTGATCCTTAATCAGTCCAGTCATGGAAAAGAGCTAAATAGAGTCTGTGCACATTGCTGGCATATATGTGGAAAGTGGGGAACCCTACAAGTACGTGTTAGAGCAGTATTGCCCCTTTTTCTCTTCCGCTTCACCATGGAGTGGTACAGGAATTGTGGATTTATCAATTATTTACCAGAAAGCTACAGATTAAATAAACACACAGCCTCCTTGGTCCCACTAGCCTGTGACTACGGGCTCTCTGGTCTGCACGCCATATAACAGAGATGAGAGGCAGGAAAGCTTCCTATCCTCGCACTGTTGGTGTCCATGTCTGTAGTGTCCCTGAGAAGAAAACTTTTGAGGTTTAGCTGAAACTCCTGAGAACATCCTTGAACATGACTTCTGAACACATCAAAGTTACAGCTTTTACATGTATACATGTTCCTGTATACATATGTATGTATATATAAAAATAATTTTTAAAAAAAGCCCCCTTCAGCTTTCATTCCTGGAAAGGAGAATATTTCCATCAGGTTTAACAGGAAAGTAGAATCAAGTCCCAGTTCAGGAAAGCACTTCAATCTGAGCTTTGAGGAGGTGACTTGTCCCAGAGACTTTAATTAGGAATGTCAGCAAAAGCTTTGCTGACTAAGGACTTCCATAGCTCAGCTAGTGTGGAGGGCAGCATCCAAGCTGGATGCGATAGGATGTTGACCTCTCTTGAGAACCCCATACAGCAGCCAACCATCTGCAAAATATGCAGAGTAATCATAATAATTCACTTGGCAGCCTCTTTCAGAGAGGAAAGGGAAAAGAAAGAGTAGAAAAATAAAAAGAAATTCATTTTAGATAGCGTTAAAATACTCTCGTGATTATTGCCTTCTCATTTTTTTTAGTTTGGGGCTATATATTAGAACATTTCTACTCTCAACACCAAATGTTGTAACAAGGTCCTCAGGGCTAATGAGTGGTAAGAGGGGAAAAAGAAAACCTGTTACGCTAGTTTGGTTTTCTCCCCCATCAACAAAGGTAAATCTCAATCCTTAAGAGGAAGCGTGTTTTAGGGGTAGTTAGCATTATTTACTCGTTGCCACAAATAGCTTTCATATCTCATTGTAGGGATAGCCAACCTCCCTGACTCCATGAGCAACATACCAAAATCTTCATATGCCTGACAGCCTGTTGTCCCAGAATTTATAGGAATCCTCTAACTGGAGAAGGTAAAAATATTAGGTAGGGTCGTGTCTGTCTTCTTTCCAGTTAGCTTTACTAAAGGTTTTTGGTTGGTTTCTATGGAGAAAAAGGAAGGGAAAGCAGGTTCTTTTTTTTTTTTTTTTCTTTCCTTTCTTAAGCACTGATAATGTAGCACTGATAATGTGTTTTGCACAGATATTTCTATACCTGATGCACTGAACTCTTCCACTCCTCTGGAAGCATTTGGTAATGGTAGTCACAGTTTTGCTGAATGGTTGCCTCTGGTTAGTGACTTCTGAGTAACGAGCAGCATGATCAGGCCAGAATTGTTTTACGTGGAAGATCTGTTTACACAGGAGAGGTCAGAAGGTGGTGGTGGAGTCCACATACAATGCTGAGCCTGTGTGAGTCCACAAAGCTGACTTTAAAGTAAAGGCATGCTTTAGCAGTTTCAGTTCTGAAATATATGGCATCTACAAATGCAGGAAGGGAAAATAAAATTACAATATTTTTAACATACCACCCCTTAAATACTTTGTGAGCCCCCTAGTGGTACTCGATGCCTGGAAGCCTCTAGGAGCCAGCTGCAGCCAGGTAGCCCTTTTGTCCATCATGTCAGTACCAAGACTGTTCTTCAGGGTTCAGCGTGCACACCTCCTTGTTTCACATTGCTATTAAAATCACAGAGATGAGAAGCTTATTTCTGCCTACCCATGATAAAACATCTTTCAGAAGGTAAGGAGGGACTTGCTGAAACATCTTTCCCTCTTTAGTCCTCTCTGTGCAAGTTTAGTTCATCTGCCAGAAGTGCCTGCTCCTCGGTCGGTGTCCTGGAGCTTTCCAGCTCCCACCTCGCAGCAGCCACCACATTCCTGTGGCATCATTCCAACCTGTAGGTTCACATGCTGTGCTTCTGCAGAGGTGACATTATAACGAGCCTCTGCATTGCCATCTCTGTGGGGTGGAAGCTGTGCCTGCCTGCCTGGTGTGTGGTGCTGCTGGTGGCCAGTTTGTTAGCCAGCGCCATGCGAGGGCTCTGGTCTGACAAAAGTCATAGAATCATAGAGTGTCCCGAGTTGGAAAGGACCCACAAGGATCATCGAGTCCAACTCCTGTCCCTGCAGTCCAGCTCTTGTCCCTGCAAAGGTGTGTGGCTCCTACATCCCAGGCAGCTGTGGTGGACAACTAGGGCACCATCATGCCTACCATGGCAGCTACAGGTCTGGTTTTCGGCATCCCATGCTGTCTGGGGTTTGCCAAAGCAGTGTGGTAAGTATACAGTGCTGCAAGCAAGAATTCACCAGAGGATAATAATTTGGCTGGAAAAACCTAAACTCATTTCTAAAAGAGCTCAGCTATGGGATTTCTGTCCACTGAAAAGCATCACTCCGGTTTTATTCTAAATACAGTTCGGAGTGCTCCTTTATTTTTCAGAATTGACTTAGAAAGACTACAGGAGGTCACCAATTAGTGAAATAAACCTCTAATCCTCGGTGCAGTGCCTGCTATAGGACTGCTGTTTAACAGCCTTCTTGCTAATCAATTCTCTTCAGTCAGCTAAATGCCATAGATGCTATGTAAATAAATGCAAGTTTAAGAGTTTTTTCAATGAGCAGCTACAGCTATGTTCCTTCTACTCTACCATAAAATCAGCATGCATGTTAACAGATATCTACTCCACCTTGTACAAATGACTTTTCTTGTTCATTTAATTGCTATGGCTTGAGAAAAACAGAAGCGGGGAATAGCAATAAACTGCCTGTTCTTCTTGAGCAACATTTTAAAAATCTGACACCTCAATGGAAACCCAGGCATAGAACAAAGATAGATATTTTAGATTCCACAGTTCAGGTTGTTATTTTACTTCCACACTTTATAGCTTCTGTACTACAATCCAGTATCCTTTAACATAGAGATGAATGTATTATCTCAAAGAGAAGAAGACAACACCAGGATGATGAAATGACTTGCTCTGAATTAACCAGTGAAACTTGAAATAAAGCACAGGTCTTGTGTGCTTATGGCACTGAGCAGCCATTTAAAACAAAGTAAATAAGATGATGCTGTATCCTGCAGGTTTCACTGAGTTGCTCACATAACATTCTCTGTCTTCATGCTGATCTTGAATAAATAAAACATTTTGTTTGAATGTCTATCATTTAAGAATGATCCAAAGACCCACTGTCTTGCCTGTATAGGGAAATGTAACCTTTCCTCTTTTTCTTTTTTTTTTTCTTTTTTTTTTTCTTTTCAGTGTGGGTTTTGTTTATAATTTCTGATGATGTTATATGATACATATCATGGGCGACTTCAAACACTCATTTTTTTTACAGATAAATTACGTTAATTATACATATTCTTTCTGTATAATGGACACATTAATCTAGTAATGTCATATACATTAATAATAACTAACTTCCACTTATATTATCAATATTTTAGTGTGTAGCACATGTGATAAGCTTTTCACTGATTAAAATAGTGAGACAGCTGAGGTAAACTATACTGACAAACCATATGCATCTGAAGTAGAACTGTTGAAACCTAAGAATTTCATGAAGTAGAAACAAACATACCACATTTTTTACTCTCCAAATGATATCAATTTAGGAGCCGCTGCTCATTTCCTCCTATGCACACATACACAGAAAATTTTCAGCATTTTATTAAGTATAGAGAATTTAACCTATTGACATACTGCACATGCAAAGCAATCCTGAAATCTTTCCCAGGCAGTAAAATGATTTCAGAATATGTTTATAACAGGCAAGATTGCTTAAAGAGGAATCTTTCTGAATCCACTAACAGAAAAAGGTGGTAGCTGTCCCTGCAAATTCAGCCTGGTACAAACTGAAGGACAAAAGACCGATTATGCAAAAAAATGTAATTGAACAGAACTCAGTGAATCCTGGTGAAATTCCATGACAGCAAAATATAACAATTTACTTGGAGAATATTAAGAAATTTGTTTTGGTTTGTTTTTAAAGTTCATTTAAATTTTATTTTTAGTATGAGAATCTCAGAAATTTGAGCTTGGGTTTTCATAACTTATCAACATGCTATTCATTTAGAAAAACATTGGGTTTTTTTCTTCCTACCTTGCATTGGGCTGAAAAAATACATTATTAATACAAAACAGCTTTATAATATGTAGCATAATTTCCTGCCAAAGATCTGTGTCTATTGATACTAGGGCTAGTGGTTTGTCACAATAAATCATACAAGTTGTCATGGGGAAAGTGCAAGGCAAGCATCATGAGTGTGTGGTAAATAACATGGATCGTTTTGTCTAAATACAGAACAATTTTGTTAACTATTTATCTTTAATTCAGTGGCAGCAATAGCACAGGACTATTATTGCTTCCTCTCAGTTTCTGCTGCCCTGCCTGTGCAGAGGGAATGGAGCATGTAGTCTGATGGGGTTGTGGGCTCCTGCCTGTGGTCCACAGACTCCTGAGCTCACAGATTACTTCTGTGGGGGCTGCCAGGAGGCGAGCCAGGTGGGCAAGCCCGTGCTCAGTGGGGTGGAGCTCATCCTACCTGCCTTCAGCCCTCTGCTGGAAAACTGTAGGGATCTGTGATGAGACAAGCTGAAAATCATTGCTATGACAGATTTTTCACAAAGGCTGCCCTGTCCCTGTAGAAAGTAATGTTTCTGGTCTCTCTCTCTGATCACAGCTGAGATGTGGGCATCCTCAGTCACTCACCTGCAGAAGTCCATCTCCTTCCACTGATTAGAGGATCAGCCCTGGTGGATGAACTTCCAGGAGATAAAATTTGCCCCTGTGAATTTTGGCTCCTGTTAAGCTCAACTCTATCCAAACCAGAGGCATCACTGAACCATCAGGGATGCCTTTACATTAAAAGCAGTTCTGTCAAGCCACCGCCCACCTTCCACTGACAAGGCAGGTCCTACTCCCTCTCTCCTGCCCTCTTTCCCCAGCTGCAGGTGCCCTCCTCCCTCCTCACATTGACTGTGGCAATTGTGTGGCCTTAGGGTGAGTCGGCTCAGTTGACAGGTTGACATATCTAGCAGTAAACTGTTCTTTAACTTGCATATTTATTTATGTGCAGGCTTAGATTTCCACTGGGTCAATTCTCTGAATTGATTTGCCTCAGGGTTATCTGATTGCTAGAGTCATCCCAAGGGGAATGGGTTGGGAGCCTGTGGCTTGTGGGAGGAGGGAAGATGAGGAGCGGGACCTCCTCCCTCTTTCTTGGCAGGACTCAGTGAGATCTGAAGTCATAACTAGAAGATGAAGCTCGGTGGCAGGTTAAGCCATTGGGGCTGCCCTGCCTGCTCCCTGGCTCCTGCCATGCACTCCTGTCCTGTCCTCACCCCAGCTCTGGGGCTCAGCTGCGGGGGCAGTGAGCCAGCTGCAGGAGCTGAGTTAACAGAAAGCCCAATGCTTTCTTGCAGTCTTTGTTTTCAGCTGCATTGGCAGAACTGCATTTCCCTACTTGCTGCATATACAGGCAAGAGCCCACCCACCCTGTTGGCGGGGAGCAGGCAGGGTAGGAACATGGGACCCTGGCAGATGGATAGGACGCAGATGGGCTTGAGCTACTTTGGAAGTGCCTCTGCGATGGAAATCATGAGCTCTAGCTGTGAGACTGCATCCTTGAGAGCCCCCCTGGAAGCTTTCACTGTGTCTCTCTTCCCATATCATTCTCCTCTTAGGAAACAAAAGTCATCTTATGGCAAGAGCTGTGAATTGATTTATAAATACATGAAGCCAGCTGAAAACAAAATGTATGTGACAGCTATCACTAAACTGCAACTTTAACAGTGATGGCAGCCTAGATGTCGAAACAGTGCTGAAAAAGTCAGATGCACTCCTGTGGCAGCTGTCAAAACCTGACATGATGGCAGGTATCCTTTCTCTGCATACACACATGCATCCCAGAAGCCAGAACTGTCTTTCTGCATCTGGCTTATAAAAGCTTACTTCTTATGCTACAGATATCAGTTCAGTTTTGTTTTCTTCTGTATGATGAACAAATGTGATCATTCTGTTTTGGTAAGCCACAGCTGTGAGATACCTCTGACAGGGAATCTGCAAAACCAAATCCCTCGGCCTGATGAATATTCTCAAAACTAAGCAAATTCAGACTTCTGTACACAGAAGATTGCACAGGCTTTCACAAGATGTAAGCGACTGGCAAAAGAGAACAGCAAATTCAGTTAAAAACCAAAAATCAACTATGAGAATAGCTGTAACAGTAACTAGAAGTACCTAAAAAGAACAGAGGGCAACTATGTCTACCTGAGATACGAAGCACTAGCTGTTACAGTCCTGTTTTATCACTGTATTATACCGGTTTTATGCTGGTGTAAAAACAGAATGATAGAGCTGTGCTGAATATCACTAAGTATGCATCCCTTTGGTTCTGTAATACACTCTCACAGGCATTAAAACAGCTAATAATTGAGCAAATCAAAGAAAAACCTACTAAAAATGAAATGGTAAAAATGTCATGTGCACAGAGAGACAATCATTATGCTCTTTGATCAATGTAGTTTTACTGTAATGATCCAGCCTGAGGAACAACAGAAATTTATTGAAAATCTAATTTTTAGTAAGGAAAAGACCTCTTGCAAAGTAGCATTGAAATGTCTTTGATAAGTAACTAAATGAGGCTGAAAGTTTCTCAAATATCCTGAAGTTACTTGAACACCGTACCATGTTATTTAATGCTTACAGCTCTTCAAACCTTGATCTGTTATTAATGAGTTTGTTGTACAGTACTTTATTGGTTTAGGACACCCTTAGATTCACAGTGACTTACTCACAGAGTAACATTCCGTTTAAGAGAAACAAATGTGTGACCCTCTCCATAACAGAAGCACATTCTAAGTGGACATTAAGCCACATGTTGAAAAATGTATATGCTCCTCAAGGCATATGTTTCATGTTGTGAGAATTCATATTTCTTTAAAATTACACATGAGGCTCTCTCAAGTGCAAAAGGCATTAGGAAGCACACTTGGAAATACTGTGAAGTTCTGGAAATGCCAAGGAATCTCATTTCTAAACATGTTTATTTGAACAAAATATGTCAATATGCAGAGTGATTGCTAGGCAAGAGCAATGCAGGAAAAGAACTTGCAAAAAGGGGGCCAGCATGGCTGGGATTAGCATATTGTGAGAAAAGTACACCTTGCATGCTAGTAGGACATTCAAATAATGCAGTAACAAATGGCTCCATTTAATTACATTTATGATCGGTTACTTTTAGCTATTTAAAATATCACAAATGTATTGCTTATGTGACTGTTTCAAAGAAATACTTGGTTGCATTCAGTCAGTAATAATCAGCGGCAATGTTACTTTTACAGTAAATGTACATGAAGTTTATGAGCAACTACACAGTGGGACACAAAGTTATCTATTTGGCATTTTCAAGTTTTATGAGTTTCCTCCAGAAGAAACTTCTGAGAAGCCTGTTTACCCATGTAGATATCTATATACACTCATTTACTGTAAGTGAAAGCAGATTTGTGTCATCTGTTACATTTATTTTGATTGACTATAGATTGTTCGCCCTTTGATTGCTGCTAATGTTCTGTTGAGCCATTTGTTTTCCTGCAGAGTTAATGGTACTAAAGGAAAAGGTATTGCCTTCTTTTTAGGCTAAATTAATTTTTAAAGTGTTTTTATTTAAAGGGGAAAAAAACCCAGACAAACTGATTGCCCATTCTCTCACCTGTGTACTTTAGGAATGTGCACAAACACCTGGAAAATTAGGCTTATTACAGATTCAGGGAGAATAATTTTGTGAGGTGCCCTCCATTAAATTGTTGGCAACAAATCACTTGTCCCTCAGGACACACAGCACTTGCATTTCTACTGGGAAAATCTAGAAGGAATCTGGTCTAAATTTATCTACTATTTATCCTGAAAAGTTTTAATAAAGGCTTAATTATGAAGGGGTTTCCAAGTAATGAATTGTAGCTGGTGAAGGTATCCCAGCACAGGGAAAATAATTGTTCTGCTGCATATTTTAGAATCTTTGAGATTAGGAATGTGGCCGGTGGAATTTATGAAAAGAGGTGTAAATAAATACATCAAGATGTGATCATTCAGATATTGTTTCTCATAATTGCTCTTTCTCCTCCTTTTGCCTTATTCTCCCCAGCTGCACAAACCTGACTAAGTTTTGCAAAAGTGGGGTGGGCTGATAGCTGGCACAGGGACCCAGGGGCTGGCTGCTGGCTCATCCAAAATCAGGACGGGCTGGTCCCACTGCGATGCACTCAAAGGGTTCCAGCCTTCCTTAAGAACCCTTCAAATATACCTTCTCAAGAGAAAGCAAAAAGATGAAGGCTTGGGGTTTTCGTTGTCAGTGTTAACCAAAGAAAGATACTGTACCTGCTGCAGGTGAGGGCTTTGCCACCTTGCAGACCTGCTCTGGCAGTGATCGTCCTTCCTTTGCTTTCTGTAGAGGACCTTGTTGACAATAGACTTTTCTCCACCTGAAAAATTGAAGCAGTTTTGCTATTTGTCTTTCCCACTGGAGTTTTTCAAAGGCAGGTGTGCTACAGCAGCCTGGGAGAGCTTGAAGAGTCCACTGTTCTCACACCAGAGAGACAGAGGAAGGTGCGTGGGCTTGAAAAGCCCTTCAAGAGACTCTTGAACTTGAACTTGGTTGCCTTTGTGCCTGTTTTGAGTGAAAGCAAAGAGCTGATCAGTCCTAATGAAAATGACATTGCAGCAAAGAGAACTTAAATCCTAAGCATGTTTTGCTTCAAGACAATGCAGACTTCCCCATTTGGTCACTGGTCTGTCTTTCTATTTCAGTGCTGCTGTAGGAATGTAAATTAAGACTAACAAGGAAAAAAATGGCTGCTCTTCCTAAGTAGATGCTTAGTTATGGCCATCAGGGGTAAATTTTAATTATGATTGAGGGAATTGACTACCAACATTTTTTTCTTTTGTTTCAGACTGTAATTATCTCGTTTTATACCTTTATGGTCAGTGCTTGTTTTCACTGATAGATTTTGTGCAGTTCCTTATACCACATTTAAAAAGAATCTGAAATGACTAGCACCGTGATTAAGACTGAAACTGGGAACAGCTCTTCCTAATAACTGGAGATATGATGAGCAATTGTAATTTATTTTGGCTTTTTATGTCTCCATGAGTTTTACAAAAAGCAAACAAACAAAACAGGTCAACAATCCCATACTTCTGTTTTGCCAAACTTGTGCCATCCACTCCTGGTCTCTGTGAGCTGTGTCCACGCTATGGGAAAACTGTGGGCTGAGCACATCTGTCTATCAGGTGTTGCTGCATCTCTCCAGAGCACAACATGGACATGAACTGCACTGCATATGATCTACCTTGCCACTCCTCCCTCTGTGCCACACCCTCAAACAGTATCCAGACACAAGAAAAACACCTGCACGTATATGGAAATAAAGTGATGCCTTTCCTTCAAGTGGGGCCAAGTTCTTTCTTTTATTCCTCTTTTCCTCATATAAGGAGAAAAGCTTGCAAGGTAAATGAATGCAGCTTTTAAAATAAGCCATTTAAAGCCAGGCTGAGAGGTGCAAACAAACTGAACTGACTTCCACAGAAATAAAAGGAAAGAGAGCTCTGTCCAAGGGGAAGAGCAGCCCTGTGTTTCTGCTCAGCAACTCACAAGGATGTGATGACTGAGCTGGCAAAATCAGAGGACCCAGTGGATGGGAACCCACACTGCTAAGTGTGTTGTGGGGCTACAAGAAGCCATCACAGAAATGTTTCATCCCAAATCCTCCTCCCAAAGCATGTCTGCTGAACAAGGGTCCATTGGAACCTGTCTCATTGCAAGATACTGCGAAAGTACTTTAAGCAATTAAAAAAATTTGTCAGTTTTTTTCAAGGCTAAGCATTTGGATTTGGGGGGAGTTGCAAGCTTGCTTTTTTAGATGTAATTGTATAAAAAACAGATGTTTCACATTTCAACCAGTTATTGTGAACCTTGAGGTCTTGTGCTGCACTCAGACACATCTTAATGCTTAGAGGTTTGGGACCATCTGGTAGACCATCCATACGCTGTCACACTGTCCTTTCAGTAATTACTCAGACATAAAAAAACTCTTCACTTTCATGATTTTTCTTTTAATTTAGTTGACATTAGTACTAGCATATAAATAAAACCCATAAATTTATTAGATATATGAATGTATCAGTAATACCAGTGTTGAATGACTAAGTAAGATAAGAATGTTTTTTTTTCTCCTCCCCTGCATTTCCATGGAATAAGAAACTAGTAATATGCCTGAAAACCCTCTTTTAAAATGTTGTTTCACAATCACTGACTAGAAAGATCAGAACATTTCCTGAAATGTTGTGGTTTGCATAAAGTCACAGTAAAGATCAAATGGAAAAGTTGCACTGTGGACCAGGTGAGATAGATGAGTCTTTCAACCACTAAATTTGCTCTTTTGTCATTTTGAATATTTACTGGCAAAAGAACATAATTAAGATATCTCTACTTATTTTATTATGCACATATCTGTATTTATATACATAGACATATATAGTAAGTACCAAGATTTTGGTTTTTTCCGATGCAACTGCAAAAACGAAGTTACTTCAGAAAATTAAGCTGTAGTAAAATGTTGTTCTGGAAAGACAAGAAAGCATGAATAAATATTAGATTTAGAACAATAAAAATTCACCTGGAAAATCATGCCACTACGGCAAGTGCTAACTATTGTTCTTTATTGAAGTGTGGCTGGATAGTCACCTACAGCTATGGCACTGTGGTAGATGTCTTTGAATACTATTGATGTCTGCATGCTAATGGCTGTGTACTTTTCTCAAAACTGTTGACTGAAATATTTAGGAAAGTAAATTCAATAAAACAAAGTGAATACCAGAGTGCTAGTCCAAATAGTACATTGAAAGCCATAGAACTACGATGTGTTGTCTGGCTTATAGTATATCTGAAGTTCATCTGAAAGTTGGAAGGGGCTGCAGGAAGTCATCTAATACACCTAAGAGATAACAATGCAAATCAGTTTTCGTGGCAGTTAAGGTATGTGTGGTGAAAACAGAGGTAGATGCATGTTCAGATTAATGAGTTACGCTAGGTATGATAGGTGCTGAAATATCAAGAATTGATTGCCAAATTTGTTGCTATTCACATTCTGGGCAAATGTTTGGGAATATGAGAAAAGTCATTAACATCCGTTCTCTAAACACATACCAGTGTAATGATTAGCAAAACATCTGAAAACATACTATGCAGCTCTCTGCGGAACTGGCTGCTGACATGACCCAATAATTTTGTCTCACATTTTGTCTTAACATTTTGTCATATTTTGTCTTTTGCCTCCTGGTCTCCTAGCATGACATTTTTTGTCCTAACTTGTGATGATGGAGACTAAAATGAAATATATGATGAAGCCTTCAGTTCTCTGGGTTTGTAGGAATATTGACTTGCTGAGAGTTAATCACACATCAAAGAGGCATTTTGAATGGTCATTTTAACCCTGCAGCACTGTGGCATGTACCAAAGAAAACTGCAAGGATCAATGTTATTCACAATGTTTGTTTATGGCAAAAACCTATGCTTATAATTTATCCTAGCTCACTTCTGAAGTCTGGTGTTGTCATGTAAAGCCAAATAGAGATGTTGTTATGATGATGATTATTAGCATTATTATTGACGTTGTTTATAACTGAAAGCCTGTTTAGGAGAACAGTTACATGAATGCTTTAGTCCTATGGAACAGAAAGGACTGCTGAGCTACCCCTGTTTGCTTAAATGTTATTCTAAATAGAGATGAACCTGAACATACGTTTAAGTGCTTCACTGAACTGAAGCCTACTAGAGATATGGAAAGTCTCATTTTCTTCATGGGATGAACCTTTGTTCATTCTAGATAGACCATGCAGGCATAAATCATGCTGAACAGCCAAAGAAGTATCTCCCTACATAAATTCCTGGATTGCTTAAACTTAACACCTAATTACAGAGCTGGTGAACCTAGATACACCGAAGGCGGTTTGAAAGGCTGCCTGAAACATCATGGGTTGAGACGCCTTTGTCGGGAGCATTGTGCTGTGATGTGTAATGTGGGTAGATTCCTGTGGGATGTTGACAGTTTGTGGGAAATGCATGTAGGAGGAACTGGGTTATGAAGACCAGGATTTTAGGTTTTTATTCTCCCTCTCATTGTACTGTTTGTGGGCTTGGGGATTTTTGGGGAGTTTGTTTTTTTTTTTTGTTCTCTTTTTAAGGTAGGGGGAAGGAAGAGTTTCTGGCTTTGGAAAGATTTGGCGAATGCATGCATGCAGCATGTCATGAGTCACTTTTTTCTGAAGTTTTGATACTATACTAGTCCTTCTATCCCAAAAGGATGCTGGTCGATGATCTTGAAAGCTCTAATGTTCCTTTTTTGCTCATGGCATTTATATGGAGTGATAATCACTTGATAAGCCATGGATTTATGTAATAAATTAATTAGCTCTGCAGTGTTTCCTCTACTCTCTGCCTGCCAGTCTGTCTCTACTGGGACTTGTTCAGCTTTTTTCCAAACAGTTACAAACAACTCTGAGTATTATCACTTTCTTCTAAATCATTTGTCAGGAAAATGTTTTCTCCTCTCCACACCAGAAGTGGATTTTCTTCTCATCAAGAAAATTCTGACCCAAGGTGTGGGGCTGGCACTATTTGAATCTGCATTAGCAGTGGGTTCTCCATGTGTAAACATGCAGAGTTTAAAGTTCACTGGCTTACAGCAGCGAAAGGATAGGGCCAGAAGCTTTGCCATTGGAAAAGGGCAAATCTTACCTTCATGAACACCTTCTGACTCTTGCATCTGGTTTCAACAGGGCATGAGATATCACATTTGAAGTAGCAAACCCGTTAGTTATAGAAAATCTATTTTCATGCCACCCTTCCTCTTGTACTTTCTTTTTCCTCTGCTGACTGCTGGAATTGGCACATGATACCAGATCAGAATCTGTTTAGTCCAAAGATGGTGTCTATAACTTATTGAAAAATATTCCTTAAATTTAATGAATTTGCATATTCTAATTTTCTTTACAAGTATTCAGTCCATTTTAATCCTGCTAGAACAAAGAGTTCCAGAGAGTAATTTTGCATTTATGCTGTGTGAAAAAAATGCATGCTTTTATGACTCCTTATGGATTTTTATCAGGTAATGTTTCTACTTCTTGCATAAGAGTAATATTGAATAGGGACACAGGATATTTCATGTGTATTAGTCTCATCATATGGCAACCTGTAATATATTCCATATTCCTTCCTATTTTGTCTTTAAATGGGCCTAATCCTTTTTATCTTTTAATATTGAAAATTCTTCATTCCTCTACTTATTTTATTTTTTTTTTTTAATCTGAAACCCCTCTCTTATTTTATTATCTCCTATAAAAACACTGACCAAAACTGAATGCAGCATCCCAGTTGGCAGTGTATTATTCATTTGCCTACCACATTATGCTGTTTGAAATGTCTTTTCCACCCTGTTTCTTATGCCTCATGATACATCATTTGCCCTTTTTTTTCATTTTGCACAGACAACATAGACTACAGAAGCTTGCCTACAGAGATGTTGTCAGGAGTGATCCAGACCTTTTTCAAAGTGTCACAGTTTGTAAGTCAATAAAGTGTCTGTGACTCACCAAACACTTCTGCTAGTGGTTGCTGCTTTTTATTTATCAGTATGTACTGGGCTGCCATTCTCCCGGCCTTGTTAGAGTCCTCTCCATGTTTTTCCTCAACTTTGGCCAATACTTTATATAAAGATGTGTGTCTGTGTTCTGCAGATGCTCCCACATAAACATGCAGGCCTGTCTTGGGTTCATTCCCATCAACAGCCCTGCTAGAAGACATGAGACATCCCACCTCTGTTTCTGCCAGGCCATCTATGTTGTTTGTCCTTACTTTGCATTTCACGCCTCTATGCTGTGCCCCAGTTGTGAGCGCAGAGCTGTTACCGGAGCTCATGCAGGCACATCTGAGCTGCCTTTGAACTTGTTAGCTCAGGTGAAGCTGGCAGCAATGGGTAGTGTGGGAGGCAGCAAGCCCTCCTGGTTTGCACGGCCTCCCTGAGGTAGCTGTGATGATCTCGGTGCTGATACACCTACCCTTCTGCAGTTCGGGAACTACGCTAGCAAAAAATTACTTGCGTGAAGCGCCTCAACTTTCAGCTGCACGTCGGAGGGCAACTTGTCCATAGCCTTCGTATCTCAGCCACGAGGAGGGTTTCACCAGCACCCCAGGCTGCCCTGTGTATTAAACTACCTTTCTGGAAAAAGAAAAGAAAGAAAAAAAAAAAAGAAGGGGGAAAAAAAGGGCACTTTTTGACAGTTCTAGTGCGTTGTATCTACTGAGATAACTCCATCAGTTTCAGTTTTTTATAGGTCTCCACCTAACAAAACTAAGCAGTTGCTTAGTATTAAGAGGGATTTTTCCTATGCTCAAATGCAAATGCATGCTCCTTTGCTGTACTCAGAAAAAAAAAATGTCTGTTGAAGTACTTTGCTGAAGAAATAGGCTACTTCATGGGATCTAAGCCTTTACACTTGAATTTATAAAAAGCTCCTTTTGTAGCATGCAGAGCAGGTACATGTTCCATGGTCCTGTGCTATGAAGGCTGCAAACTGATAGCTGGAAATGTTGGTTGCACTATCTCTGTAAACTCAGACCAAAAGAACATTCATATTAAGCATTAATTTGAGCAAGATTAAGAGGAAGGGAGAGAACATGTGCCCAGTTACTCACCAGAGGTACACACGTATGCACAAAGTAAATCCCCAACCTGTTATAGTAATGCACTTAGTTACTGGAAATGCAATATTAGCTTACTTTTATGAGCAAGGATGAAAGAACTTTTTCAACCTTTGTACAGCATTTTCCACCCACACAGACAAGTGACATCAGATGCTTCGTATAGGTAAAAAACAAGTCAGCATTTGGGAGACTCCCGAACAAGAGACAGAGATACTTCCCTACCATTAAGATTGTTCACTTAGCTAGCTACACGCTTAGGCTGGGTCAGTTGAAACTTCTTGTTAGTTATTTCTGAATCGTAATTACTTCAATGCAGAAAGAGAACCCTTCAGCCCTGTGCGTAAAGCATTGGACGTAAAACACTTGCTAGAAGTTATTTTATGTTTGCATATGCAGTACGAAGTAAGGCTTTTGCATTGAAATTGGGGAATATCTTACCAATATGCTGCTGATAGAATTATTTGCACTGAACAGGGATTTTCACAAGGTCAGTCATTAGCCGGCCTTTAAGTAAGAGCATAAAGCCTTGGAACAGGAGTTTAAATGATCCTCACTGACACAGCCAGGTAAGACACAGGCTGGAAGTGTCTAACTGTGCAACTCCTGAGTGGATTTCGGTCCACTTTGGTGTCACCTAAAAATACTGCAGGATTTCTAAAGTTCAAGGTATCTAATCTTTGCAGACCATCTCCACACTAATATTTCAAAACAGGTTGGGGCTTAGCTCCTGCGTGTCCCAGCATACAACAAGGAAGGATTTGGTTTTAATTGACATTTTTGACCTATGTGAACACACTTATTCCTCTTTCTTCCCTCCTTCTTACCCCTGCCCCCCAAAAAGTGTTTGAGAAATGAACTTTGAAGTCCTGGGAGAAGTAGCATGTCTTTGTGAAGGGAGAAGGCGGGGGTGGCGGAGGTGGCGGAAGGAGTTCAGTTTGTCAACATGACAGCCAGGAAACAAGTTATTTATAACGCTTGTGGTGGAGAGGGGGCCAGCCCACATGTTTTTAAAAAGAGTTTAACTAATCGCGTGGTGCAGCTATAATAATTCTGTTATTTGTAAATACATTTCACTTGCAGTCTTGGTGGACAGAGGGGGACTGAGAAGAGGGCCGTAACTGGTCTGGCTCAACACATCTACTTCAGGTTGCTGCCCCCATGCCGCTGCCCAGCTCCCTCTGGGCTTCAGTGACGCTCCTGAAAAGGACTTTGCTGTCCCTAGAGACACGAGAGCACGAGAGGAGGCACGCAGGAACCGACGCTTTCTCAGAATTCAAAAATCTCTTATTTAGAACACAGTTCCGATGATGCACAGCCTAAATCTTGAACGAGTTCTTAAACCACAGAATATCTCATTTTCAGCTGTGTTTCATGACTTTATCAAAGAGGAAGTTAACTGTGAGAGGCATATGACCATGAGACTATACTTGGCTGGACTGACATCAAAAGGAGTGAATTTTGGACATGCAAAGATTTTTAAAATCACTGCTTCAGTACAGTCACAGTCAGATTTTGTTTTTTTCTTCAGTGTAGGGCATATAGTGAGCTATTCTTGTGGACTGAACAACACTCTAAGTCCCATGATGTATGCATGACGCAGACTTGACACTGCTGCTACATTCCTTCAGTTCAACAGCCATGTGAAAGCTGCATTATCCTGAGCTAAAAAAGGTCAAAAAAATAGCTTTATCTTGAGAGAGCCTGTAATTTAATACTTGACCATGCAAACTTAAATCACATGTGTGTACATCAGTATGTATGCATACATGTATGGATGGATACACATGAACAGATATAGATACACACCAGTATTGTGTTAGTCAATACAGCTATATTTTAATTCCATTTTCTTATAGAAAAAAAAATAAACAAGTCATTTTTTCTTCCTTGAAGAGTAGTTAAAGACCTAAACACATGGCATAGCAGATTAAATCTTGAGGAATATGCAAGTATGTGTACCTTATTTTTACACTTGGGAAAGTCGATAGAAAATAATATTTTAATAATTAAAAAATATATGAAAATCGATACTGAGGTCTAGCTTGTTGAAGAAAAGTCAGGAGGAGAAGTCACAAGAGGTATTGCTGTAGCAACTTCCCTGATTTACATTAATTTAGTGGTTAGAAGACTAAAACTACTTAAGGGCATGACCCGCCCTTCTTACTCCAAGAGTCCTCCTGCTGGGATCCTGCTGATCTCTGGGAGCGCAGTAGCTGTAGGTCCAGGGCGGGAAATGCTGAGTAGTGTGGGGTAAAATTTCTGGGTGAAATTTTAGCCCTATTGAGGTTGGCAGGTGTTTTACAACTGGCTGCAATGGAGATTTCTCTTTCTCCAGAAGAGAATCTAGGAACCAGAATTAATACCCAGGTACAGAACTGTGGAAGTTTTATACTTTTTAGTATCAAGGACCTGCTCTTGGTCCAGAAGATCACAGGATGAACCAGGAAAGGAAATGACTGAATAGTATGCAGTGGCTATGTTACTGATTTCCTTGTGTTCCAGAGAGGTAGGACATTAGGATCAGTGACAATTTAAGTATACCTTGCTGGCAAGATTTACCAGAGCTTTCCTACACCTGAGATAGAAAGACTACATTTGACAACTTTTGCTCTCATTAGAACAAAAGAAAGCAAAGCAAACCAGAAGACATCCAAGAGAAAACTTGGAAAGCTACATTTTGAAAGCAAAAACTTTTAAAAGGAACAAATATTTGGAAAAGGTCTTTTAGAATACAAACACTTATGTACCCTAAAATGCAGGACACACTGTACTCTTCCAATACTGCATAAAATGATGGAAATCACTGCACCCTTAGCCTCATTGTGAGGTGTCTTAGTTCATAGGTAGCAGAACATGACACTGGTATGGCACTAAAACAAGCACTTACTTAAAAGCAACAATTCATATCCAGTCTGTAAAGTCTCACAAATAGGAAAAGATTAAATGGAATTCTCATTAGATTAATGTGTATATGAAAATAGATATTCTAGCCAGCAACTCTGTTTCACTTCTCAGGCCAGTTAGACAGAACAGAAACCTATTTAGGGATGCATGGACAGAGAAATTATATCTCCATTTTAGTAATAATAATGGATTTCACAAACTTCCATTTCAGCCTTTGGTTTATTTTTTAATGTATTTATTTATATTCCTGGATAGAGACAATGAATCAGCAAAAGCTGCCCTGGCCCTACAAAATATAAAGACCAGCTCTAGTAAATCGTGTGGGTGTCTGAGCTCATCATTCCTCATGGGACAGTTTATTAATCAGATCATAGTGTAGCTCTTCCCAGTGGATCACAAATAATGTTTTCTCTGGGAAGTGCAGGAGGTTTCTACATCTTAACACTCTCCCGCATTTATATCAGTCTAATCTCCATGCTGTGTCCTTGTATTAGCTAAAATAAGTGATAGCAAGCAACATCTCTGGGTCTCCCAACTGTGATATTGGGCTGATATTTTCTTCAGGAATAAATCAGGCAATCAAATGCCAGCACTTCCCTCCAGTGCAGTGGCAATAACACAACTTTATACTCTCAATGTTGGATCATAATTTCTTGGGATTTTACCTGTGTTTTGAACCATGATCAACAAATGATAAATTGATATAGTCTGCAGATACTCTCAATCTAACATGTTAGAATACCTATGGATAATTATTTTAATTGATTGCAAACAATTTTACAGGACTTATTTTCTCTAAATTTATTTTTCAGTGATACATAATTACCTTAAGCTGGGAAAAATGTTTAAACTGGCAAGTGAACTAATTGAGACAAAATGTCCTAAAACCATGGTCTCTTTTCTAGGAGAGGAAATGCTATAATAAGACTGGCAGTGGGTTAAACTTTGGAAGATTTGCAGAACTTTTTTATACTGAAAGCCCATGATATCTTTAACAGCATTAGTCAGTCCATTGCAAGCTAGTATGTTCTGGTTCTCTGTACGTTTTATGGACTTTTAGTAGAACTGGATCAAAGATTCTAGTGAGAGCAGTTTCAGTATCAGTGATCCATACAAGAAGCTGCGTGCTAGCATTGATCAGGCTGTGATGCAAGTATTGTGAAATCGGAATATTTGTTTCGAAAAGGTACAGATCCTGAAGCTGGAAAGTCCCAGCTACTTTTTTGGTTAAAAAACTATTTCTAGCACTAAAGCACTGACTTTTTTTTTTTTTTTTCCTGTACAAAACATGGGCTTGACTTATTAACGGAAAATTATAATTAGCCTCAAATTCATATTTTCTCATTTAGATATTTGTAGGGCAGAGGTGGCATTTAATCAGGAAAGGAAGCGACAAGAGATTTCATTCTCAACCTACCAAGCTGTAGTGTTGCCCGGCTGCCCTGCAGAAATCTCTCATGTCTCCCATGCACCAGGCAGCAGCAAATGAGCCCATTAAGTAGTTCTTCCTGCTCGGATGACCAGCTGGATAACAGTTCATCCTGACATTTTAAACAGAACCGACAATTTGACAATAATTTATATAGCTGTGGGAGAGTTCATTATGTCAGGGGACTGCATCTACAATGCACAATGGAAATGAATCTAGGAAGGATTTTAATAAAGAGGAGCTATGCTGTGTGAAGGGACAACATGGAGGATCAAATGGAGTGGGGGGCATGAAGACCGCCTTTGTACAAATACGAACATATGAAAAGAGATTGTGGATGGAACAGAATTTCACCAGGGAAGGGGACTCCCCATGTGCAGGCACTGTGGACTAAGCTTCTCTATCAGACTTGGATTTTGCCATCAGAGCTGGATTTGGCCAAAGTGCAGCACAGTGTGAGGAAGTTTCAGGCTGAGCTGTTGTACAGAGAAGCAACTCAGGAGGCCAAATTAACTAAGAGTATTAGACACCTAGAAAGAGCACACATTATAGTTTTGGTGGGTTTTTGTGGTTTTGTTTGTTTGGGGTTTTTTTTTGTCGGTTGGTTGTTTTGGTTTTGTTTGGCTTTGGGGTTTGTGTGTGTTGGTTTTTGTTGTTCTTGTTTTGTTTTGGGGTTTTTGTGGTTGGAGGGGTGTTTGTTTGTTGCTGTTTCATTTGTTTTGTGTTTGGTTGGTTTTTGGTGTTTTGTTTTGTTTTCTTTTTTTTTATTAAATGACTCCTAGAAGTTAAATTGTCTGTTCAAGATAATCTCTCAATGTAGATTTCAACCATGCTGTGCTGGCATCCTCAGAAAGTCCTTGCCTAGGTGTTGGTTGATTGTTACTATTAAAAAGGTGGGTACCCAGTGATGGGCTACAGGACATAGGTTAAAGCCGTGACTCAAAACCATATAGCAATGTATCTTAGGCTATTGGGCAAGCTATACAGTACCCTGGTGTTGCGTGACTGAGCCTAAGGAGAGATGTATGCAAACTAAACTTGCAGGTAGAGTCCTTAGAAGGCAAAGAGCACATTAAACCACATCAAGATATCTGTGAGCTACTTCTAAAAGGTTAAAAACCAGCTTGCTTAAAGAGAGGTGACAATGATAAGAGAGACAGATAATGTAATTGGATAAAAATAATTTTACTTCCAGAATGCTCTTTTGAACTGCTTACTATAACTTCACAGAAAGTTATTTGCAATTTCAGGCTGCATTTAGCAAAGTTGCAATTGAAACAAAAAAAAAGAAGAGCAGATATAATCCCATATGTCTACTAGGTAAATAGTACTAGCTGGCAAGAGGAAAATATGACTGGGCCAGCAGTGTTACTAGCTTTTGATCTTCTGGAAAAACTTAAAATGAATAAAATCAGAGGGAGGGTGTGAAAGGTGTCTGACAGTGTATTACTGAATGAGGGAGCGGGTGGGTTTTGGTAGCTTTTGTTTTTAAATTGTATTAATAAAATCATTGCAAGCATGATTCACGTGGCATCAATCTCCTCCCTGAGCTAAAAGGAAGAAGGAGAGCCAGTCCCACCTGCAGCTTGTCATCTCCCATCGCAGCTGTCAGGTTTGGTAGGACACAGGGTTGTAGTCCCATGCGAGACACTGAAGGTGAGACTCTTGGAGGCATCACAACAGCCTGGATTCAAAACAGGAGGTAAGATTCAGCATCCCACTGTACCAGAGCTGTGTTTGCAACAGGCATCTCTTAAAGAGCATGGACCTCCCCAAGCTGAAATGGATCCCAGGTGATGGCAGGGACGTGCTGCTGGTGCGTGGCCCTTCAGGACACAATTGAGACCTGCCATGGTCTCACCTCTCTACCCCAGATGTTGTTCTCCCAAAGCAGGCAGATCAGATGGTCATGGTCCCCTGTGGCTCCTCAGAAGCAATCTCCCCATTTCAGATCAGACAGGACTATGCTTTAATTAGATACAGTAGTATTGTTTGAAAAACCCTGCAACATATTGGCCATGGCTGATGTTAAGAGAAACTAGAGAATCAGGAGACAGGATCTCACATATGGCTTTTTTTCATTGCTTCCTATGCAACCCAGTGTCTTCAGAAAGTAGTTGTGCTGCTTGTTTATTATTATTAGCTTTTATTAGATTCAGTGCAACCTACCTGAGAGTGCCCTCTTTTTCCATTTCTGGTTTGACACTATTATTTGTACAGAAGTACAATATACTGTAGAAATTATTATAAAGTAAATTATTACAGGACAAATTATTAACATTTCCTATATATTATTTTAATAAATAATAACCCATTGTTAAAAAAATATTAAAGTTGAATACTTTTGTAGCTGACTGTGGGGGTAGCAAGCAATTTTAGCAGCCATGAAATGTTTACATTTGTGATATCTATAGGAAAACTGAGGATTTTTTAAAATACAAAATAAGCAATACCTTGATTCAGATAGTTTTGAGGTGAAGATCTGCAGCAGTTCCAGCAACTGGTTGACACGGCATCTACCCACCACAGCAGATGAAACAATTTATTTTTATAAACGTAAAAAAGCTATAGAGATGTATGATATTTGTTTGTTGTGCAATTAAACAGCTAATGTCGACATTTCAATTATCATCATTAGCCTTCAACCTGAACACCCTACTGAGATGAATGGGATCAGCTTACAACCACACAGAGAGCCCTTGCCTTAGGGTGTCTGAAGAGATGGGCATAACTGCACATGCTGGGCTCCTGTTCAGCTAATGTATGGAAGGTTGCTTCCATCACCACATAAGGCAGAGTCTGAAATATGATTAAAATGGTGGTTTAGTTTCCGGTACAATTCCAGTTTTCCCCACTGCTAACAATTAAATTCAGGTGCTGAGAGCTTTGATGACCAGTTGTATTCACCACATTTCTTCAGATGAGACCCATGTCCCCGTGTTGTCAACCTCTCCGCACTCTCACTAGAAACTTTCTCCTCCCTGCCTCTCCTGTACCACCTGTTCCCAAACCTTCCACATCTTGTTTTACATCTGCAACACCAGAACTTGGTTGTACTTCAGAGCACCATCTGAGGATCAGCTGCTGGCTCCGATACAGGGCCTGGTACATCTGCTGAGTGGAGCAAGTCTGTGACAGACACGCAGCCAGGAACATGCATCTCCTGCAGGTTGCTTATCTGGGTTCTGCAGAAGAGCCAGTGGCTCAAGAGGTGGCCCAAAGGCACCACTTCTCCTCTGCCCCATGCCGTGATGTGATGCATGTCCATGATCATGTCCCCTAGCTGAGCAATGGCACAGTGATAAAGATGGCATTGAAGGTGTGGGAAGAACAGCCAGCTGTGCAAGGGGAAGGTGGCATATGCAAAGTGGAGCTGACAGATTTGTAAAGAGGCACAGCTGACACCAGTAATGTAAATGTCCAGTTGGATTATCCAAAACATCTCAAAGGTTTCATCAGGAAAAGGCAAGAAACACTGGTTTCAAGAACAGAAAATTTAGAGCAGTTTTATCCTGTATGGTGAGATGTGATTCAGTCAGGAAAGCAGATGCAAAACTGCAGATTTTATAAGGTACATCACGTTTATGCATCATATCTGAATCTACCAGTTGGCTCACACAGAGTTCAAGGGTTCTTCCCATCTATGAAGGTACCATCCATACAATAAACAGATGGTGGACTTAACACACCAAAATCTGCCCGAGCCTGCAGGCAAACCTGTGCAGGTGACTCACTGTGGCAGCAAACCATCCTCATTCAGGGTGCCTACCACTTTTCTTCATCTTCTACTTTCTCTCTGGCTTTTTTTCCCAGTTCCTCTCCTGAGGAGATGGGATGAGCACAGGCTGACTACATTTTATGTGCATTTTAACAGTGCAGGACTGGGCCATTTGGGAGATTTTGCCACATGACCATTGCAGCCAGCTATTTATTATGTGAGGTGAGTAATGTAGATGGTCTATTGCTGGGTGAAGAGATGACCAGTGGCTCCACACAAACCACTTGGGTTCTAGGTAACCTCCTAGGCACCAGCTCAAAGCCAACTACAGATGAAGAGCATGGCCAATACTCACAATACCCCAGTGCATAACTTGTCCCAGCTCTTGATCCTGGAGAACAGGGAATTGATTTTAGCACAGAATTACACTACAAGTGTTGCATTGGCAATTTTGCCAGTGTGGATTATCATATTCTAAGTGACAGTAACGCTTTTCTTTTCCCTCTCTCTTTACCTTACAAGTATTTTTCTCATTTTACAGTCTGGCAAAATTGATGCAGAGATAGTTTAGGTGACTTATACAAGGTAAGTCATCAAGAGTGTATCAGTCAAAATATAGACTAAGTTGTCTGAATCCCTTTAAAAACAGCTTTTGTCTCATATTTTGGCCTGACTTAGCATCATCTGACATCCCAAAGTTTTGAGTGTGTAATGTCTTAAACAATGCATGACAGTGCTTGTGTGACATTTGCGAGACCCCTTAAAACAAGTTCTGACCAACTTTTAATTTCTTTGTCCTCTCATTAAATACAATCATGTCTATATTTTGCATATTGTTATATTTGAACTCAGGTATCTTTAATGAAATATTAAATAAATGACGAGGAGGACTTTTTTGTATTACTATAAGCAGTAAAAACAAAGCAAATTACTAAATGATTATTCAATTCCTCTGTTTAAATACCTATAGAAAATAAGGTAAATAAAAATATATTTGACAGTGAATATGTCCAGTGGGAACACTTCCTTGTGTTTTACTTTATAGTGGCTAAACATTAAGTTAATCCTTTAACTTGAATTTAATGTATTAAAGCAATAACCATCAAGGCACAAGGCATTTCCTGGGAATTAATGACTGACTGGGAGAGTTGATGAGCCAATGTGAGGCTGAGGGCCATTAACCTCGGCTAGCCATTCATTTCCCCAAAAATTCCCTGTGCTGAAGTTGTCCGTACTTTTTTATTATGTCCTTATATACTAGGTATATATTACAAACATTTTCCCTTCTGTTCAAGCAATTTCTAAAAAGATACCATAGGAAGGAGACATTCAGGTAATAACACTGTTTCCCTTGGCTTTCCTGATAATTTTTTTTTTTTTTTTAAAAAGGATGGCAAAATTAGAAAAGAAACCAAAAACATTTTAGAAACAAAATATTAATTCCCTAAATTCACACTGCAAGGATTGTTTGAGAACTCTAGTACAGTCACAGACAGGGAGTGATGCAGACTGGCAGCTTCTGCAGTCAGCGGAGCCCAGATGGGCTGCAGTGGAGCTGTTGGCAGCAACGTGGATCATCATTTCTTCCAGAGGTTCCACAAAGTCATGTCTCTGATGTCCCCTGCCTTGGCACTTCTCACCCCTGTTCATTGCTGATATCTCACTTTTCCACATTTCCCCAGGAGCAGCAGATATCAAGACCTCTCCAAATTAATTTTAACACTTGGAACAGAAATTGTTGATGCAAAATCACCATTCGTCAGTCACCAGCAGGTAGAGGGAAATGATCTTTCGCCTCTACTCAGCACTGGTGAAGCCACATCTGGAGTGCTGGGTCCATTTCTGGGCTCCTCAGCACAAGAGAGACACAGACATACTGGAGAGACTCCATCAAAAGGGCCACGAGGATGTTTAAGGGACTGGAGCACCCTTCCTATGAGCAAAGACTGGGTCTGCTTGGCCTGGAGATGAGAATGCTCAAGGGGAATCTCATAAATGTATCTAAATAGCTGAAGGGAAGAGAACAGAGCCAGTGTCTTTTTGGTGGTGCTCAGTGACGAGACCAGAGGCAATGAGCACAAACTGAAACACAGGAGGTTCCACCAGAACACCAGAGTGACTGAACACTGGTACAGGTTGACCAGAGAGGCTGCAGAGTCTCCATCCTTGGAGATATTCAAAAGCTGTCTGGAGGTGGTCCTGCTTGAGCAGGGGAGCTGGACAACACGACCTCCAAAGGTCCCTTCTCAAAAACCTCAATAATTATGTGACTTTGGGAAAAACAAGAGGTTTGACCACAGAAAAGTTTTTTGTTCTCTGGGATCCTCAGGAAACCTTTTTGACTAAAAGCTCAGTTTCCATCATATTCTAGTCAAAGGACCTGCATGGTGACAGACTCATGGAATCAGATCCTAAGCTATCTCAGGGAGTTTAAAACCAAAACCGAAAGGTGTGATCTTCTGTTTTGACATGATACTGTGTTTCTGTTTATGTAGCCTGACAGGTCATCTTTGTGCATTATTAGTTGTTATTAATAAAGCTCATTGCAGTAATATCTCAGGGCCATTGGGGAATGGCATCCTATTGTGTCGAGGGAACAGAACAAGCTGCTAGACATTCCTATGGCATTCACAATGTTTTCCTACACTGGTTGAAACAGTAAATAGACGATTCATAGCAAATCTTAGGAACAGAAATAGTGACGGCACTCTGTCCAGCTTTCATTTTTTGCCCTTGATGGTATTGATTTAACCTTTATGAAAATTAACCTCCAGAGAAGAATAGAGCCTGAAGATTTTACTTTTAAGACTTGCAATTTCCAAGAGCAATTGCAAGTTGTTGCTCTTTCTGTTTTTTGGGGGAGGTTTGTGTGTGTGGTTTTTTTTCTTTGTTTTTTGGGATTTTGGGTTAGTTTGTTTTTGTGGATCGATTTTCTTATTTGATAAAGTGGTTACCAGCTTACGCCTTGTAACTTGGACAATCTGTTTTCAGGAGTCATTCATTCATCTTATAATTGGCAATAAAATGTTCCATCTCCTACTGTAGCTTGTTTAAAAATCAATCATTGCTAGTAACAAATGAAAACTCAGCATGTGGAAGTGTTGGAAAAGCATGGATGTTGAACCCTGTGTAAGGAATTTTATTCGTCTTGATATTTTTGTGCACCTGTGAAGTAATTTGAGCATATGAGTCCATGATTAAATTTAGGTTGTAAAATAATTTCAACCCTGTATTAGACCTGGAGGTGACATTACGCACTTCACATAAGGACATATATTAACATATTTAAGGTATAACCCTCAGCATGCAGAAGTAAAGAAAAAAAAAATACATGATTAAGGAAGGACCACTCTTAAATCTGAAGCCCAACGTCTGCTTTGGTAGCATTAGTACATGGTTTTCCCTCACGGTGTTGATTTTCATAATGGATGCAGCCCTCACTAGCAAGCAAGAAAATGAAATAATTAAATCCCAGTTTGACCTGATCAGAAGCAAAATAGGAGACGACACCTCTCTTTTTGCCCTGTTCTGACTGCAAATAGGAAAGAGGAACTCTAAAGAGGATCCTAAACCAAAAGCATCGATACAGACATTCATCAGACCCCGGGGAAGTTGTGACCCAAGTCACAACCTGAACTTTGTGGCTGATGCTTCCTGCTTGAATGGGCTAAATTAAAATCTAAACCCCAGCAAATGAGGTTGAATTGGCAGAGAGGAAAAGACAATTCAGATATACGCCGTGTTGCCGCACACAGTAGCACGTTGTCTTGTATGAAACTATCAAAAAACTCTATCAGTGTCTTTTTTTTTTTTTTTTGGCAAAACAGCATGTAATTGACAAAACTGTTTCCACAAAACAAAACAATTGCCAGTGAGGAGGCTGTATTTTATCATTTGAGATGCCACCCCAGCTGTTAGAGTTCTATTAGATTGTCTTGGCTTGGTGTTTGATATTTATTCTTATCATTTAAGAGCATCAGATACTCATATCTTGGAAGATGTCTATTGAATGGTGATAAGTATTTCGTACTCATACAACAAGTGATATCACTGCACTGGAGTTAACTCAATTTCACAACCTCCAAACTCAGAGCATTATCACAGAAAGAGCTGGAGTTTTATTTATATCAAACCTACCCATGATTAAGTTTGGCACTTCCTTACACAAAATTTGGGATTTCTCTAGTGCTGTCTGTCCAAGATGTTCTACAATTCTTCCTTAGGCAGTTAACTATGTTATATCCCACTCATTGCTGTTATAAAATAATAGCTTTATAAATGTATATATTGCATGGAAAGTTAGAGGCACAGTCCTTAGAAATAAATTTTAAGAAAATATTCCAAAGGCTTATAAAGAGATCCAAACTGTTGGAAGACAATCAGTCCATGAATTGCAGTGTTATGAGCTGTAATGATTGCAGAGAGCAGTAAGAGGGGCTCTGTGACTTCTCTTCCACCTAGCTATGGAGTTGCTAAAGAAGCATAACCAGGCAGAAAGAGATGTTTACAGAGAATTGCAGTAACTCCTTAACATGGCAGCCATTTGCTTAAGCAATTAAGAAGTTATATTGATCTGCACAGCAGTTTTCAGAAATACTTGCCAGTTTTATTGCCACTGCTTTCAATAAACAATGGTGTCTCTAACTAGACCCGGTCCAGGGAAATGGTTGCATTAGGAAATAGATTAGTAAATGCAGAGACAAATATGACGTCAACTGTTGATGTGGACAAAAACGAATATATTTCCAAGGGAGTTATGTAGTCATGTTAATCTAATTTGTAAATTCCTACTTAACTATGATTAAAAGCAGATTAAAAAAAAAAAAAAATCTAATGATTTTGTGGTTTGCTGCAACTGAGCTCTTCTATTTCAACCTGATAAATATATTTAAAAAAAACCACCCAAACAACTGTATTGGAACATACATGTAAACTGTATTGCTTTTTCGCTTCCTCTTAGAGATGGTTCCAGCAAAACCTGCATATTTTTCAGTGAAAAAAAAAAAAAGGTGACTTGAGATCTACTGAAATCCACTGAAAGAAGAGCATGGTAAGGGCTTCAGGAGACCTATGGTGAAGATCATTCTAAGAAATAATATCGATTCTACTACATGTGTTTAATTTACAAGCTGCACTGATCCTGAATCTGTTACATAGACTGCAAAGGAAACACTTTTAAATGACAGCAGACAAAATAGAAGAGTTTTATTAAATGACTGTGTTTCCATGGAATTGACACTCCAGCCTTACTTTGCCCAAGATGGATAGTTGCTAGCATGATCACATTAATTGTGAACAGACCAGAAATAGTCAGTAATGAAGAAACTGATATGAAGGAAAAATCTCTCTTTTTCTTGAACTGATAATTGTAGAGTTTGCATGTCCAAAACAATGAGTTTGGAAAAATTGTAACAAAATCAAATTGAAACAGCCAATGTCACTAAAGCCTAGTTTCTCAAAACATTGCCCAGGTTTCTTTAACATTTCATTACTGAACATAACTCTCAGATATACTCTTCCAAAGAAGGAGAAAAAGACTTTAGAAGATCCTATTAATAGCAGGATGATAATTTAACCTGGGAGGAAAGATGTAATGTGAGGATATTGGTGGTTGTTATAGGCAACTGTTATTAAGTGCCAGTGATTTAAGATAAAGCAGATTCTTCGAGGGAGAACTTGTTCTAGAGGAACTGATCAGCTGCTGCCTCCTGGGGCTTCTAGCTCTGGCTGGAGCCACAGGCTTTGTGATGTCATTTGCTCAGACATTGTATATGCGATTATAACACTTTCTTGTCTGGCCACACTTCTCCCATTACCACCTTCCTACTGCTGGCTCATTTCCTTCATTCTGAATCCCATGTCAATGAACTTAATCTCTTCTCCACTTCTGCAGTTCTCTGGGGTGACTTTCAGTACTTACTGACAAAATAATGTCTTTAGATGTTAATACTAAATTAATAGTTCTAACTAGAGCATAATTTTTGCTCAACTGCCATAGCCCTCCCCATTTTTCTTATGCCTCTGTTGTCTACTTGGAAATGTTGCACAGCTTTCACAAAAGTTCAAGTTACTGAAGTACCCTCATTACACTGTGTTATTTTCACTACACATAGCAAATTGAAGCAAGAAGGGTGCCTGAAATTGGGATAACTTTCCAGCTGATAACAATACATTTTGCAATGCATAGTTCACAAGGGCCGTTTAACACAGATTTCTCATTAGCATAATAGTCTTGCATGTTAAATGTTTTATATGACATTTCCACAGCTACTATGGGCAATAAATCAAATGGCTTTCCTATAAGAAAATATTTTCTTGGTAAATGTGCTTATGAAAGTCTTTTAACTCCTTACTACTGCTCAGAACCATCGTGTGCTATCATGATTTTGTCTTCGATTGTGCATCTTCATCTGTGAATCTCAAAGAGCCCACACTGCTATTCTTCTTCAACCAGCTGTTGGCTTTATTATGCCAAATTCTGGTTTCTGTAGCATAGACTGAAGTAATTATTTTCATTATAAATGGATCAAAAATTGCTTTGTCACCTGACAGACTCTTTGAGGGGATTTTGCATAAAGAGAAAAACCCCATACTTTTCCCAGAAGTAGTTTCTAGAAACTACCTTGACACAAAGTGAAAGCTCTGTGCCAATCATTCAGGCTTGTTTAGCTGAAAAACAGAAGTACAGTCCAGGCTGGACAGTGGAGAAAGCAGCATTTAAGGTGGTGCCCTGCGCAGCCAGTCTTCTTAGAGTGGTAAGCGCATTTGGGTTGCAACTGAAATAAAAAGCTGGTCTAGAAAAACGCTAGAGCAGAAAACCTTTTACTTGATCTGGTCTCGGATGAGGTAGAACATGGTGTGGGAGATTAAACCAAAGGACACAAGAGGGTGCTTAACAAGTTCTGGTGAAGGAAAGTGAGAGATGATTTACCATCACATAAAGTAAATGGATGGTGCATTGAGGTACATCAGTAGGAGTACTGAGTCACGACTCATCATCTGGAAACCTGGAAATTTTCAGTACTAGAGTAACCCAGCAGTTGCTGTATGTATTCTGGGAGTAATGGGAAAATGACAAGTAATGCTTTTTGGAGCATATTATAAAATAAGTGGGTTTTATCTTCTGGGTGTTTCCATCCTATAAGTTTTCCTGTCAGATTTAGGAGAACAATATTTCACTTGGCTTTCAGTTTGTCTCTGAATCACTGTAACAATGGAAGTTATTCTTCCAGACTTCAATTGCTGAAGAAAAACAGTCAGAGCTGTTTGGGAGGTGGGTGGGAAAGAAGAGAAGGGGGGGGAAAGGAAGGAAGTCTGTGCATGACCAATCTAATTTTCTGCATCTCACAAACTTAAGGCAAATATGATAATATTTGATTAATATTCATTGTGAAGTGATCGAATGCTTGTTTTCTTGGTTTGAAAATCAGAGTAAAGAGAACTTTTCTTCTGTGATGGGACAGATTTACGAGCAGCTTTCTGTAAGACCTGAAATGAGTGATGACTTTTTTTTAAAGGGAACAGCCTATGCAGTAGACATGCTTCAGTGAAAAAGACAAGAACCTTCTGCTTTAATTTAATACATTTGTAACAGTTATAAGAAAAACACCTGCAGACAAAACAATATGTTTATGGAGGATTTAGTGGAAAATGACAGAATTCTTCTAGACTGGAGGTATGTCAGTGTGGTCTCTACTGCTGATGTGCTGTTTGAAGAGACACAAAATTCAGTTGAGGAGGCAAAACTGAAAAATCTATCATATTTTTTTAATATTCTCATGTATTATAAGCTCGAAGAGAAAAAGGATAAACATTCAATCTAGAGATAAAATATTCAATCTAGAGATAAAATATTATTTATTACTTATTAGATGTAAAAGCTTGTGCTAGATGTTTAACTATTGCCTTTGTAAGCAGAGTTAAGGCACCCAAATGTTCACATCGTCTTCTGAATTATTACACCAGTGTGCCACTAGGTTGTTAGGTTTTGGAGTGAAAGACCAGAACCGTTTTCTTGGTTGGAGTCGAGTCAAAATGCTTTTTCTAAAAGCCTGTATCAATTTTTATCCTCATCTCTACAGGTTTATTTGCACTTTTTTGGTGAAAGTTTTGCTTGATTTTGATCTTTCTACATTAAGAATAGCTTGCAGATGTGCTTATATATAATTAATGTTTATTAATTTTGTGAAATTAAATTGTTTAAACTTGTTTCAGATAAGTACCTGCCCACGTTGCTATTAAAAATTTGTGTTACACTTGCTACTTTTACTACATACAGACTTCTGGTTTATTACTCATTAAATATTCAGATAGTCTGGTGTCTCGCTTATGAGACACAAGAAGAGGAACTGAAAATAGCCTTAATTCTGCAGAAGACTAGACAAAGGCAAGTGAATCTATTTTCGTAGCTTACTTCTTAATATCACTAGACTGCAATGTGATATCATGGTTTGTAACATGACTGCATGGCTTACCTTGAAAAAGCTGGGTCCCAAAATATGGAATTAGAATAAAGCATTTGGGAAAGGCAAATATTTTCTTAGCCAAAGTGGAATCTGTTGCTGTGAAAAGAATGAATGTAATGGATTTTTCTTATACAGATTTGAAAACTGCATCAGTCAGTGTGATTGCATCAATGCACTCAACTCCTCCCAACCCTGGACTACTGGATCATGCTAGCATATTCTTTTCATGTCAATATCGCAGTGAACAAAAAAGATACAAACCTGATAATTTAAATACATAGTTTGTTTCCAAAATGCAAATACATCAGGCAAAAGCCAGAGAACGAGGGAATTATTAGCGAGGGATAGGCTGTTCTTCCACTAGTGCGGGAGCTAGGACAGCATGTGCAACCTGAAGTTCGCTGCAATTTTATTAAAATATGGACATTTTCCCAACACTTCACTTTTATGCATTTGCATTTGCTGCTTTTGCAAAATTTGTAAGCATTGCAAAAGAAATTTTTAAGAGCTGACCACCTCCGGCTAGGTCATCTTTCATCACCGGTTCTGAGAGAGCCGTCAAGAACTGGCCTTCCAGCATTTTCCTGAACATGGAAATTATTTGTAGCGGGCCAAGACTACGCGTTTATTTTGATATCAGCGAAAGGAGCCACCAGGAGCTCCTGAAGTCCCTTGCAGACGCCTCCCTGCCGTGGGGGGAGGTGGGCATCTCCGGCACTCGCGGTCCGTTTCATCACAGGTGGGAGAGGGCCCCGGTTTCGCACCGCAGCTCACGCCGGCCACCACGGGGGAGCCGCCGCTGTCGCCCCGAGGCGGGGCGGGCTCCTGCCGCCTCCGTTCCCCCGCCGCTCAGCGCGGCCCCCGGGCTTGCCCAGCCCGCGCCCGCCGCCGATTTCGGCGGGAGCCGCAGAGCCCCTCGCTGCCGGAGGCCGCGCCGCTCCCTCCCGCCCGGGGCCGCTGCGGTGAGGGGGGACGGGGCGCTGCCGGTGCACGCGTGGGCGGTGCGTGGGCGGGCGGTTGCGTGGGCCGCGGCGGCGGCGGGGCGCGGACAGGTGGGCTGGCGGGGGGCGGGCGGGCGGTGCGAGCGAGCGAGCGTGTGGGAGCGCGGCGGCGGGGGCGGGCCGGCCGTGGGTAGGCAGCGGCGCGGCTGCCGAGCGGCGCTGCCCCCCGCACAGCAGCAGCGGCGGCGGCGGCGGCGGGAGCCCCGGCCCCGCGATAAAAAGAGAAGGGGCCGGGAGGCGCGCGCTGCGCGTTTGCTGGAGCGCGTTGCGGCGGCACCTCCAGAAACGTGCCTGGGAGGGGGGGGAGCCGGAGAAAGAGCGGGAGGTTGTGCCGAGCGACGAGCTGCCGCCCTCCCGCAGGAATCCCGGGCGGGCGGTGCGGCGGCACCAGGACGCGCGGCTCCCCCTGGCTGCGCGGCGGCGGCGGGAAGGAGGCAGGGAGCAGCGCTGCTGAGGAAGACTCGCCGACACCGCCTCATCCTGCGGCACCGGCCGGCGGGGTGAGGAGCCCGGCGGGCGCAGGTGAGTGGGCAGCGTCCGCTCTCCGCAGCGGCGGCGCCGGGCCCTCGGGTTTAGCGGTGACCCCCTGCAGCCGGCACCATCCCGGCGGGAGGCACCTCGCCCGCGGTTCCATGTGTGTGGCTGGGGTGAGGGGCGTCGCGGTGAGGCTGTGGGGGTGGTGGGCTTGAGGGGTTTCGTGGGCTTGAGGGATGGCCGCTGCGGGGGCCAGTGAGGTCGGGGGTGCAGGCGTGCAGGACCGTGGGGTGTCGCGGTGGCGGGTGCCCATGGACGCCGCTAGTGGGGCGGCGCCCAGCGTACACCTGGGCGGCCGCAGTCGGGCAGGGAGGGTGGCGGGGTCCCCGGGGGGGTCGCTGAGGCTGTGGGTGCCTTCCCGTCCGGGGGTGGCCGGAGTCGGCGGCGCCGTGGCAGGGCGAGAGGTTTACCTGGACGTGTGCTCGGGGGTGCAGGCAGCCTCACCCGCGCTTGGGCTTTTATTTATTATTATTTGTTATAGTGGGGGGGGTTTTTTGTTTGTTTGCTTGTTTTTTTTTTTTTTTTTCTCAAGAGCAGCTTGTTCTTGGAAAATCGCGTTTAATTTCGGTTTCTATTCCGGTTTGAGATTTCTGGTGGAGGCTGCGATTGCTGTTGACGTAGGGTGGTGCAGGTACCTGGGCAGCTGTAGGCATCAGAGTGTGGTGAAGTGAGTTAGTTTCTGTCCCTTAATGACTTAAGAGCGTTTTTCCAGATAGAGACATAGTGAGGAGCTTTCGGGCAGCTGCTTCCAGGGAAGATATGAGCAATTGTTAACTGGAAGAACGCGGAGTTGTAAGCATCCGTAAAAGTCAGTGGTCCCCCAGAGCCTGCACTCCAAAACTTTGTTATTTGGTGAAAGCCCTTTTTTGAAGACCAGAAGCCTTGCTTTTTCCAGGAAGGCTGCTTGAATTTTCTATTTTATCATATTTTCAGGAAAGGTTAATGTGAGGGCTCTGGGTGCTGTGTGTTTAGGTCATATTTTGTTGTAAATGGTTAATTTGGCAGAATCTGTGGCATATGTGCAGTAAGCCTGGAATAAACTGAGTGATTTTCATGGCATAGAGATGTTCAAGATCACTTTTAGTTCTATGAGATGTTCTTCCAAATGCTAGCATTTTTGTGTATGTGCATTTCTTTACAACCTATATAAGGTAACTAAGCTGAGTATGGAAATTATGTTTCAATAAAACTATGTTCATTTTTCAGATGGAAGTATAAACCAAATTAGTTATTGTATGTACCAAGTTGTTAAGTGTGGATGTTGTTAGTATTCCCACTTCAGAAGTCACCTTGCTCTGTCAAGGTTATGGTGTGTCTACCAGGCAACTAGGATAACATAAAAATTTATAAAGCCCATACCTGTCTTGGAGAGTTTTAAGTGTTCTCCTGGGTGAAATTGAGTTGGCACTGGGATTTTTCTTCCTTCCTGAAACTTATTAAAGAGAAAATTACAAATAACTCAGTTTGAGTATCTTAACACATCTTTAGAAAGGGGGGAATACTTTGGAATGGTTGTATAGAAAAACAAGTGAGGTGAAACATTTTGGTAATGGGATTTGCAGCATAAAATATGGTTAATTTCTCTTGTATGACTACAGGTGGCAGTGTAGAAGCCAAGAACAAAAATTGGCAGAAATTATATTCTGTGTTCGAGAAAATGAAGAGTGTACTCATGACTAAGCACAGGAACCTGGAAAACCACAGGTATGTGAAGTGATTCATACAGCTGCCTATGGTGCTCCCAGTATTTACTGTATTCTAATGTTTCTGGCTCAATAGGTATTTTTGGACCAATTATCACTTAATGTATTCACAGTAAGAGCCTAATCAAAATGTTATGGAAAAATATATATTTCATTACTAAAAGGAGCAAAAATACTTTGAAGGCACTATGCAAGGAGAGGTGGGATATTACCACTTTTTATGGTTTATTTTAACTATAAAGAACCAGAGCACTAAGTTGCATGAAGATTTTTTTTTTCCTTTAAATAAATACATTTCATATTGATAAACCTAGCAGCAGTTATAGACCTGAATATGCTTGAGATGGAGAAACTTTAGATACAATAGAAAGATTTGCATGTCTGGATGTTCTGGATGTTTTATCAGTACTCTTTCTGTGAGCACTGAAGAATTGATAGCATGAGGACAATTACAGAGATCTAATTAAGAAGGTGTGATTTCAAATAACTGTCCAGTGGTGCTGCGTATGTGTTGTTAAGGGTTAAATCTTGTAAGATTTTTTTAAAAGTTTTACAACGCTGTTATCTATTAAAAGAAAAACTTGAAAATAAGCAGTACGTAATAAGAGCTTATGGTACTGAATTACCTTAGTAATTAATTTTTCTCATTAATTAGCAACATTAGAGGGAGGCAAAGCTTTTCTTCTGTGTTTGCATCAGTGTGCATAGATTGTAGAAATTAGTCTGTGGGTCTGCATTCCAGGATTCCTGGGAAGCCCTGAAGGATGGAACAAACTCAGAGCTGGAGCCTGAGGATTTTTTTAGAACTGATGAGTGGGAAGTTATCCTGGTAAGAAGTGTCAAAGTCCAACTATCACTGTGTTTGTTCATGGATTTATACTTTTGCATTTGGTTGTTCTTATTCTAGCCTAAGAAGGCATTTTGTCTAAACCTTTAAATTGCTTTTGAGATTATGTAGTTATATCACAAATGCCCACAGATGACCAAGTTGCCTTGTGTCGGCTCCCCTGCAGTAACTGGCATTTGGCACATTTTTAGTTATCCCCAGCTTCAAAGTAGGTTGCAGACAGAATGATTTATCCCACTATTAGAATGGGCTAAGGGTGTACATCCCATTAGGTATGAGTAAACAGCTGTCACCAGTAAGCTATTAAGTTGTAGTATCTTGGAATCTTGAGATTCTGAAATCCAAATCAAAATGATTTTTTTCTACCCACTGTTTAAAAATAAATCCAGGAAACTATACTTCAGGTATAGCTTTGGGCACAGGAGCTGCAAGTTCTCTATAAAGAAGCTGTATCTCTGTTAGTGGACAATTAGACCCTGATCTGAGTGGGGTTTTTGGGTACCATTATATGCTTTCAAAATGTGCCTTTGACAGAGTACCCTGAAGAGCTATGGCAGTTCTTAACTTCAATTAAAAATAAAAGAAGTGAATAAATCTAGACTTGTTCTTTAGGGGAGAGCTCTTCTAACCATCTTTGCCTGGCCATCATGTTATCACTTGTCACCTGTTACTTCTGAGTGGGGACCCACTCATGTGCAGCTGGTGAGAAAAAAGCATCAGCATTAATTTCTGTACAGCCCTGTAGTTTTTTCTTATTGAACAAAAGAGTTATCAAAGCTATTAATTTAAGTTCTTTAAAGTCAATTGAACTGTTTATGTAGTATGGGTCAGCATATGCTTATGGCTTTGTTGAACATTGTTGAGGTCATTAGTTCCTGCTAACACATTTAGAAGAGAAAATGAAAATGTCATTTGTCATTGGTACAAAATTTTAATGGGGTCTTCCATTACATCAAGTGTTCAAAATATTAAATAAAAGAAAACTGGTAACTAAGCAGTGTGATGCTCAAGAGTTCAATTTACAGACACTTCTCAGTGCTAATTATGAAGTATTGACATAAATGAATGAAACTACTTGTTAAAGTGCCTTTTGCAGTGTATAGCAGTTATGTGTTCACAAGATGATTCATAACATTCAGCAATTTGTGATGAGTTTCCCTGCCATTACTGGAGATTACTAAGTATCAAATGTATTTGCACTACACTGGGTTACTTTAAATTAGATTTGATTGTGGAAAGGGAAGGAGAACCATCTTCTATTAACTGAAAAATCAGGCCTATTTTATGAATCAGTTAGTCAGTATTGAATTTCTCTCTACTGTATATTACAATTTATCCTTTACAATAAAATACAAATGTTTCATCATCTTTGCTATAAATACAGCAGTGTGTGGGAAACTCTCAAGACTTCTTTTGTGTTGAAAGTTATGTACATTATAACTAATAAAATATAGCAGACTTTCTGTAACTGAAGGTGGAATTCATAGTAAGAAATCTAATTTTGGAATCTAAATGTGTAAGGTCTCATTTTCAATCAGCAGACCTTAATTGTATAGAGTGCTCTTTGATTTGATGCAGGATGTATTTGTAAGTACTGCTCCCATTAACAGTGCAACAGATGCTGCATCTTAGAAAACTGTATTGTGCTTCTGCTTTGAACTGGAAGTTGTGGATGGTTGTGTTCTGTTGTCTTAAGAAAACTATGTTTAAGGGCTTGCACAATCAGTCATTCCATGCCATCATGAAGATGGCTGTAATCTGTTAGATTATGAAGCATGATTGCCTGGCAGTTATTGGAAATGTCTGTTAATGATACCAGGGTTTTCCACAAGAAAAACTTTCCCACTCTTTAGTACTTGTGTAGGATTGTCTCGAAAATGGTTTGTGGGCACCGGGAGAATGTACTGGGCCCATGGGTTAATGATGCTGCATGGAAGACAGAGAAATTACTTTATAATGTCTATTTATTTTGTGAAATAACAGGTACCAGCCAGTCTGGTATGAAAGGCAGGTTTTTAGAAAAATAGCAGACTGTCTATCAGGAGGATGAGGATGGTCCGAATCAAAGTCTCTGGATAGGGAGGCACAAAGTGAAAATTTCAGGTGGAATACTCTGAGCGTAAGCATAAAACACAAGGAATGTGTCTGAGGCCATTTAGCTTGGACACTCTGGCTTCTCAGGCTAGAAGTTGATACCAGATCTCCAGTTGGAAGAGAATAGCGTTTTCTTAATCTCAATAGTATTAATACAGCTGTTAAACCCAGGGGATAGCTATGATACTGCAAGATGCCCATTGTAGATTACTATAACTGAACTCTTGTGAATGTCTCAACGTACTAACCATATGTGTAAAGAAAGTATACTGAGTTAGCAAATGCGTAAAGTAAACCTCCAGGCATGTGGTCCCACTACTGTCTTTGGGCAGGCTGCTACTGGGCTTCTACAAGAAGTCCTAATGCAGGAAAACATGAAAACTGTATAGGAGAAATGATCCTGAAATTACATCCTGTATATGAGACCTTGCTCTTGGATGGTGACTCCATAGGATACTTAGAGCAAAAGGATACTGGTGACAGTATCTTTTTGCTCCAAGAATGCCATTGCATGGTGTCAATTCTAGATGACAGAGGACATGGTGGAGTCCACTTGACCAAATGGAGTGCTACTAACTGGATTTATGATGCAAGAAGGGAGAACCTTCCAACTACATGCCAAGGTGTCTTAGAACAAAAGGAGTCTAGACTATCTTTTGGTGCTGGAAAAGCTGGTGAAGTGCTGATGGCACAGAAAGGCTACCAAAATAGTGCTGGTAGCAACATCTGAGTTGCTAGGTAGAAGGTTAAAGACCTCTGCATCCTCAGTCTCCACTGTAATCTCAATAGCCTACATGAGGATAAGCGGAAAGGACACACAGGTCAAGATGACACAGCCTCTGGGGCTGAAATCCTTGACATTGCTGTACTTAGCACAGAAGTTGATGAAAGTCATTTAGAAAACAGTGAAGAGCTGCTGGAATAAGTTAGATCCAATTTAAAAAGGAGCACAGAAGAGCAGGCAGTCAGACCAAAATAGAAATGTTTCCATGCAAATACTAGAAGACTAGAAGATAAGATGGAAGGACTGAATGCCTAGTTCTAAAGTTATTGGCAGTATAGGTCTACTATAAAGAACATAGCTAGCAGGACACTCATTAGGATTTCTATGAAAAGCCTGGTAAGAACAGTCGAAAGAGTAAAATGCTTGCATTCATTGTGGAGAGACTCAGAACAAATGCATGTCCTCTAACAAGTGCTTCTCTGAACCTTTAAAAAAGATTTAAAAAAAGCAATTACCATGGTTGAGCAGGCTGTAAGGAACAGGAAGATATCCTTCAAAAACTTATGCCCAAGAAAATAAAGGTGACAATCAGGCAATTTAAACATAAAATATACAGTAAAACAAATAAGAGTCTGGTATGTGACTTATAAAAGGCAGAGAAGTTTGTCATAACTACTCTTTCAAAAACATCAGAAACAGGAGAGCTATTGGGTCAATAGGTAACTAAGATCTAAAAAAGCTCAAATAAGACTGTGCTGTAGCTGAAAGAGTACGAGATACTCATGTTCATGGTGCAGGAGCTCCCAAACAAAACCTCTTCTCTATGGGGAGAGAAACACAAGGTCCTTTTGAGGCACCTGTTCCAAATCAAGTGCTGTTGGGACTTTGGGATTTTTTTTTTTAAGAACAAAATTATAAAAATTATTTACAGCAAATTCCCAACTCTAGATGTGCCCAAGACCTCTAGAAGATTTCTTGGTATAAAATTGCTGAACTGTTAAGGGTGATGTTTAACAGCACAATACTACTGTGGTAGCAGTGAAGTTAAGGGTGCCAAAGGTGATGCCAGTTTTTAAAAAGGTTTCCAGAAAGCCTATAGCAAAGAACAGGGCAGATATGACTGGTGTTTCTGCCAGCTGATTTCCTGGTAAATATGGTGAAAACTAATGGGGATCATGGACAAATTTGATATACCAGGAAAGAGTCAGAACAGCCTCACAGGTCCGATACAGTTCTTTGAAGGCGCTGTTGAAGTTGTGAGTAAGTGTGGTCTAGCTGATGCAGTATGCTTAGGTTTCAGAAAGTCTTTTGGGAACTACTCATCAAAGGTGCTGAGCAAAATGAAACTGCTCTGACATAAGAGGAAAGTTCTCTCCTAGACTGTTGGTTAAAAGATGGGGTAGGAATAAATGACCTGTTTTCACAGAGGGGACAGAGGTCATTGGTGGAGTTGCTCATATGGATCTGTGCCAGGTTTAACACTAGTCAGCCTATAAATTGGTGGTTTGGAAGAGTGAGTGTAGAGTGATTCTAAGTTAACGAGTGTAGCAAAAAATGAAAGCTAATCATGAAGAGCCAAAGAGGGATCTTGTGATGCTTAGTAACTGGGGATGAAGCTTGCTGCTGATATTCCAAGTAATGCATGCAAGGGAGAACAGTCCTGCTGTTACTGTGAACTATTAGCACCAAAAGAAGTGGTGTTGCAGAGACCTTACTGTGGTAAGTTCAAGCATTGGTTGAATGTTTAGGACCAGTTAAAAACCCCAAATGCTAGAGAAGAATAGCCAACAGAACAGAAGTCTGTTATGCCAGTCTATAAGCCACCTGTGCTTTTGTCTTGACCTCTGGGTACAGTTCTGATCCCTATATTTAAAGGAAGCATGAGGGGGGAAAAAAAAGGAGACATAATAGAAGTAGAAATAGGTGGCAATGATGATAAGGACCAATTAAGTAGATTAGGAATCTTCCGCCTGGCAAAGAAATAGCTGAAGATGAAAATGATAAAAATCTATGTAGGAGTGTAATAGAAAAAATGAGCAGGGAATGCTCATTAACTGTCTCTTGTAGTACAAGACCCAGAGGGGATCAAATAAAATTATCAAGCGACAGATTGAGAACAAGTAAGAGGCTGTATTTTTTTTTTTTTCTCATAGTGCATAGTTTAACTGTGAGCCACTGTATATACTAAAGTTTATCTGGCTTTGGGCTTTCAGTGCAAAAGCATCTCCTCTTGATTAGAAGAACACAAAGGCCAGTTATTGAAGGCTGGGGAGGGACCCTGAGGTACATCCCTGCAAGTTTTCCCTGTCCTAGTGCTCTTTTCTTCAGACCTTGGCTCTCAGCCTTTGCTAAAGGCATCATATGGGGGATAGGTGCATCTTTGGTCTGACAGAATATGGTTATTAATATGTAAAATGAAGACAAATTGCAGTCCCCTAAAGAAAATGCTGACCATATGCCACTCCAGGTGCATTACAGAATTATTGGTGAAGAAAATGTGTTGAGAAGGACATTTTTTTTCATTCTCTTTTTTTCTTGGGCCTAATAATTTACCAAAGAAGAAAAATAAATCAATTTGGTTTTGAAGACTGTACAAGTTCTCATTGTACCACATTGAATGTGAAGTTTAGTACCTATAAAAGGGTGTTGAGATTCTTTGTTCTGAGGTGTCACGATTCAGCTTTACTTCTGTGCTTGCTCAAAGCGAGCTGAGCATTTGTTATTCCTTGCAGTTTATCTTCAGATTAAAAACGTAAATGCAAAAATAAACTGGAAAATTTAGGGACAGGCTTACCCATGTAATAAAATGTTACCTGTATAATAAAATGAAAAATACAGTTTTTGAGTCTTGCACATGGAAGATGAAATTTCTTTTTGTATAAATATAGTGAGATTACACCTAGGTTCTTTCCCTATCCAAACATACAAGGACTAAAGCTATGTTAGGCTTGGTCTGGTAAGGACTTTGAGAAAACAGATTATTAAGAATAAAGGATGACTTGAGCATTAGGTGTGAAAACAGCATTTAAATTTTAAAAGCATGTAGAAGTTACGGAACAAGAATTATGCAGTCATCCAAACCAGTTAACAAACTAAATGAAAGAAGAGCGTCCCAGTGCTAGGGCTTATGAGCTGGTGTGAATACAACAGCTGTGAGGTACAGAACCAGCACAAACATGGCACTGCCCCCTGTAAGGAGATAAAAGGGCTAGATGTTGGGGTGTCCACTAGGTTAGTTCTAACCGAGGAAAATTAGTCTTCTAGGGTTCCTGTGGTCAGTAACAATAAATCAGCTTATCCAATAGGTGACACAGAGCACCCCAAGCCAGTTCCTGCTCTGAATTACCCTCTGGAGGAGGGTTTTTCTGTCCATGCTGGTGCAGATGCCCTAGGGACACAAAGTCAACTGGCCTCCCTAAGTCAAAGTTGGCCTTTGAACATACCCATTCTATATGTTACCATCAGACCTGATTTTCCTATATGTTTTAGTAGGTCACTCTTTCTTTCCAGTGGTACTAAGATAAAAATACACTGCAAGACAATACTAGCTAAACCCATTTTAAAGGTTTCACATTGAAGTGCCTGTTTTATACTTAAAGTTCAGATTGTCCCTCAAAGTTTTCTGTACTTGCCTGACAAAGCCAAGAGCTATATTAAAAATGAGTTTAAAATATTTTTTTGTCTAAGAAAAAATCCTGTAAAATCAAAGATTTTTCTGAAATAAGATAAAACATACAAAAAGAGATCAAATGGAGGTTTTTAAATTATGAAGATTAGGCAATAGAGCCTGTTTGAAAGATGGGGTTAATTATGTACCCCACCAAGCACCCCCAAAACACACTTCTTTCTCAAGAAGGGGAGAAGAATCAGTCTTCTCATTAGCTCAGTTATTTTTTTTATGATGTCCTCGAATGCTCTTTAGAATTCTCCTATTTGTTCAACAAAAGCAAAGCATAGTTCTAAGATTTTTTTTTTTCATTTATATTTTCTATAATGGAATAAGATAACAAAGAAAAAGTGTAAGCAAAATCTTGTTTTCATCTTTATTTGGCACTTGGTGTAGTTAGGTAATGAAGCTGAACCACTGGCAGTGCTGATCCAAAATGGTCAGCAGAGACTATGGTAAGTTTTAGTTTTATTTTTCTAAAAGTAATTTGGTACCAGGTGCCATGGAACAGAACTTCACTAGTAATGTAATCCAAGGCTTAGACTTTCACATCAGTTTAAAACTATACTATAAACCGTAATGCGTAGTTTTGAATAGGTGAGAGAATGCACCAGCCAAGCACACTTCTCAAGCAATAATTTTTCTAGTGTTATATCAGGAAGCGTACACTTATATATATATAGTTTTGGTTTTTTTTGAAACTGTCAGTTACACTTTTCTAATACAAAATCCTCTGAGAAGACAGGTTGTGTATTTCGGTGTTATGAAACTTATACATATGTACCTTTTTTTAGTATCAGCTGCACTTAGTGTATTTCTCATTTTGTTTTGGGGAGGGTGACTGGATCTGTCATTATTCTCTAATGCCTTACAAATATGGTAGTTTTTATCTGGATGGTTCCTGGTGTTCCTGATAATTCAGGTAGTTGTGTACTCTATAATGAAAATAATAATAATTCTGAAGTCAAAACGAAAGTCATGTGCTGTCCTTGACTCAGATTTCAGTTATATGAAGTTTGTGTTGCTCACAAATAAAGCTGAAACCTTCAATAAAATGGAAGGCAGAGCCCAAAACAAAAAAGCTGCTTATCAGATCTTTGCTGAGCCCAGTGGCTGGGGACAGACGTACTTCTGACATCACCTCCTACAGCCTTGCGTCCTGCTGGTTCCTGGGAATGTAAAGAATTTGTGAGTCCTCTCATTTAGGAGACTTAAACTGTTGCAGATTGCTGCTTCGCCTTTCAGATACGCTACCTGGTTTTGTTTCTCTGCTTTTTATTTGCTTCTGTGTGGTTTTACCTTTGATCATTACCCAATTGCACAAATGTTATAGTTGGCAGTTGTGGGTTTTTTGTGTGTTTTTGTTTGTTTGTTTGTTTGTTTTCTGTTGTTGGTTTTGGGGTTTTTTTTTGTGTGTTTTGTTTTTTGTTTTTTGTTTTTTTTCCCTTTATGTGTGTGTGTTTTGTTTTTTGTTTTGTTTTTTTGTTTTTTCTTAATTTTGACTATCTCAGTGTTTCCTGAAACTTGTAAAGATCACCTCTCTTTACTCTGTGGGCAAATAACTTCTAATTGGAATGGATATTTAACAGCATATTAAAGATGCAGACGTAACAGTGGAATCCCCATTGACCCAAATCTGATAATTTTGTGCTTTTAAAGAAGTTTTTATTTCTCTTGTTCAGTCAGAACAAGCTGAGCACCCTAAGTAGTAGTGTGCTGCATCAGTTTTCTGATGAAAAATGCCTTGTGAGGGTTACTCTGTTTAACACATTTTACCTCACCAGATAAACATGGATAGATCAATTACAGAGACCAAGCCAGTACTACCAACTTCTTAAACCATGTTATTTCAAATGCTTGTTGATGTGGGCATTTGCATGTTGAGTTAGGAACTTGAAAAGCTGTAAGCTCCTCTTGAGTATGGTGAAGATGCTTTTGAACATGGGTGTTCTGTTGAATGGTTTCTGGTCTCTGAGACTGTACCATAAATAGCTCATAAGCTCTGTTGTACACTGGGTTCAATCTAAAGTGTTCCTGGCAACAAGGTTGTTGGAAGAAGCCAAAGACCAAAGAATCTTTCTGTTTTTTCCACCTTAGTGCCAGTCATGGCTTCACTTGCTTTCACTTTCTGTGGTCCAGTTCTTTGGAGCAGTTTCTGAGTGAAAGGCAAGGCTGCTTGCCCCACAGAGCTGCTCACCTGAGGGTTAGGTTAGTGACTTTAGAGATGCAGGACTGGACTGTGATTGTGCTGTAGACACAAGGTTGTCCTCTGTGGGAAGTTCCTGATCTACCTACCATCTTTCCCTTCAAACCATTTGGAAAGAGACCTGCCCATCTGCTGAAACAATGAGCACAGGGACCTGACTTTGAGAGATGATTCTGAGTTCTGGATGGCAGGTGAAGGTAAAGCACTCGCCTACAGCACAGGGTCCAGGCTAAGGTAGGATTTAAGATCAGTGCCTATACTTGATTAGGCCTGGGTTGTTTCCAGCATTGGCTGGGCACTCTGGATTGTGCTTCTGAGACCTACCTCTTCCCACTGCCTAGGTTAGGAGCCCATCTATCTACTGCAGGGCTCTGGCTTCTGCTTTGGGGGCCAGTCTGCTATTGTCTAGGAGCTTCTATCAGAGCCTTTTATTTTATCTGGTGTTTGGATCAGCGTCAGCAAGGTGGGATTTCAAGGAGCTGCAGCATCCAGAGACAGTAGCTGTTCTGGGGCAAAATGTTTCCTCAGCCTTTTCATCAGATTTATGTTTCTTTATTTTTAACTGCTGAACATGGCCAGTAATACTCTGTGCTGTGTCCAGCTCAAACTTGACATCTGCCAAACACTGTCTGAATGATCTTGTGTAAATCCTTGTCCATTGCTGCCTCCACTGCAGCAGTCATCTTGTTTTCTTTTTTTTAAATTTCATCAGTACAGATTATGACTTGTAGGTGGCAACTGAGGGTGGAAACACTTAGAACAGAACTGTGACCTCCCTTTCTATTTGAACCTGGTCTACATGTGGATGTTACAAAAGGAAAAATGACTAGCTAGGTGTAATTGTGTGAAATTTAACTTAATTTTATTTTTTATATACTGGGCAGTTCAGGGGGGAGCATCTGGTAAAATCAGGATGTGTTTCAAATTTCTGCCAAATGTCACTTTTTAGTTTAACATTTAGAGTCCAACATGCAGAAGTTGTGAGGCTTTTGGGGAGTGGTATGATGTAAAAAATGAAGTTTTAGAAATAAAAACATGTAGCTTTTATCTAAAGCATAGGTATTAAGTAACTTGGTGGGCAGTGATACTTGGGCAAGAATTTTGATGCTAGCACTAGAGGTTAAGTAGTATAGGGGGAAAGAGGAATGTGTGCCTAGATTTCATGTCCATCAGGTTTACATCTAATGAAATCAGAGGTGGTGACAAAAACTTACCAAAAGGCCTAGGGAATAAAAAAGAAAGGGACAAGGTAGCCCAGGCAAAAGGCATGATGACTGAATACCTAAACAGATAATATTAACAACTTCTATTTAACAGTCATTTTTGTCAAATGAACCTTTTTACAATTCCTTTTTTTTTTAATCTGAATTTTGGTTGCTGCCTGCTTGCTGAGGTGTTGGTTTGGTGTGTGTTATTTGATTTTTTGTGTGTGTGTGTGTTTTTTTTTTCCTGACATTCTTCAATGATCACGCTCTGTCAAAATACGTCCATCTAATTATCCATATTTGAATTGGGAAATATTTGATTCAGAAAATGCTATAGATCTTCAATCCCCTGATTTATTATTTTATACAGCAGTGTATCAGAACTGATAAAAAGTTTTGTCTCTCAGTCAAATGTTTCTTAAAGAGCACAGGACTTTCCTTGAGTGGTGGTTGTGTGTTGGTTACGTGATGAAAGAAATGCTGCTGTCTTATTATTAAAGTTCATAGTTGTTTTTGTTGCCTGCTCTAGTTGTCTCAAATGTTCTTTTACATTTTCTATCACCAGCCTATATTACTCCAAGACCCTTACAAGGAAGCTTCTCTTATTTTAAGAAGCTGCTTACACAGTTACCATTTAGAGTCACTTAAGTTTTCCACCACATTTACTGATAAAGGCATTTGATCCATATGATGCCTTGAAAATCTAGCACTTTCCTTCTTTTCCAAGGCAGAGTCCTTTACTGTATTTTTTGACACTGAATGTTAATCTCCCTCAAACTAGTTTTACTGAAATGTTCATTATTATCATCCTTTTTCTCCCACTCCAATAAATCCAATTTCTCTTCCCACTTTGTCAGACTAGACTTCTTCCCTTCTTTTAGGCAGTGTTATTTTCTGCTGGCGTATTAGTCGAAGGGCATTAGCTTTGATGGCTTTGGGGCATTCGCAAAGTCTGTCTTTGGTCTAGTGGGAGTACTGACTGTGTTTCCTCCCTGGCTAATGGAAAACAATTGGGGTTTCTAGGGCAGTTCTGGGTTTCCAAGTTAGGCTTTTTTTTTTCTCCTGAATTGACCTCCAGAGAAAGCCACAGCTTTTGGAGATGGTGCCAGCTGAAGTGTCCCTTCTGCTGCTGTTGCAGCCCTGCAAGTGGAGGGCAAAGGTTCCTTTCTGATTCCTACAGCTGCAGCAAGGCTGGTTCTGATGGCCACTGGTGGGGAACTAGATGTCCCTACCCATGGTAGCTGGATGTGTCCGGAGGGGAGAAATAAGATGAATGGTTGAGAATTACACCTTTTTGTTAGGTTATAGGGCCTGGGTGTTTATGCTGCCTTAAACTGTGTGCACTTGATACAAAATATACCCTACAAGCATTTCAGTACCTGTGTTGTGTTTCTGGTTTTAGTGGCTGCTGGAAATTAGAGAATCCAAATAGTTTAGCTGGGATTTTCTCAGGGTGCCTCACATATAACTGGACTGCAAACAGTTAGTGGCTAGTGTCATTGGCTTCATAATATGGAAATGACTTTTTATCATAGTTGTAAAAAAATTGTCCTGTTTTGCCATGTAGAAAACTGTATTTCTATCATACCTGAATCAAACAGACTTCTGAAGCTGGTAGGTGGCTAAAATATTATATGGTGCTGTTACCAACCAGTCACTGAATTAATTTTAACTTAAGAAATATAGTTCTTGTAGTGTGTCTCCATCTCTGTTCTTGTTCTGGAAAAAGCTGAGACTTCTATGGAACCAAGGCTGCCTTGGAGACCGCAGAGGCCTCTTTCTTATCCCTGCGTGTGGGGTTGTGCAACGTCTGCTTCCAGGCTGTTATTAAATCAATAATGATTGTTTGCTGCTATGGATATACATGATGCTTCACAATGCATAGGTTTGGAGACTTAAAGAAGAAAATGGTGTCTCTGCTCTGAAATAGATTTTGTAGAATAAGAAAGATACTACAGAATAGATGAAGCCTTTGCTGTGTGCTGTTTTTCTTTCTCTTAATTCATTATTTTCTCTTTCCCATTATATTAGTGTGTTAGTCTAACTAATCTCATTCAGAAGATTTACTTCAAATGTATATACTTGTGTATTTTAAAGACAAATGCCAAACTCATATTTGTAAGATTGTAATATTTCTGTTATTTGTATCTCTTGTAATTACTGTAGAAATTACTGTTAAAACTTGAATGATAGATTAACTTCATTGCATTTCTCTTTTTTAATGTGAGTGGATTTACTATTTGCAGTTCTTGACCTTGCTATTAATCTAGAGATTTTTTCCCATATTTCTACATGTGTTTTCATTTTCTATGTTAATTTTTCTACATATATTGGAAGAGAATTGAGGGTGGCAGAAGTACACAAAGATGTGCAGAGAAGCATGGCCTTGTGAGGCATATAATTAAATTGTTTATTTGATGTTAATAATTTGCTTAATACTATACCTAAAATCTAAGTTTGGAAGAAGAATGTGGGGAATTCTTTTAGAAAGTGACACAAGAGTAGGAAAGAATGTTAACAGACAGTGATTAATTACTTCATTGCAAAAGGGGAGCTTTTTGTATCTCGGTTTGAAATGAGTTGCCATATGTTGAGAAGGCAGAGACTGGCAGAAGACTTTCCTGTCTTACTAAGCTGTCAGATCAGGAAATAACTAAATTTACCACGGGGAGTTTACCTAACTAACCACAACCTTTTACTAATATGTTCACTTTGTCCTCACATACAAATTTTGAAATAAAAGTGCCAGTACTCATGTGTCACTGATGGGAAGTAAAAGGCAATATTTTGGTCATAATTGGTAGGAGGCGAGACTGACATTCACATGCGTTTTCCCCAATTACAGAATGAGCACAAAATATTTCATAGAAATCAGATAATTTCTTAAAATTTCTGTCATGCTTACCTGGCATTTGGAAATGCTTGGGCTTTTGCTCTCGTAATGCTTAGTCTTTAAAAGTGGTTTTCTTTAAATAGAAAATGAGTTATTTGTTTAAAATGCTAAATATTTTCTTTAGATTTTGGTCCTCAGCTTTAGCACAGCCCTGAGAATCTAACAAGATTCAAGGCCACAAAGATCCTTATACTATCTCTTAAAACCTACTGGCATGCCAAAGGACGCAGACAGCAATGTGCTCAGTGATGACTCTGCTGTGCTCAATATCTTGCAAAAACTTAAGAGGATGACACAGAATCTATGGCTTGGCCTGGTGCTCTGTTCAAACAAATTATTCTCATTGCTAATTTATAGACTTATCCTTAAGTCCCACTTGAAGACACTTTGTTTTTATTCTTTAAATCTCTTGGGGCTTTTCATATTTCTTCTTCATTTTTAATACCTCCTGCATTACGGTTCAGATGTCTTGTTTATTGTAGAATTCATCTCACCATACGTAGAAAAAGCAAGATTGGCAAGCCTGTTTCTGTTAGGTGTCTAGGGATTGCCCAAAGCCTTTTTTGCCATAACGCACACGTTAAGTGCTTTCTTCAGTAATCTAACACCTCCATGGAAGTAGCCGCTGTCCAGGTTATGGTCTCAAGTTTCAGAGATGCACCAGCTTTCTGTGTTCTTAGGAGTATGACCTTGCATGTGCATTGCAGCTTACCTTCCCTGTGTGTTATTTGTGTATGCACCTGGAAATGTGGGGAAACACTAGGCCTGATTGGAGATAAGTGTGCTTATATAGGGTATCTGAGTCTTACAGCACTCCTTTAGAACTGATTCTACTGTGTGAGCCTTAAGAGTAAAAAAACAGTTCTAAACTGTGTCTTCTCTAAACCCTTGAGTGTTGTAATTATTTAAAAATTAGTCGCCTACATGTATGCTTACTCACACTTAATATTATGCTTTGCAGTTAAGTTGAACTGTACTTTCCTCTTACACAGGGAAAAAACTATAAAATTTTACTTTTTATTTCTACAAACTCAAGGAGCTCTTGGGAATTCCCCTGTTCACACCTTGCCCCTTTGCAATCCGTTTCCATCTTTCTGTTAAGTTAGATTATTATTATTTTCTTTTCTAAACTAGAGGACACCCATACTGGCTGTTGTCATTTTCTTCCTTCTGTGACCTTGACCACCCACAGTTACATAGCTGGGGTGCCTTTGTTAGACGGTACAGGTTCTAGCCTGACTGCTTGACTGCAAAAGCAGGTTTATCTGGAGACCGTGAAGGGATGAGAGCTGCTGCGCTTGGCATTTAGGCCCCATTTTGCCTGATGACTTGCTGTCGTCTGTCTCCTGACTGGGGGGGGTGAGAGTTAAAATGCCTGTTTGACATTTCATGCCTTCTGTTCATATCTGGTATATAACTTATGTTTTGGGATGCTGCCTTATGAAGTGACTCCATGGTGTACAACACCTTGGGTTAAGCCAAAGTTATGTTCTGTATTTATAGAACCACTTTCTGGAGCATTTTGAAACCTTCTCAGGGCTGCTTACAGGTCAAATAACTCTATTCTAATGTTCTGGTTTGTTGAAATGACTTTAGAAATGTAATGTCATCTTAAATCAAAGCAGGCACTCATCTCTTCCACAGGTCTTTCATCTCCTGGTTGATCTTGGCAGATCTTTCTACCCATGTCTGATAGTCTGTAACTAATCTCAGGCAGACTAAACCAGGCCTTCCAAAGCTTCACCTCTTGTATAAGTAGTCTAATATGTTCCCCTGTCTCTGTGTCATGGATGATGGCAATGGTAGGTGAATAGGTACCAGTGCCTCTTAACTGTGCAATGTCCTAGAAGTCCTAGCAGAGCAGCCTGACAAACTTGGGAGGAGATGCAAAGAGCATTTCTACCCTTATGTCATGATAGGAGATGTTGCCTTTTGCATGAATAGTTTTGGAACTGTTGATCTGTTTCAGACAACTGACAAGTCGGGATCATTACAAAGCTGTCCAGCTCCCCCTGCACATATGCTTTTTGTCGTCTTAAACCCTTTTTTAACCTCTCATGTTTTGAAATAATGATCGGCTTTGGCAGTCAATAAGTATTCCTGGTGTGTGGTGAATCCCCATAACAAGTTACACTCCTATAAACAGGACTGTAGAGCTTCAGCCTTAAGATATTTTTTATACAAAAACATATTCTGTATTCCTGTCTAGTATAAACTAGACTAGAGCTGTTTAACTGCTGAAGTCTATATGTGGCTTGACAGGACTGTTTGTGTAATCCTCTTTCCCAAAGTCTTCTTCAATCTAGACCATGGATTTGGAGATAGCAGCCCGTTACTGCCACTGTTTTCCCTGCAGCCTCTCTGTTGTCACTCTACATATTGTTCCGCAGGAGACACTATGCCTGCATATGCGTTGTCACAACTGGCATAAAGCACAATTTGTGTGGGTCCCTTCCTTATCTATGTGTGAGTTGTTGCTGGGGATAACTGAGGCTGCTTATAAACAGTGTGAATTTTCTAAGCAATAATGATCCATTCCTTGCAGTCATCTCTTCTTTCCAGAGGGCAGATGAGGATTCAAACTGTGGTGTGAATCTGCTTCTTGGCCTTTTGACTAAGATCAAGTCTAGTGCAGTATGTTCAGGAAGTCTGCCTCAAGGGAGCATCCAGGATTTGCACAAACTGTGTTGTGCTCATGTGAGTTTGTGCTGCTACGATGTTCAGAGCCCACATGTGCAAATGAAACGTGATGTTGTTGGGGTTTCACAAGATGTACACGAGGCTGGGGCAGGAGGCATAGTGTCATGGTGTTTGGTACTGCTATGCCATTTCATGTCTTTGAGTGTGGAGCAGAGTTTTGAGAGGCTGGTGGCATTGTCTGTTCTCCTCAGCTAGTCCAGGTTGTCAGGTGGCCATGAACACCAGTTCTTGAGGAAATGTTAGAAACTGGAGAATCAAATTATGATGGGAATACTGGAACTCCATTACTGTCCCTCTAGGCTATCAAATTGCTTACTCTAGAAAACCATTTTTTGGATGGGTGGGGGAATTCAGAAACCACTCACACCCTGCATTTGTGCTTTTTTTTTTTTTTCCCCCCGCTTTGGGGAAAAGGAGCAGAGTTGCAAAGCAAGAAACTGACATCCTCATTGGGTGCTGGGAAGGGACAAAAACAAATGCACAGCAGGGGTCCATTGTGCTTGGTGTGTTCAGGTGAAATGGACCAGAGTGACACAAAGCAAGGCAGAAGGTCTTCTCTGGTGTGGCTTGGGACTGCAATATAATGTCATGGTATAGTGGATCTTCCTCTTTTATGGTATGGTTTATTGGTGTGTATGCAGAAGACTGGGTCACATGCAAATAAAAAGGAGCAGTTATGTTTCTCCACAACCAAAGGACATGTAGATTGCCTAGCTGTAGGTAAACTCAATTTCTAGAGAAGAGGGTAGCAGGAAAAGATAATAATGAACTATGCAGTGAGATGTCAACTGGTAATATACATCTGGTGAAAACAGGTGCAGGAGATTCCTAAATCATCTGGGTGATAACTTCTTGGTACAGGTACTAAGGGAACCAACCAGAGAAGGTGCCTTCCTAGTTTTGCTGCTCACTAACAGCGAGGGTCTTGCAGGCAAAGTGGCGATTGGTGGCTGTCTCAGCCAGGTTCAAAATCTATGCTAACAGGAGGAAAACTGCCAGCAAGACCTCAGCTCTGGATATGAGGAGAGCAAATTTCAGGTTGCTCAGAGAACTACTTATTTAGGCTCCCTGGGAAATAGCTTTTAAAAGTGCTGAGGTCCATCAGTGCTGGTCACTTTTTAAGTACCACTCCTTTGCTTTTAAGCACAGGAACAGGCAGTTCCAAAATGTTCCAAGTCAAGCAGGTGAGGCAGAAAGCTGGCTTGGATGGGTAGGAATCTTCTTCTTGAACTACGTCGAAAAAAGTATTAGCATACGGTCAGTTGAAGCAATTTAAAGTGTCATAGGAGGACTAGAGAGATGCAGCTCACCACTGTAGGGAGGAAGTTTGTGTGGCCAAAGATCAATTAGAGTTGAAGCTGGACAGTACTGTGAGAGATAATAAAAACGGCTTTTTAAAATATATTAATTGCAAAAGGCAAACCAGAAATAACATTGGCCCACTACTTGGTGAGCATGGTCACCACATAAGCAGGGACATAGACAAAGCAGAGGCTTTCTTTACCTTGGTCTTCAACACTGAAGATGGGCTTTGGGACCCCCAAAGCCCTGGGCTAGAGAACCGTGGCTGTGAGAATGATAAACTCCCAATCAATCCCAAACTTGTGTAGGATTTGCTGCTCCAGCTAGACCCCTATAAGTTGATGGGGCCTGATGAGATTCATCCAAGGGTACTTAAAGTGATGGCTAATGTCATAGCAAAATGTGTCTCTGTGATTTTTTTTTTTTTTCAATACTTCTGGAACCTGGAAAGGTCCCAGATGACTGGGAGCTGGCAAATGTTGTCCCAGTCTTCAAGGAGGGTAACAAGGTGAAGGGTTTAGAGGGGAAGCCATATGAGGAGTGGCTAAAGTCACTGGGTTTGTTCAGACTAGAGGAGGCTGAGGGGAGATCTCATGGCAGCCACAGCTTCCTCACAAGGGGAGAAGGAGGGGCAGGCGCTGAGCTCTTCTCTCTGGTGACCAGTGAAGAACCCAAGGGAATGGCAGGAAGATGTGCCAGGGGAGGTTTAGGTTGGACATTAGGAAAAAAGGCTCCCCAGGGAGGTGTCACAGCCCCAAGCCTGGCAGTGTTCAAGAAGAGACTGGACAATGCCCTCAGACACACGATGTGAACTGTGGGGTTGTCCTGTGCAGGGACAGGAGTTGGATTCAGTGATCCTTGGGGGTCCCTTCCAACTCAGAACATTCTGTGATCAACTCTTGCAATGTTAAATTGACTTCAAAATAAAAGATGTGCTAGAATTGAGTTATGTTACTTTGAGGTTTTGAGTGTTAAGTATGCAGCATACTAGAACTCAAAACTAAAAATGGAGTGGGGGTGTGATAGCTCAGACATGGTTGTGACAGGTGAGGTCTGTCTACAGATTATTCAGGCCTCTGAATGCAGAAAACCAGTTGAAGAGTGTTGAATGGGTTGCTACAGGTAAAATTCTGTATACTTACTTATTTTAAAATAGCTAACATGTTGATATTTTTCTGGAAAAATGAAGTGTTTGTTTCAGAGCTAAATGTTTACATTCATAGAAGGGGGAGAATCACACTTGTATACATCGTGAAAAATAGGGGAACAATGTAGATCTGGACTGCTATTCCCAATAGATGTTTTGTTTTGTTTTTTTTTCTGTGTTCCCTAGTACATGCTAAAAATATGTTCAATATCTTAACATCTGCATTGTTATGAAAAATGGCATGCCTTTGTTTTGGTTTCAGCTGTGTCTTTCTTGCATTACATTTTGTTCCATGTGCTCTCTTCAGTTGGGATGTGAAGTCATTTTCTTTTGTCAGCTGCAGACCTAATTGCCCTGAGTCCAGGACTGTACTGTGCAGTACTTGAATAAGTTATTTCTTTTGTTCTGCCTCAAGAAAACCCCAATCTTTATGGTGGGGAATATGGAGTTATTTAATTGTGAAATATCTTCTATTTGGCAGAGAGGGGCAGTAAATAGGGTAAAAATAAAGGGAACTAAGCCTCTTTAAATGTAGAAAAATGGAAATTGAAGAAAGACTGAGTATGTGGGTGTAGTTTGCATACTACTGTGTATTAGCATCTCTAATCCTAAGTGCACCAGCATGCCCCATTGGTTTCAAGTGGAGGATGGAATGCACATGAGGTAGACCCTCTCCTGGTTATACATGCCCTTAGAAGGCTTCTGAGCACTGTGCAGCAGGGGAAGATGAGCGAGTGAAGGTTGGTTGCAGTTCTGATTCACGTGTAAAACAGAAGAAGAAAACCAGCCAAGAAATGGGACTGGACTTGCTGGAAACATAAGAGAAGGATACACCAAGGCAATTTGGTAATGATGACAACATGGCAGTAGGTGAGGGACAGCCATGGGGAAAGTCATTAGCTGTTGGATGCTGCTGGTTCCCAGCACACTACGTGGAACACAAGATTCCTGGGTTCTTCTTTCTCTCCTGATCTGGAGCACTGCCAAAGCTGATACCCACACACTGATTTTTGGTTTCTTGATTGACTCAAGCAACAAAGCTGAGTGTTAATGTTCTAATGCTTTCTCTCAGGTGTGCAGTTGACAATAGGTTGCCACAAAAAGGAATCAAAGAGAAATTTGACTGCCTGGGTTGATTTTTTTTTTTCTTTTTTTTTTTTCCTAAAGTTGAAGAAACTCCCCATGTACAGAATGCACTTTAAAAGGCATGTTAAGGGGGCAAAGCCAGACAGCCAGATCTGGGAAATGAAATGAAATCGAGGTTGCGTGTGTTACTTTAGTTCTGCATTCTTGGATGTATGAGTTGGTGCAGAGTCTTCTAATGAATGGTAAGTATTGTGATTTTTTTTTTTTTTTTTCCAGAAGAGACACATCTGTGACAAAATGATAGTGTTTGTGGGATGAGTTGGGAATATGTAGTAGATGAGGTGATCACAGATATTCCTGAGATGGTTTGCTTGTACAAACCTGTAGCAGACACTTGGCTGGCATTGGCAACTTCCTCATCACAGGGGCTCCTGCTAGATGCTCAACCTGCAACTCCACTCTTCTGGTCAACAGCACCCATGGCAACAACAACTTCTGGGGCTTACCTATGTTTAGTGCCCTCCCTTAGTAGATCCCTAGAGGTGTAGGAGGTTTCCTTCTTTTGTGCACTTGCAGTGAGGCAGCAGTGTGACAGCAGGTCCTGGCTTCCTACAAGCTTCCCGTGTGCTTCAAAGGAGGTGCTGGCCTGTGTGGGCAGCCTTCATTTATCATTTTGAAGTAGCCAGCATCCTGCTAATGGTGCATGTGGTATACTTCGGGAACATATCATCTCTGAATTTCTTCTTGTCACAAGAGCAGGAAAGTGTAAGTGATATAGGGCATTGGACAAGGACAGAGGAGGATCTCATGGCTAAGACATCAGATGGTATGAGAGTGTGCTGAATTCTGGTACTGCTGCCTGTGCCACGGAGTTCCTGTGTGAAGCTGTCATTTTGGGGCCAACTGCTCAAATGCTAGTGCATGTCTTGTTTTCTGGATTTCTAAATCAACTGCAGGAGATGCGTGGTCACTCAAAGCCAATTTTAGATGACTTGATGTGAGGAGTGCAACAAAAGGCACAACCACAATTAAGGAATGATAGGCAGTGAGACTTAACTACTGAATATGTTACATGATACTGGAAGAATTGGACAGCCTGGGGTCTGGAATGGTCTAGTTTCAGGCCAAACACAGGTTACTGGGATTCCCTCTCCCCCCCTCACCTACCTCCCCCCCAATTTTTATATTCCCCAGAGAGCGATGTGCTTAAATAGAAATGATTGAAACCAAAAAGGCAATAGATGTGTCACTTAATCTATAGCTCTTTTCTATATTAAGTTAGTTTTAAATAGCATTAAAGGCTCAGTTTAGCAAAGCACTTTAGTAAGGCATCTAACTGCATATTTGAATTGAGGCCAGGATTGATAAACTTGGATACTGTGTCATAATATATTCTAATAGGAACACTGCATCCACAATGGTTAATGTGTATGTCCCAAACAGGGCTGTGTCTTCCTTCTGCTGAGGTTCGGGGTTGCAAGTTTCAAAGCTGGTTTATTTGTGGGTTTGGTTCACATGTTTCTAGTAAGAATGGGATACAAAGGAATTTTTTTTTACATAATAGATTTATAAGCAACGAATAATGACTAATTTTCCTAAATACCTGCTGTCCATCGCAGAGGTCACTCTCCTTTTGATTCCTTTAGCACTACTTTATTTTTTGCAGTGATTATGGAATCATTTGCTGTCCCTGTACAAAATTTATTAATAGCTACAGCAGATTTTCTGAAAGAGCATTCTGAGTCTTCAGCAAACTGGAAAGGAAAAAAACATTGTTTAAGTAAAGTAGCATTAAAACAATACTGATTCTCAGTTTATGGGGCAGCATTTAAAATTGTGCCTGAAAGCTCACTGTGATGAGGCCTTTACAATTACAACTAAAAGACTATTTGCTAGTTTTAAAAAATGCAAAAAGATTAAAGCTAAAACTTTCACAGCTTCCAAAAGATAGACCTCTGGGCAGTTGTCCTCTTGAAAGAAGAGGTAAATATTAAAGGCCTCTAAAAGACATTAATGAAGAACAAGACAGGAAAAATCCATGCAAGGGAAAAAGAGTGTAACTAAGGACATATCTATAAAAAAGGCACATGATGTACCTAAAATATTAACAACATTTTTGAAGTCTTACTAAAGTCATGTCAAACTGAACTATCATAAACAGAAACCAAATTAGAAGAAACATTGTTTTCACCTGACTTTCCAGTGGAAAAATACTGACTTATTTTTTTCAGTTCCTGCAAAATTTTCAGAGTTACTTCTTGTGGCTGGGTAAAGAGCACCTTGGCCAGAAGTTATTATTTAAAACTACTGTAAATCCTTCATAAAGGTATAGGAAGTAAGTGTATTTCCCTTAGCTTTGTGAATTGAGTTATAATTTCAAAATTTAAAATGTCAGTGACTATTCTCTTTAAGTCTCTCTGTAAATCAAATGAAGAGTGAACAAAATGCCAACGTTTCTTAATGAGGATGGTGACTTCTAGAAAATAGTGTCTTTAGGATATGAGAAAATGTAATCAAAATGTGTTCATTCAAAAAATAGTTTTTTATAGCAAGGAAGAGTATGTTTGATTATTTTAGAATAAAATATGGTTGCATTTGCTGTTAGTAGGCCGATTAAGTTGATACACTCAAAATCCTTGGTGTGATAAAATGGCATTTCCCACTGTTTCCTCTTAAAACTAAACATAGTCATGTTTGGTTTTTGTGATGCATTTGATGAACATATTAAAAAAACCGACATGATTTGAATTAGAAATTAATAAATCTTTTATGTTATGTCATTATGGAAAAAAATTAAGTTGTCTCCTTTTTCACTTACAGTTTAGTTTTGCAGTGGTTATTGGATCGTTCAAGGTTTCTGTCTGGAAATCCTCCCACAAATTAAGCTTAACAGCCGATAAAGTAAAGTAGTATTTTACTGTACGGTGGTAGGGCAGTTTTCTACTCTGCTAGTTATAACAGTCTTAATTTTGAGGCTCTCTGGGGATGAAATTACAGTTTCTTTTGTGTACTCCTATTAATCTTTCAGCAATCATAGCTAAACAACGGGAAACACTAATTTCAAGTTTTCATCTTTTTTTAAAGGCAACCTAAGTAAATTTTATGAAGATTACTCGTAAACTTATGTCTCTGCTATACCAAAACAGCACAGTATAACTTTCTTTTGTCTTTTTTTATAGATGTTATCATAAAAGTAATTATATAGCCTTTTCCTTTTGTTTTCCAAATCTAGACTCTCATTTTATTTTCTGTATACATACAGACCTAACTTCTTTTTTAAGAAAACAAAACAAAAAACAAGCAAACAAAACTAGGCAACAGTGATACAAAGATTTATTTTATTTATTTTATTATTTTATTTTTTCATCAGGAATGTGATCCTATATTGCCATATTGGTCCATCTGGCTAGAGTATATTCCTCTAGTGTGTTGCCCCAACTGGCTCATAGTTCTGGAGGAATCACATATGTATGGACAGGTGATGCATCCATAAATTAGAGTATGCTTCAACCCCACAACATCTAAAACAGTGTGGAAGAGTAATCTCTTGTCTTCCCTCTCCTTCCTGGAGTAATCAACCTATAAAAATTATTTTTTACCATTGTTTTCTTTTGTAGCATTTCTGACTCAAAAAATAAAAAACAACTAGGGAGCTGATATTTGCTTAGTGAGTAACCTTTCATTTTTATTTTCCCCAGCTCTTGAAAATGTATTAGGACATTTGCATATTTGTTTGGTATATATCCGATATGTTTTTTATATATATGTGTGTGTTTATGTATATATATAAAAAAAATATGGAGTGTGTGTATACATGTATGATACCTATCCAATTTCCTCTGGTTGTTTCTGTTATCATGACTGAGACAAAATGGTTTTTCTTCAATGGTAATGTCTCTCTGTAGGTGATTTGTAAATGTAGCTGTCCTGTGTATCTAATTCCTCTTCTGGAACTACTCCTAGAGAGAACATATTAAGGGACTATCAGTGAACAAATAAAGAGTGGGGATAAAAGTTTGACACGGAAGTCAGTAGCAAAAGCCCTATTGACCCTATTGGGATGAGAATGTGTGTGGGAGAGGATGCACAGTAATACATGGTCATATTAAATCACTGTTGCCCCCAAATGTCCTTTGTGCTGCTTCACCATGATTCACTGACTGTACCCTACTATTCAGCTTATGAAAACTAATTCAATTAGTAGAAAAATTCACATAAATCTCAAAGTATACTAATGCTTTTGCTGTGATTATTATTCAGCAAGTTAAAATACTATTAAATGTTCAACACAATCAACCTCTGTTAGTTTTAAGTGTTTATTTTTTAGGATCTTGTTCTGTCATGTGCTATTACTTTTTTGGAAAAGAAAAAACATTTCAGTTATAGATTCTACAGTAAAGTAGGAATTGAGAAAAGTATTGATAGTCAACTCAGACTTGAGAAACTTAATGGCATTACATGATGAAGAGTAGTGAAGTATTGTAAGGAATCTGGGGCTGTTTGACTTGGACTTGCTGTACTTCTGGTACAAGTAACTCCTTCTACAAATAACTACGCATGTAAATCATGCTACTATTGCTGCTTATGTGTGTAGCATTAACAAGTTACACACAGAATCATAGAATTGTTTTGGTTGGAAAAGACCCTCAAGATCATTGACTCCAACCATAACCTACCTGTAGCATTAAGCCATGTCCCTAAGAACCTCATCTACACATCTTTTAAACCACTCCAGGGATAGTGACTCCACAACTTCCCTGGGCAGCCTGTTCCAGTGCCTGACAACTCTTTCTGTGAAGAATTTTTTCCTAACATCCAATCTAAACCTGACTAAGATCAGGTCTCTGTAGCATAGTCATCAAATCCTTTGGTATATACTTTGACTTCTATGAGCTGTGACAGTGCTTAATGTCCAAATTGAAGCATACATCTTTGGTCTTACAGAATCGGTGCTGTGTTTCTAAACCTAAAGTTTAACTGGTCAAGCACAGAAGATATAGCTGATGTTCTTCTACATGACCTCTGTTAAAAATGTGGTAGGTTTGAAGTGTGACCCCAAGGTTTTGTTGTGAGTTCAGTAAATAGTAGAGATGTTACGAAGCTGCTGGTTGCTTTTTATCTAAGGAGAGATTGATGCATTGCTCTGTAGAAAATTATAAAACTAGAAGATAGATGGCATCTAGAATATCAATGTCTAGTATTTGTGATACTAGAATATCACACACAGTGGTGTTATGATTTTAAATATTCAGTTTATTCAGAAGATGGGTATTGTTTGGAAAATGTAAAGCTGTGTACTCAGTAGTTTACAGACACACTAGTTTTGCCAAGAGTTGCCAAGAAGTTGATAGTTTGGACCAAGGTTTGCTGCGGTTGCTATGTGCAAAAGCCTAGAACAAGCCAGCGGGAAATAATACCAGGGTGGGAAAGTATTGCTATGGTTACAGAGTATTTTCTTTAAAGGAGAAGTGGATAACACAGCAAGAATCATTGAAACTTACGTGATATTGTATTATACAAAAAGCAGAAAGACTGAAAGATAACTGTCTTGTGCTCTTAATGGCATTTTGTTACTTTCCAGCAAAGAGGGATTTAATTAAAGTAGGAATAATTTGTGAAAGCTTTGTTAGAAAAGTATACTCAGCTTTTATTTTTTGAAGTGGAATGCCAGCACAATATCTTGCATATTTTGGCTCTGTCTCTTTGTTTTTAAAACAAAAAGATTTTTTTTTTCTCAAGTGGATTAAGAGTTCTTTTAAAAATAAAGTGTAATTACACACAAATAATTCAATACATATAAACTTTTAAGTCAATTTTTCAGTGCATTAAAAACTGTAAAATAGCTGCATTTTGCAAAAATACATGTAATTACAAAATACAATTAATATTGTAATAAATAAAAGCGTGCTTTAAGTGATGCTGTAAACCTGAACTGTAAAATTCATCTGGGAAACATACTTTTTTTCTTGCAGACATCCTCTAGGATTTAGTTGTAAACACTTCTGGCTTGATCCTGCAAATCAGGAAGTAAATACAGTATGGAAGTACAGCTCAGAGATTGCATTTTGATATTTGGGAAGATCCTTTCTTCCCTCCCCCGCCATGTTTATCAAGAGGCATGGTGTGAAGAATCCATACGGCATGGGCTGGACCATGCCCAGCTCACCCTGCCCCTCCAGCTGTTTGGAAATGCTGGAATGGCTGGAAACCAAGGAACCCTGTGGGAGGGACAGGACAAATTTCTGCTCTAGGACCAGGAAAAGCAAAACCCTTAAGAAGTGGCCTTTTTTTCCCATGACTACTGTGCTATGTTTGTCTGTTGCTCTTTAATAGCCATGTCTCTGAAAGCAGTATTGCTTGACTACACTTCGAGGCCCATTGCTGTAGTTCACTTGAGCCTGGTTGATGGAACCAGACATACAACACAAAACTCCTGAGCTGCGTAACTGTCTGGAAGGTCTACACCTGACCCTGGTGAATGTGCCAGTTTCATTTATTGTCTGTGCCAGGGAGCATGGAGCAGAATTCATCGTGCTGGGGAGGGTATAGGATGGCAAGAAGTGGGGACAGACAACATCTCTGCTCACAGGACCTTGCTTCCCTTTGGAGCACAAATCCACAACATCACATAAATTGTTCGTCACATCTCTGCCTTGGGCATGTTCTGTTGAAGGTAAGAAAGGGGAGGATTTAAGTGATCAGGTGAAATATGTTCAACTATTTATTACTATTTTCCATAGTTTTATTGCTGGTTTGCTGGTACTGTAAGGTAAGCATTTTTAGTTTGGAGATGAGGCACTGCCTTTTACTTTACTCTTGACAAGTATACACAAACATGAAAAAAACTTGCTGTATCTAGTAGTGCAGACCCTGGCCATTTCAACTGAGATCAAAGAACCTCTTTAGATAATCTGATAGCTTTGCCAGATAAATCCTGACTTCTGTGCAATGGACACTAAGATGCACTGTGAAGTACAAATTGGGGAAAGAATGGTCCTGATAGGGACCAAAGTATACAAGGGATGGAGTTCATCTGTGTAAGAACACTGAGACAAGAGCCTTGACGAGAGAAGACCTGAGACTGGGGAGTAGCAAGGGAACTGAGATCAACTGAGAAAATGTAGATTGGCCAATTGGGCAGAAAAATAGGGAGTTTAAGGAAGAAGTCTCAAGATGGAGACGGGAACTGGGATGTGGAAACCTGATGGACTCGAAACTGGACTGAAATGAAGAACTGGAGACAATGGAAAAGCATAACAGTGATGAGAGCAAGTGGCTTGGAAGCTTAAGAGTGAATGAAGAACAATTCTAGTAAGGAAAAAAACGAAGCGTCTAAAAGTAGAAGATATCAAGGCTGAGGAAATTGTGTGTGCCTCAGGTAGACCCAAAGATTTCTGAGCATGGCCTACCATCTCTTTGTTTTTGTAAGATGTTATTTGTAGTTGACACACTGTCAAAATAAGGGCTTACATGGAAGAGAGCATCTTACTGCTTTGGTTACTCCCTCCATTAGCTAAATTGTAGAAGTCTATAGTGTGGATCCAACCATTCCACACTGTGGTCAGGCCACTTTCCTATGAAAGTGTTTGTTCTTCATTTTTTTCCCCTAGGGCTTTAAAAATATACTGAATAAAAATAACCTTGTGCTAAAAAATACCTAAAGTCAGTATTAGTGTTGGCAACGCTGTCTTAGCTCACTGTAATTCTGATTGTTTAGTCATGACAGAGGATCTAATTACACCTTCATATAATGCTTATGCCAAGAGGCATAAGCACTACTTCACTACTTCAGGTGAGTTTGCATGGGGATGCATCAAATTTGACAACTGCAGACCCTGGAAGATGTGTGGTGAACAAGAGAAGTTTGCAAAGAATTACTTAAGGAACTGAGTCCTGCCCTGGGACTCTCTTTATGTCTCTGTCATAGAGGTCTGAGAGATGTCTTTCACCTCTGTTGAAAAGCTGTTTTTCCTACTCAGTTATGCCATTTTCAGAGAATCTGCCTATGTGTGATTGTTGGCAGTGCTGAGCAGTCTTTTCCTTCAGCGAGGTCAGTGGAAGCTGTATTTTGAAGGTCTTTGACTCCTGGCTTGAGACAACTTAGGTGTGATTGACCCCTAGCCAAAAGCCATTGGAATGTCTTGCTTTGGTGATGGCTGAGGTGGTTTTGAAGCAGTTGCTGAACCATTGCAGTTTACAACTCAGCTTATAGGCTACTGGGCACCATTTCTCTTTTATTTTTTGCTATAGCTTAAATTGGATGACCACAGTCAGTGGTACTTCAAGCTTTATTCTCTTTACTCCTCAGTTCCTCAGGGGTGAAATGAAGATAATTCTTGTTCCTTTTTTTCATAGGGAGATGGTGCTTATAAATATTATGGAAGTAATTTTCACAGTGTACATACAGTGGTGATAAGCCCATGAAGAAATTTGTGTATTTCTTTTGAAAGCTGGAATTGAATAGGATGCAGCAGGAAGGTCTATAGCTAGGTAGTGAATGGCAGAGTAAATTGAAAATACAGTTTTGCTCATTGACCAAACAGCTAGTGATCTTGTACACTGAATGAGATGGACCTGTACAAGAAAAATAACCCTAGGTTTTGAACAATAGCTGGAGACTATAATCACAGAATCATAGAATGGTTTGGGTTGGAAGAGACTTTATGAATCACCTAGTTCCAGCCACCCTGCCATAGGTGGGGGCACCTTCCACTAGATCAGGTTGTTCAAAGCCCCATCCAATCTGGCCTTGAACGCTTTCAGGGATGGGGCATCCACACCTTCTCTGGGCAGCCTGTTCCAGTGCCTCACCACCCTCCTGGTGAAGAATTTATTCCTTACATATAATCTAAATCTACCCTCTTTCTGTTTAAAGCCATTACCCCTTGTCCTATCACTACATGCCCTTGTAAAAAGGGCCCTCTCCAGCTTTCTTGTCAGTCCCATTTAGGTACTGGAAAGCTGCTATAAGGTCTCTTCTCCAAGCTGAACAGCTCCAGCTGTCTCAGCCTGTCTTCTTAGGAGAGATGCTGCAGTCCTCTCATCATCGTCATGGCCCTCCTCTGGACTTGCTCCAACAGGTCCCTGTCATTCTTATGTTTGGGGTCCCAGAGCTGAACACAGTACTTCAGGTGGGGTCTCATGGGAGTGGAATAGAGGGGGAGAATCACCTCTCTCAACCTGCTGATCATGTTTCTTTTGATGCGGCGCAGGATATACCTGGCTTTTTGGGCTGCAAGCGCACATTACCAGCTTGTATTGAGCTTCCATCAACCAGCACCTCCAAGTCTTTCTCCATAGGGCTGCTCTCAATCTGTTCTTTGCCCAGCCTGTATTGGAGCTTGAGATTGTCCTGACCCACGTGCAGGATCTTGCACTTGGCCTTGTTGAACTTCATGAGGTTCACACAGGCTCACCTCTCAAGCCTGTCATGTCAAGGTCTCTCTGGATGGCATCCCTTCCCTCTAGTGTGTTGGCTGCACCATACAACTTGATGTTGTTGGTAAACTTGCTGAGGGTGCGCTCAGTCCCACTGTCCATATTGCCAACAAAGATATTAAACAGCTCCAGTCCCAATACTGTCCTGTGAGGAACATCAGTTATCACTGGTCTCTACTTAGACATCAAGCCATTGACTGCAACTCTTTGAGTGTGACCATCCAGCCAGCTTCTTATCTGGTGAGTGCTACATCTGTCAAATCCACATCTCTTCAATTTAGAGGCAAGGATGTAATGTGCAACAGCGTCAAATGCTTTGCACAAGTCCAGGTAGGTGGTATCAGTTACTCTTAAGGCATTATTTGCCCTTAGTGAAGCCATGTTGACTGTCAGCAATCAGATCCTTATTTTCCGTGTGCCTTACTGTAGTTTGCAGGAGGATCTGCTCCGTGATCTTGCTGAGCACAGAGATGAGACTGACTGGCCTGTAGGTGCCCAGGTCTTCCTTTTTTACCTTTTTAAAAATTAGAGTTATGTTTCCCCCTTTCCAGTCAGTGGGAACTTCACCAGACTGCCACAGCTTCTCAAATGTTATGGCTAGTGGCTTAGCAACCTCATCTGCCAGCTCCCTCAGGACCTGCAGATGCATGTCATCAGGCCCCATGGACTTGGTGTGTGCACACATAAAGGAAGATAGACTTTAGGCTGCACACGTGTCCTTCAGTCTGACCCCATCTGCGTTTTGAGGGCTCAACTTCACACTAAGATAGTGTTTCGTGCATCATAAGTTTTTAGAAATACAAGTATTTTACAGACCTGTATGCCTTTAAACATTGTTAATATTTCCATAAAAAGATTAAGTAACTGGGAATACTAATTCAGTGATAAAGTCTACCTGATATAGCTTACTAAAAAGAGTTCTTAAAAGCTGGTCAGTGGGCCAGTCCACATGCTCCTGCATCTGGCTACCAACCAAAAGGACATATTTATAAAGTAATTGAGATAATCTCTGTAGAAATCATGGGTTTCACTCCTATTGTTAGGTGCAATGGAAGCCTAGAATAAGCAAACCCTACATTTGGTGGGACTGAAAACTCATCTTACTTCTCTCTGTCCTGTTCTTCCACTATACCCTTGCTTGGAAGCTAGCTTTTATTCTCTTTGCCAAGGTCCCCCCCTTTCTTTTGTTTTCCTGTGATCCTCAAATTTAACAGGACATAATTTAACTAGTGACATGCTATTGAAAAAGTGAGGCTTCTAGCCATAAAACCTATGAATAAAGTATTAGAATTTTAATTAATGCTTCACTTTAATAGAGGATAAGTTTTTGAAATAACCTGTTGAAACTTTCTGCAGGGAAAAAACATTAATGGCAGTTTCTCAAAGACCAGAGAACTTCAAATCTCATATTTTTCTAGAAAATACAACATTTTTTTTATATTATGTAACATCCTTAACTGCTTATTAATTATAGCATTGAATAGCTGTAACACAGCTTGGTCTACCAAGTCGAGAGGCTAGGGTGCTTGATTGCTGGTCTTCAGTCTGTGTTTATGCTGGTAAATTTTTGATGTCCTGAATAATCCTGGTGAGATAACACTGAACAAGAACAGTAGAAAGGGAACCCTTTAAATCCTCTACCTTCTACTGGAAGTCAGTGAAGGACTTTTCATTTGGGGTATAATCATTGCTTGACATTTTCGTAATAAGATACTAGTGTGCTGAAAATTATGGAGCAAATGTTTCTACAGACAAATACATGGCAAGTATTCTTCCTGGTTTTGTATACATAGAACAAATTCACTTGCGTAGGAACAGTCCAGGTAGGAGAAAGATATTTTTGTCTTCCCATTTGTGTGCGTACATGCAGCAAAATGAGGTTCTTCACAGGCATATGAAGGGAAGGATTACTGCAGTAAGGAGGAAATTGATTGCAAATTAGAGTCAACAAATTCTTCCCTATTGGTCCTGATTTCTGTGTTCTCCAAACTGTTTTGTTGTTGATTAACAGCACCGAGGACTGAGTGCTGCTTTACACACACTTTACTCAACTTCTTGAACCATGTGCATGAACAGAAGTCACGTTATCATTTGAGTGGGTTTGGGTTGCTTGCACGTCATTGATTAGTGCTCCTGGAGGTACTGCAGCATGTCCCAGGCCTTCTGTTTAAAAGCACCATAAGAATATCCTGCAAACAAATACTGAAAAACTTTGCTACTTTTAATTATATAAATGTTTGACATATTTTTTCCTTAAGTTCTCAGTTCTAAGCCTGGAAAACTGTGGAAGTAAGAGTCAGACAATGTCAAGGTGACAAAAATGAACTGTCAAAAATTTTACCTCTTCTGCTCCAGGGAATAATTTAGTATTTGATAGAGAGAGGGGAGAGAGTAATGAGCCTGAGGGATTCCTTGTCAACGAGGGAAGGAAAGTAAAACCTCTTTCATACAAGTCCAGCCTGTAGCTGAAAGTAGAAATAATGGTGTTAATGAAAGCAGTGTGCACCTTTGTCAAAGCATGCAACTTTTTAGAACTTCTTGAAAGACCTGGGCAACTGAAGGACCTGCATGGGCAAGTACCACATCCTGCACCTGGGGAGGAATGACCCTGTGCACCAGTACATGCTGGGGGCTGACCAGCTGGAAAGCAGCTTTGCAGAAAAGGCCCAGGGCTCCTGGTGGACACCAAGTTGAACATGAGCCAGCAATGTGCTCTTGCTACAAAAAAGGGAAAGGGTATCTCAGGCTGCATTAGGAGGAGTGCTACCAGGAGGTGGAGGGAGGTGATCCCCTCTACTCTGCACTAGTGAGGTCACACCAAAATTGCTGTGTCCAGTTCTGGTCTCCCTAGTACAAGAGAGACATGGAGCTACTAGAGAGTTGAGTGAAGGGCCACAAAGGTGGTGAAGGGACTGGAGCATCTCTCCTGTGAGCAAAGTCTGAGAGAGCTGGAGGTGTTCAGTTAGAGAAGAGGAGGAGTGGGGGGGAATCTTATCAATGTATATAAATACCTCAAGGGAGGGTGCAAAGAGGACAGAGTCAGGCTTTTTTCAGTGGTGCCCAGTGATAGGACCAGAGGCAATGGACACAAACTGAAACAAAATGAGGTTCTCATCAAGAAACACATTTTCAGTGCGGGAGATGACCAGGCACTGGCACAGGTTGCCCAGGGAGGTTGCAGAGTCTCTGTCCTTGGAGATTTTCAGAAGCTATCTGGGCATAGTCCTGGGCAACTGGCTCTAGGTGGCCTTGCTTGGGCAGGAGGGTTGGACCAGATGACATCCAGAGGTCCCTTCCAACCTCAACCATTCTGTGATCTTGTAGTTGTGGTGAGAAACCTCCTCTACTATATTTCTTACAATAAAGAAAGCGGAAATATCATTCTGCTGCCCTTCAATACTGTTGTGTCTGCTTGTTTATTTAGTCCTCAAAATGTCCTCTGAAAAATATTATTATTTTAATGTTTAAAAGTTATTAATTATTTTTAAAACCATAGTTAATCGTTCTGCTGTTCCTCTGTGGTACTGAAAGGTTTGTGGTAAGTATTTGTGCTGCAGTTCACAGTCTACATTGTTCTTATTCTTACTGATACAAATAAACAACAGCTAGTATGACAAAACACCATTGCTCTGTAGAACATTAAGTCTACTCAATTTATAGACTCTTAGAAAACAAATATGCTTGGAGGCAAAACAAATATCAAAACTCTAAGCATATCTATGCTCCTATCTATACATTTGTACATGTTGGCTAACCAAACTGTTAGGCAAACTGTGATCAGATGGATTATTCTTGGACAGTTAAAAAGTTCTTTTCCCTCTGATTTCTTTAAATTTTTCTTTTTAATTTGATTGTTGCCTTACCATTACTTTGATGTGTATTTATATATAATTCCACTCATTCTTACTTAGGGCGTATTGTAGTTTCAAGACAGGCATGTGTACTGAACAATGTCCCAATCTAATCATTATTACCATACCAAAGTCTGCTTTGGTACAAAACTACTTCTCTCCCTATCCAGCTTTCCTTGCCTAAGTACCAAAATGCTGATTAAGCTGCCCGCACTTGGAAATTTTTTCCTGCTCATGAAGACTTTTTGCTACCTTTTTTTTACCTATCTCCAAGTAGTTTCTCTTTTGATGCTGTTTTTTTCTGAAATATTTTGGTCCTATTTATTCTCCAGAACACCTCTGTTTAGGTTGTGACTCAGTAGTCTGGATACCACGGTGGAGGTTGCTAATTTGGTGGACATACTTGTGCTAGTTTACATCAACAGAATTTTTCCTCTATGTTGATTCAAGACAGCTATTTTGAAGAATATAGACTTTGAAATGTTCATAACATTTCTTCTTTCTTTTACTGCCTTTTTAGAGTGCATTTTTTTATTTTTAAGTGAACTCTCATGCTATCTTTGGAAGAGTTTTCTTAAGTATTTTTTGGTTTTTCCTACTCTTTCTTCCTGCTACAAGTTATCAAACCATTAATGGTCATTTGTGCTGAAATAGTCTATTAGTTACAGTAAACCTGCTTGCTGTGAGTTGGGCTGTATTAATTATATCTAACAGCCAAGTGTGAGGTTTTTTTATATTTGTGTTATAGTTCAGATCTCCTCCAAGTTCCTTGGGGACTGCAAACTAAAAATATGTTTAAGTGCACAGATTGTTCTAGTCGCTAAAGGGCATTTCCTTATTCCTGTAAGGACTTGCTGTGGGAGCAGCTCTGAGTTGACTGAAGGGCAAATTTTTGGCAGAACAAACATCTTCCATCTAATACCAGCTCAGGAGAGCATCTTTCTCTGCTATATGCTATTGGAATAAAAAAACCAAAAAGTTCTTTTGAGAATTGGAAGTTTAAAACAATCAGGTAAGTGGCTACCAAAGCTCTGCAAACAAGCTGACTGGTTTAAAAATAAAAAGCCCGGGAGCATCAGTAAGTTGACCAGTGACAGTGTCTGGTCTTACAAAATTACACTGAATTTTATCTTTCTATCCATAATGTTCTACCCTGGGGACATGTTTTTGCATCTCGGTATTTACAGGCTTGCTACCACATAATCAGTGAACTTGTTGCAATGAGAATGTTGTAATAAGAAATGCATTTGAGTTCATCCCAACAGTGCAAGACAGTAGGACACCTAAAAGGGATCTACATATGTAAAAATGTTTAGGACAGCTTTTGCTCAGCATTATACAATGCTGTCCCTTTGGCCAAATGAGTTAGAGATACAATTTATTGAATTTTGCTGTTTTAAAAACTAGATGTTGCTTGAAATGAAATTGGAGAACTCTATTGATGCTGGCGTACCAAATTTTAATGTCTTGAAATGTTTGAAAATGTATGTTATAAATCTCTTGTCATGCACAGTATTTGCTCTTCCTGTAGCAATGAAACACAGATGGATGTATTTTGCTATTCTAACCTAAATTGTGTTTAAAATGTTATTCAAAACCTAAGTTCATAAATTATTCTGGTGTAAAGTTTGGTTAGTGGATCACATTGTTTCCCTATACCTGCAGAAAATACCTGTGCACCACGGTTCATTTTATTAGGTTAAAACTTGCAGGACTATTGAACCTTGTGATGTTTATTAGTATAAAGCAAGGTTAGTCTTTTTGTTGAGCACAGGACTTGTAACCAGGGGATGAAGCTCTGTTCTTGCCTCAGTCTCCAAACCTTCCTATATGACCTGGAGAAAATAATTCAGTCTTCTTATGTTCTGCACTTATGAACAGGAGAAAAGTTCTGCAAGTACAGGCTAAAAAGGCTTTTTAATTCCTGAACGTTGTCACGATGCTTTGGGATCCTGAAAAGGAAGGTACCAGGTAAAGGGAAAGGACAGATCACTACGTTCCTCCTTTTCAGGTTTCAAAGGCGCAATTTGGAAAAGCTTCTTGAAGTTTGAAGTCCTGTTTCCTTAATATATCCTGCATCAAACATAAACACTTTTATTTCTCTCTGGCTCACTTTTCAGCTTTCATTTCTTACTCCTCAGGAAAATCTCCTAAAACTGGTCCATGTGTTTCTGCTAATTACTGCTGTCTGCCATTTTAGAAAAACGAGGAAGAATTAAGTAGTTAGAGGAACCGGGCAGTAAAAAGGGTCGCTTTTGGACAATTCATGAAGTAGCTGGTGCCTTTTAATGGTAGGGTACTCCCTCTGCTCATGAATTATTCATTTTAGTGCTTTTGTTATAATGGCGACAGTGTTCAGTCTCTGAGGCAGTTCTGGATAGCCTTCCTCAGTTGAAATATCGCACAACAGCAGCTACCATTTGTTTTATAAACTAATGCATCTAAGTCAATAACATTGAGTAAATGTATTTTCACAATCAAGAAAACAAGAAAAGGGCTGAATAACAGTATTATAATTAAGAGGGTCTGTTTTGCTGAAGGTTCAGTTTGTTTACTTTTGTGGGAACTATTCAGGGAAATAATTTAAAATAAATATTTTTACAGATTATTGTGTTTAGCCTTAGATGCAAATTATATCTATAATGAAAACAGACATTAGTGTCTCTGCTCTGGATAGCATTGTTCAATAAAAGGCAGTTTAAAAACACTCATTGCACATAAACACATCAAGCTTTTCTTAAAACCAATGTTTAAAGGTCTCTTTGAAAAGGTTTTTAAGATGAAGCATAACGTATCCGCATAACCCACACAGAAAATGTATCTGAGCCATGTGCGTACAGAAATAAAAGTTTCTTTTTGGTATCTAGTATCAGTCTTTCGTTAAAGCATGGACTTTCCTAAAGAGAAATTCCAGTGCAGGCGGTTACGGGTTCTCCCCTCACGGCCTCCCCCCCGCCTCCCAACACTTTTGTGACGCTGACCGAAGCCCCGCAGGGTGCATTGGGGACAGTCCCCACGCAGAGTGGGGAATTCGGGGCTGGGGACTCCGCGGGGAGAAGCATGTGTTCCAGCACAGCGCGCTCCCTCTCTCTGATGTGATTTTAAAAGATGTGTTTTCTCCTAAGCCATATATGTACTCCTAAAATGCCTTCGAGCTATAGATAAGTGTGCGTGAGGAACGTAAGACGGGAGCAGATAGATGAGCAATTAGGTCATTTGGATTAGGACGGAGGGATTTTTTGCACTGAACTCTCTTCTCATTCCTTGCTGATCAGATTCTCTGCGTACACGGAGGGTTGAAACTGCGTAAGTAAAGAAAACTCCATAGATGGATATAGTTGCAGAACTATAAGGAGCATTGAAGAAAAGTTTGAATTGAAAGTATATGTGGTTTCGGGGAATCTGAATCATGCAGTATTACTTTCACTTTTTCTAGGCTTGTATTTCCTATGAACAAACCATCCGGGAGATAGAAGTTCTGATTTAGATAATGTCTTGCAGTCTTTGGAACAACACATTCTGCTGGAGGGGGAGTCCCTTCGGCAAAGGTTGCGCTCTGTGAGCAGAAAGCTTTCCCCGCTGCCCACCTTCACGTTGTTTCTGCCGGGAATGTCAACTTTGGGCCTTTTCCTGCAAATTTTTCTAATATTTAGGTGGCTGCCCCACGTAAAATGGAAGCAGCGATAGGAACCCCTCCTTTCCTTTTTCCTGTAGCTCTGCTCAGACCATTCTCTGTTAGCATGGTAGTGGTACAAAGTGTGTGGTCTTTCAACTCTGAGTAATGCATTTTGTGCTGTGTGACTGAAAATGCCTCGTAGTCTGCCAGGGCTGACTGAGGGTTGTGGAATGTGGTGCCTTTTCTCTTATTCTCTATGAAATTTTTTTCCCCTCCTTTTTTTTTTTCTTTTCTTTTTTTCTTTCAGTAGAAATGTGTAGGCAGCTTGTTGAGAAACCTCAAGATGCAGGGGAAATGCTTGTACGTTGTGGAATGCGGCTTCCCCTGGGAGACCCCGGCCGGGCGGGCAGTGAATGAGCAAAGTGGAAGAATGAGAAAGGGAGGAGGCTGGAGGCAGGGACAGATAGGAAAGAGTGAGAGAGGAGGAAGGAAGGAGGTGGAAACAGAGGGGCCCATTTCCCTTTTTCTGAAGCAATGACAGCTGGTTCTGTCCTGCCTCACATGACAAAGTGCTTTGGAGAGGAGTATTTAAGCTGGATGCCAGGGAGCAAGGGTGGTCAGCTGATTTTATTTTATTTCTTTTTCCAGGCTTTAGTCAGGTGATCACTGGTGACTAGTCAGCCCACCAAGAAGGGACTTCAGCACACAGGTAAGAGAGAATCTGTGTACTCTGACATGCAACTGGTGGGGACAGGGGGAGGTAAACAGTCCTAACATTGTTTGAATAGTTTTAAAAAAAGTGCTCCTGACTTGCTTGGGTGTGTAACACTCTGACTGTCTCTTTCAATGCTGCTACTTTTGCTATTCGCTCTTGTTTTCACTCTTTTTTTAAAATCTGTCTTTAATTAGGAGGTTTATTGGGGGAAAAAAAAAAAAAAGAAATCAATTGTGTGTTGCTAAATATAGTCCTGGTTATTGCATGAATGTTGCATTCTGTTACTTTTTGAATAAAATAACTTTCCATAATGCAAGTGTGTCAAATTCATATTTAGAGGGGAATTCCCAAATACTTAAACTATGAGTCATAAAAAGTTAAAGTACCAGTACAACAGTTCACGACAAAAACTCTGTTCAGCCTTTGGTAGCTGCTTTTGTATGTGTTGGTAGTTAAATATGTCTTTAAAAACCCAGAGATGTGCAAATGCTGAAGTGTTTGTAACTCTGTTGGCCAGAACACAAAACATACGTAGCGGAGGCTAAACAGATGACTGGGAAGGAGAATTGTTCAAGCGCTCTCGGTTTCATGCATCTTTTCTTTCATTGTTTGTATCTAAGAATCTGGTGAAAGAGTCTTCTCACGTGCTGATGGTGCTTCAAAGGGCTCTGACTCCCTAATTCCCTTTGTACGATGTCTTAGAAAACAAAATTAAAACAGTCATGCGTACAAGTACTGTAAGTGAAAAATTACAAAATAAAAATACCAAGTGAGTGTGACAGGTAATGGTGGTTTTCAGATGGTTGTGTGTCGAGTTATTGTGCCATCCTCCCTTCTCTTTAAACATAACTATGTAATGTGTTCATCCTTGCCCGTTACTTCTCTTTACTAAAAGATCTCAGATACTCTCTGAAATTTTGAATGACTCATACTGAAAGATGTGTTCAAGAGATTTTAAGATGAAAAAGACAGGCAAGTGTTCCCGGCTCCCACCTGTAGCTCTGAAAAATTCCTTGTGGTCTAGGGTCGAAGAGACTTTATTTTGAAAACCTGTGATACAAATGTCCATATTTTACAGCTAACCTTATTCCTGTCTACTATTTTGCAGTATTTAGAGAAAAACTATTTAAGACATACTTTTTCTTTTCCATCAGTTTATGCAGTGTTTCATAAGATGCTGGCGCTGTACACAAGAGGGATAAAGAAGCATGACTTTCTCATTACTTTTAATTTTGTGATGTTTCTCTTTTCTCATTGTTAAAAACGTCTCTGCTCGTGACAAGCTGGCTGTTAGATGTTGGTATTGTCTTATAACAACAGCCAGTGCTTAGATGCTCAGATGAACTGAGGTTTAATCTCGGGGAAGGAGACCCTGGAATGGGGTAGTGGCATATATGGAGGACTGTCCCTGTTGACCTCAGTGGACCTTTATCACACACAAACCTGAGGGAACACCCACCTTTGGGTGACAGACTGGGAAGATAATTGCAAGAAGCATCAAAGAGGTTGATAGTGGTAATAGTGTATTTGCAAAAAGGCACAATAGCTGGGAAGTCGTTCTTGTACTAGATCACGGTGCAGAGAGTGTTTTAGGTTTCAAGTAGTATCTGAAAATAGTTCTCTACTAAAGGATTTTGAGACATATTTTTCCCTTTTTGTAAGATGGGAGGAGAAGAGGTTTCATGAGGAGAGGAAAGATTAGCGAAGGGAAACCGTGTCAGGTAATAATGACTGGTTAGCAGAGATCGCTCTGAAGAGAGTGATGAGCTTGCCATGATGCCATGAGGGCCAGCAATGAGGCACTTGCTCTTCAGTGCACTCTGTCTGAGAATTGGGAACTGCATAGGCTTGGGGCTCTGGAGAAATCAGGTATCGAGTCTGAACTTACCCCAAGTTCCTGTAAGCCGTTCCACATTGGCTCTGTCTTAAGCAAAGTGATCTTTTGTGAATGGATGCAAATCTTCTGACATTTTTGTGCAGTTGTCCTTAGGGGAATTCCTGGCAGGTGGGCTTGTCCCAGGCTGAGTGCTGTAGAAATGCTGTCGGTGCACACGCGTAAACCACACAGTTCATATTCTCACACATAGGCGCTACTGTGGCATGAGAGGGGATCAGACATGTGAAACTGGAATGGGTAAATATAATACTAATATATAACTACTTCAGAGAGTACTGATTTCTTTTCTTTTTTTAAAAAAAATGTAGCAAAAACTGGGTAGTCATTGTAGACTGTTCTTTCTTCTTTTCTTTTTTCTTTTTTTTTCAATCTGTGGGTTTTCTTGATTGTGAGCACTAACATCTTTAAATTTCTAGCAAGGCAGACTGTCTAGTTCAAATATGTCTCAAAGACAGGAAATATTTTAATTTAAGGTATATTTCTGCCTTTTCATATGTGTTTTTAAATATGTTTGCATCTGGAGAGAAGGATTTGTTTGAAATATTACAGGTGCAGTTCCTAGATTTCCACTTATTGATGTAAGAGCATCTCTTTCAAATAACTTCTGACTTGTGATCACTTTAGGTCATGTTTATTTAACCTTGGCATTGCCTAATGATCATGATTGCCTTGCAGCTAAGTAGGAAAAAATAAATAACTTGCCTGCAAATGAGGAACTGATCCTGTGTATATGGCATTATAAAGGATAACATCTGCAGTATTTCATTTTCCTTAGAGTAGTGGAAGAAGAATTAAGAGTTCGACAGCTGTACTGAGTAAACTTTCAAGAACATGAGCTTTTAACACCTTTAAATATAGAGATACTAACTCTTGTAAATAAAACCAGTTTAAGAATCTTGAGAAAAATCTTAAGAAAGAGTAGCTGAATCACGTTATTTTAATGAAATATTTATTTTTAATGAAGTGTTTTACTATACATTTTCTCATCTCTTTTTTTTTAATTAACTTTGGAGAGTGAAGACCACAGATTTTTAGGTTTTATTTTTTATTACTAGATAAAGGACAGACCCTGCTGTTAGTCATTTTAGTAAGATCTGTATACATGTATATCAGGACTTCATTTGACACCAAGAGAGTCACCACTTAAGTATATATTCCACTTCTATTTCAGTTGGACGGTGTTTTAGTTGTTTAAAACCAAAACTCTTTCCTAGTTATGAGCAGAGTTACAGGCGCAGACATCAGAAACCTGGAGTAGGATTTTCCAGTTCTGAGGAACTTAGACTTTTCTGGTATTATTCACATTAATCTCTTAAGGCTTCGGTTGCATACTAAAACCCCCAAAACCCCGTGAAATGTTACTATCGCCAGGCAAAAAATCCTTCTTGTGCCTTTAAGATCCTCTTAGACCTATTATGTGATAGTTTTTTTGCGCTGGTTGAATTTTAAAATAGTCGGAAGGGTCGTTATTACTGCAAACCCCGCAGCGCAATCACCTCCTGTCCCGAACGGCCCCCGCAACGGTCGCCCTGTGTCGGGGAGGCGCCACCTGGCGGGCGGACGGCGGTACTGCACTGCCAAGGCCCCGCCTCCACATTAGGCCCCGCCCCCAGGTCACGCCGCGTCCCTCGGCCCCGCCCCCCCAGCCAGCAACTTCCCAGAGTCGGTGGCTTTACCGCCGGAGACCCATGTGCTGGGTTTCGTGCCTTTTTTTTTTTTTCTTTTTTTAATTTAACATTACTTTGGGGTTTTCTTCAACATTCCTCTAGTTTCTCACTTTCATAGAATCACAGAATGTCAGGGGTTGGAAGGGACCTCGAAAGATCATCTAGTCCAATGCCCCTGCCAGAGCAGGAACACCTAGATGAGGTTACGCAGGAATGTGTCCAGGCAGGTTTTGAATGTCTCGAGTGAAGGAGACTCCACAACCCCCCTGGACAGCCTGTTCCAGTGTTCCATCACCCTCACTGAGAGGAAGTTTCTTCTCAAATTTAAATGGAACCTCCTGTGTTTCAGTTTATACCCAGTGCCCCTCGTCTTACCATTAGTTGTAGCCTGGCTCCAACCTCATGACACTCACTTTTTACATATTTATAAACATTAATGTGGTCACCCCTCAGTGTCCTCTTCTCCAAGCTAAAGAGACCCGGCTCCCTCAGCCTTTCCTCATAAAGGAGATGCTCCACTCCCTTAATCATCTTCATGGCTCTGCACTGGACTCTGTCAAGCAGTTCTCTATTCTTCCTGAACTTTTCCCTGATATTTTATACCTGTTTTCTGTATTAATCCTGATTACATGATGCAATATACTGCAAGTGGCGATTGTTGCAAAGTCATCCTAACAAAAAATCCACCTCAATGAAAACTTGTATTTTTCCAAAACAGTGAGAGAAGACTCTTAAGAAGTCTCTACATTTAGTGAAATGTGACATGACTGCTAGCAAACCAAACTTAGTCTTAATGCAATAGCACACCAGCGGAATAATTCTTAATATGGCTGGATAACTGGGAAATGCTGTTTGTAAACTTACCAGAATCTGTTGGACTATAACAAAATGTTAGAAATACCCAAAGCTTCCTAAATCAAGTGTTTTGTGTTAGTATTCAACATCAGTATATGTGAGCTGTTTCCCAAATCAATTTTGCTTTCCATCTTAGCAGTTGAGGAGGAAAAAAAATGTCTTATGACTATATGCGTTGATAGAAGTAATAAGCTTCTAAAATAGTCATGAGCTCTGACACTTAATCACTCTTTCTGATGAATGACTATTCAGAAGTGAAAGTCCTGCCACAACACGCTTATATTTCAATTGAAAGCTGTCATTGCAGCACATGCGCTAAACCTCAGTTACATGGACTGAATATCCAGTAAGTTCACCATGTGAAAAGAATAAGCAAAAAACTATGTTTGATATTAAAACGCCTCGGTACTTCTGGAGCATCCTAAGAATAAAGTGGCTGCTCTTTAAAAGGTAAGAGCTAGCTGTAGGGAACTGCTTGCATGGGACTTGTCACTGGCAGCTTGCCATTTTTTCCCCCTGCCACCACATGTACCGCTTCGACCAGCGATGGCAGATTGCACTTGGTGGAGGCTGATAAGAAGGATTTTTCTGAGCTTGAACACAGAAGGTGCCATAATAAGCATCATAAATGTCCCATATTATAAAATCACTGAAGACGATGAAGTATGAAAAGAGTTAGTAAAGGATGCTAATTATGTGCAAAATTATTGGGTGAAATCAGGGCTCAGAACTTGCTCATGGAAAGCAAAATAAGACTAACATGAAGAAAAAAGTGCTGCAATTTAAATAAAGCAAGTTGGATCTTGATAAGGTTTTCTTTTTCCCCGCTCATTCAGATCATAACTAGCTTTATGGCGAACCATCTTTCCTGAGGAATTTATTAATGTGCACTTTTTTTTTTTAAAGTAGTGTTATGATTTGTCATTTTTAAGACAAGAATATGGGTATTAAGGGTATTAAGCCCCAAAATGGTGACTTGCAACTGAGGTTGGCAATTATTTACAACTTAACAAGAGTTAATCAGAAAATCCACATTAGGGATGCTTTCCCAAGGGCTGTATTCCAAGCTCTGTAGTATTACTGTATATTCTGAAGCTCATATTTAGTTTGATACTCAATCAAAATTCATACCAACAGAAACAACATATTATGACAAGTTAATATAGTTTGTACTGTGCAGTGCCACTGCTCAAGATGTTGTTTACCTAAGGGTTTTTTTTCCTTAAAAACAGAGGCCTGTTTTTATTGCACATCTTCTGTCATAGTAATAGAAGCTCAAGACCTACTTTTCCAAATGTTTTCTCTTTGTTTATGTAATTATTAAATATGACTGTGCACTGCATCATAGAAAAGTTTTAATCCTCTAACCTCTACATTTCATGCATGATACAAATTAATTGCTCTTTTCCAAATAAGACTGCCCACTGCTTAGGAGTTACTGGGTAGGAATTGTGGCTCTTCAGAGCGGGTAAATCTAAATCTACAGGAAGTTTGCTCATGAGGAGAGGCCAGGTCTGAAGTAGGGCAATAAAACTTGCAAACAGGCAGTTCTGGGTTTAATTGTATTTGAATCCATGCATGCTCAAACTGTACTTTTGGTTCTGAGCAATGGCTATCTGAAATCTCTTGTTGACCATCTCGTATGAAAAAATTACAGAAGTGTGTATTTTTCCAAAGAATATTGAAGAAATTCATTTCAGTAATACGCTAAATTTAAAAGGTCTCCTACAGGATGAATTGCTGTGAGAACTCTGAAGATGTAATAGAAAGAGCTTTTCCCATAGCCAGGCCACCTCCTCACTGAATTCTTCCTTTGAGGAAAGATGAACCATAGGATTAAAGCTTTTTTGCTGAACATTCTGCACTGTGGGTAGGTGCCCTGCAAACCATTGTGTGATATGGGGCATACATTACGTGCTAAAGCTGAATATTCTCCTTAATTGAAGGCAAAGGTCTTTTCAGAACATCTCATGGGTCTCCGGGAAATGCTTTGTGTAGATACTGATGTAAAGGTTTTCTGAGAATAGAGGTGGGAATCACCCCAAAAAACCTATCCGTCTGGGAAAAGTGTTTAGCCCAGCAAGTTAACACGGGAATTTACCGGTTGGGGGCGGTGGTTCTTGCGCGCCTTGGGGTTTATTCGGTTTTGGTCTGTTCTGCGGAAGGCTTTTGACGCCGGCCCTTGCCGTGTACCAAGCCCACAGGAAGGGAACTTCCACGCTGCCCCCGCGAGTCCGCTGCCAGAGGGGCGGCCGGGCCGAGGCCGGAGCCGGGCGGGGGCCGGGTGGGGCGGCCCCTGACAGGATGGCGGGGGCAGCGGGGCGGAGGCCGCGGTCCGAAGGGCAGCGCGGGTTTCCTCCCGCCGCCGCGGGCGGGGGGCTGGCGGGGCCGGGCGGGGGGCTGGCGGGGCCGGGCGGGCTGCGCGGGGTGTGTGTGGGGTGCGTGGGCAGCGGCGGCCGTGACACGGCGGTGGGTGGGGATTACAGCATTTCATCGGCTTTTCCTCCGACACCTTTTAAAGATACAGCCCACGACGCTCCTCGGGGTTGGTGCCAAGCGCTGCTGGAGTCATCTCGCAGCCGAACTCGAACTTAGTAGCTCGCCTCGCTGCGAAAATAGGAGTCGTTCTGGAGAAAAAGCTAAAGTTTCTCCACGTTAACCTGCCACCCCCCCAGCTCCCGTGCAGGAGCAGAGCATTTCTTTTGTCAAATCGTTTTGATTGCCCATTAACCTCATACAAATTCATGTCAAAGTACTTTCTGGAAGCAGAGCCTTGTAAGTAACGTCTTGGGGTAAGAATTGTTCTCTTTAGTCTTGGCCAAGGTGGAAAAAGATGGTTTTCTTTGCCTTTTGATTTTCTTAGCTCTTCTTCTGTCTTGCTGCAGCTCTGAATGTATTCTATGTTCAGTATTTCTGCAAGCATTTGGCTCAAAAGTGGTGAACAGCTTGTTACTGGTGCCTGTTTCCCTCTGAAGCACACAGGATTTTTTTAATTTAAAGGAATAACAAGAATTTGCCTCTATCTAGTAGAAAACATTTCCATTTTTAAGGTTCTTCTTTCAGTTGTGAAAGTGCAAAATAATATTAATTGCCTATTCTTCACTCTTTTTGTTCTGTAAAAAGCTTAGAAGCTGTTATAGATTAAGTACTTGTCAATTTATTCAGTACTAGTACTGCTTGGGTTTGAGAAAATACAGGCATAGAATGGGTTACAGTACTGAGGTTATTTTGTTTTTCCTTTTTATTAGGCTTATTCTTCAAGTAATGATGTCCAGTTAGTCAGCTACTGGGTGGACAGGCTGAATAGATTCCAACTTAATAAATGTTAATGCACATTATGACCAGCCTTGAGTAATAACGGATGACAGTATAACTTTCAATCAGAGAGGATGCCTGAGCCATTCTAGTACAACTCTGTTATGTACTTTTGGGAAGGACATGTGCATTTCTCAAAAATAGGAAAGCATCTGATAAATACACAAAAGGTGCTGGGGGAATGCAGGGTTTGTTGCTTGTTTGGTTGGGTTTTTTGTTGTTTTTGTTGTTGTTTTTTCCAAAGAAAACAGGCAAAGTCTTAAGAGACAGCTTCTCCTAATTTAGTACCTCAATATGTATGATACCCTACCTTCATTTTGAGATTTGTTGTCTTTCTGCTTCTGAAAAACTGACCCTTAGTCTTCAGCCATTTTGTAACCATTACCTTATTAAAAAATTGAGCCCTGCTGTGGATCTTAAAGTAGAAAAAGAAAAGTGAAGCGGTTGTGGATTGATGTTTACAAAACTGAACGAGGCAGCAGCAGCCCTCTAATCTTGTAGCTGTGGAGTTAGTACAAGTGATACTTGTCATATGTCCCTATAAGTGTGAGCTGACATTTGTTTATTCCTTGCTAATTTAAGCACAAGTATTGCCTCATAAAATTGTTTAATCCTTATTGGAAAAATATAGGCACTTAATCAACCAATGGTGAGGATGAGAATTCATCTGCTCTTTATTTTTTAATATAATTATTTAACACGTACATCTGACATTTGGAAACTTCAACTGAAATTAGTCTCTTAAATGTGATTGTCACTAAGATTTAAATGGGCTCCAGTATATTTGTTTCATGTAGTGGAGGAGGAGGGGAAATAACATTTGAAAGTTATCACCGCTTGCCTGGAAGTATACAAATGCTACCATATGTCTGGAGGTTTTATGTAATTTATTAAGATGAGAAAATAGCCTAATCGTTCATACTTTAAATAAAACAAAAAACCAATAAAATAATCTAAAAATGAAGTATTATTTTTCTGAGAACACAATTGTGCAGTCCATTCAGTGCCTGAGAGGTAAGAGTGATCGTCATTGGTTCTAGACATAGTATTGCAAAATAGCAATGCATCAGGTATTTTTAAGCTACTGTGTGAACAGGAATACTTTAATAGACCAGCACCACTTGTCTTTCAGAGCTGACTGAGCAGTCATATTTTAAAATAGGTTTGTTATAGTATATTTTTAATGCAACCTGCTTCCGAGAACCTTTATTTGTGGAGACGTGTAAGTCGTTAGCTGTCCTGGGCTTAAATGCAGGACAGTCAGAGCTTGCAGGAAATCGAAAATTCCTGGGCATGGGGTATATGTACTCCTGCCAAACTTGGCTGCATCTGTGTCATGGGAGGACCACTGCAGGGCAGGAAGGTGAAAGCAGAACTCTCGGTCTACCTAAATGTGCAACCTTTCTTTATGTGCAGGTTTGGAATCTGTAGCTGGTATGCCCTTTGTGGCCACCAGTGTGGGTGGGGACCAAGTGTTGATACTGCCCATGCAGTGATGCCTGGAGTTGGCTTCGGGGTGGGTTTAACGCAAGGATTTATGAAAGACTGTGATTTGGGCATTTGGGGCAGGGGTTGTTCAATAACAACTGATGATGTCCTTAATGTGAAGCAAAGAAGATAGGCTGGTTGCTCTTAGTCTGCTTTTGAATGGTTTAGTCACTGTTTGTATGCGTTTTCCCTGTGGAAGTCTGTGAATGAGATCTTTAGACAGGTGAGCAAACAGGGAGTTTAAAGAGCTTTGATGAGAAGTTACTAAGGTGGTGCTTTTGGAAGTACACGCCACACAGATGCTTAAGAGATTGTACAGAGTTCCCAGTGGCTTAAGGAATTATTCAGATTTGTCAGTCTGATTGCAGTGACGGTTGTGCCATGACTCCCCTTAAAAAGGGGATAGGTGCGTAAGAGAAAAGAAAAATTAGAGGTAAGGAAGCAGAGAGGTCATCCTTGCAAACCTGTTACTCCTGGAGTTTTGTGGGGTTTTTTTACTTTTTGTCTTTAGTTGCTTCTCTGCTGTTCATGCTCTCTCCTACATGCACACACATTCCATGCTGGTCTCTTCAGCTACAGGTTGATAGGATTTCCATAGGAATGTTTCAGAATTTTCTTGTGCATGGGGGAGTGATAATGAGACAAGAGATGTTATCTTCTAGTGCCATATTTGCCAAGTCTCTTCCTAAGAAAATCAGTAAGCAAGGACCTATCCAACCAAACGTTCCTTACAGCGATGATTGCAGAGTGGAGAGCATAAGCCTCCGCTCTTTCTCCAAGCCCTTCCTAGCCAGATCTCCAGAAGATTTTCCTTAGGACAAGATAGATGGTTTAGTGCAGAAGATGGAGTATTGCTGGAGTGCTTTTTGTTTGGAAGTGAAGATTTCTGTTGGGTTTTTCCACATATGTGAGGAATAGCTCTTCAAGATGTCGTTTTTAGCCATAGTCGTGTGTCGTAGCAGTCAAGATATAAAATGGGGAGATGTGCACAGAGCTGGCTGTTCAGGCAGATAACAGTATGCCATTATTATGCCTGGTTAAGCACATGATGGCTGGGCAGGTCTAAGTCACCAACCCTGGTTTTGATTCTTGGTTGGTAGTGTCCGCAGAGGGGTCTGGGCTGCTTATAGAAGCGAAGAACAATGGATTGGGAAACTAAGCATGTCAGCTCTGTGCCGGAGGAGGCTGGTTGGGAGTTCTCCAAGCCGGGCTCGCTGCATTTTGTTGGGCAACTTCTTGCAGGAATGATTATGCTAGGTCTTTGGAAGACTCATGTGACACATAGGTGTTGCAGGGGGCAGTAATATAGATCAGGTTCTGCTTCACTGCCCTGTGAGATATGTCTTGGCATTTTTGATCATCGTTCTTCAGGGACAGCTGGTGATGTCCAGACTGCCTCTGGGGCACCCTTTGAGGAGAAACCAGTTGGATCCTTGACTTTCCATCTGTCTTCCAGTCGGGGCACTCTCAAAATGTCTCTGATTGTGTATAGTCAAGGAATTCAGCCTTGACAGAGTTGCTGGGACCGTGTTAACAGGGCAGTGAAAACAGGCTGTGACTGTTGTTAGTGAACTGGTCATAGCGAACAACACTCTGCCATCCTGCTGTTGCTCTTTAGTGCAATCTGTGCACGATCCAAAATATGCTGTTGGATGGGTGAACTGATGTGTAGCTGTGGGGGAGCTATAACCCTGCAAATTCTGCATGCAGAAAGGGGATTCCCTTCTGAATTCCCTGTCCGGTGAGGCCTGTACAGGCGGCAAGAGCACTGGTCTCCAGACTTGAATATACCTCTGTTCTCCAAGGGGCTTCAGAATTACTTCCTACAGTAAGTAGAAGGATGATTGAAGAAATAGACAGGAAACCTGCTGTTATTTTTGATGTGATATGAAGCTCTTTCTCACCAGATTTTGGCAAGTGAGAACACTGTGTAAATCTGGAAATGAAATTAATTTAAATTGTCCTAAATAAAACCAACATGCTTGTCAATAATAACATTTTGATCTAGCATCCAATGCTGAGCCAAATTGGAAATTTATCTTTTAGGAAGAAGTCTTACATAAGTGACTTTCCCTTATTACTCTTCTTTTTCAGTGTGAAAATCTTTTGAATTCTAGCTTTTATGAGAAGTATAAAATACATTTTGTATCCATGCACTCCACACAAAAGCACTGGTGTGTTGTCCAAGTCATATAGAGATTGGCCATCCCAATGAAGTAACTACGAGATACCCGTACATTTCACGTGACTCCAGATATGGGGGAATTCCATGTTGGCCAAGCAATACAGCATTTCTTAAACTTTGGGGCAAGGGAATTTTGTAAGGTATTTTTTATTTTTCCTTCACTAATGGAGCTTGATTTGTCTGAACTTTAATAGTTGGGACGGAAAAGGGCAACTGGATAAATCTTGTTTTTCAGCTTAGAGAACTTATACAGAATTACTGCCTGTAAATTTTAAGTGATGTTTAGATTGTTAAAGAACAAAGTGATTAAATTACATGATTTGAATCCTCTGAAGTTTTTCTAAAGATCTGAGTATTGTTTGGTTTCAGTACGCTTGCTGTAGTGTGTTGATTATGGCTCTTCATAAACAAAATAATACAAACATTATCTTTATTACTCACAGTGCTGCTGCACAGTTGCGGTTTAGGTTTTGCCAACTATTTGCAATGTATAGCCACAGACTCTCTCTGGGTGGCGTACATCATAAAAACAAAATCTTTCTGTTCCTATCAGGACTTGTTTTTTCAATTAGGCACATTAGTGTATCATTAGGTAGAGAGGTAAGAGTACGCCTCTGTGTGTGACTCTTCTGTAGTCTGAAGTGGCAAAAAACCACATCAGAATAGATTTACATGCATCCTATTAGCTGTAAGCACCCACAAGATGATTAATGCTCTACAAGAGAGACAGACAAGACCGTCTCAGCCCCAAGAAGTTTACAGTCTAACACTGATAAGACTTGTCTTGTAATTTACAAGGTGTAAAATTAATTTTGTGTTTATTGGTATTATGACCCTCCTCTGCATGTAATTCTGGGGTACAGAAGCCATTGTATGCATGTGAAGTAGCCTGCAGTGGCTTCATGAATCCCTGCAAATCAAACACCTCCTGTTAGCTGTTCATAAGGTGCAAGATGAGAGTCATCTCTCTTCCATTTTAAGACCTCTCCTGGAACATGCCTTAAAACAATTTTCAAATAACAGATTTCAGGAATCATGAGCTAATTTAAATACTCACATGTGCATCCATTCCTAAATCATAAAAAAAAAAAAAAAAAAATCATAGTCCTGAACTGCCTTTTAAGGTTAACATGACAGGAAAAAAATTTGCAGAGGGCAAGTAATAGTGTATACCCAGAGCTGTACGGTGCCTATGAGTTTTGAAGGAAAAAAGCCCTATATTTTATTATTGGTTTAGTGGTGTGCTATGTTCTTTACAACTGCAATTTCCTCACGGTCGTTCACCCCCTGCCCTCACAGCCTTCCTGTAGTTTTCCTTCATAGGATTGGAGAAACAAAATATATAATCATGGAGAAGTATTTGTACTTCATTTTTGATCATGTTCCCATCCCGTGCTTCAAATTGTGTTTGCAAGTGTTGGCGTTTTCAAATGGAATTTCCTATCAGTTTTTCTTGAACCATTTCAGCAATTTTAGAAATGAACAGGATATGTGACTTTTTTGAAAGCAAAACAGAACTTCAGTTTTTCAATAACTACTTTCAGAAATATCTCCTAAGCCATTGAAGTAAATAAGTATTAGCAATATATGTACTAATTTAAAACCATTGAGTTTACAGGAAGTTTTCTACCAAAACCTGTGGTGTTTAGATAAGTCTCTAATGATTTTGCTAAGTACAGAAGTATTTTTTTTTCTGTACGTGGATAAAAATTACACTCTACCTTTAATCTGTTATTTTAGCCCAAGTGGCTAGGTAGCAGGCTCCCCTTTGAATTTGACACAGAGACAGTTGAGAAGAGCAGGTAGCAAAGATACTTCCTAACAACTAGTTTAAAATCTCATAGCTAAAAGATACAAAATTATATTCTATATAATAATAATGTTATTCAAAACGTGATTTGTATCTGAGACTGGTGTGTGAGAGCTTTCTGCTTAGTGGCTGGGAATGTTACTGCTCTGAGCTATATTGATATGGAGTGATTTTTTTGCCAAAGAAAATTGTTCATTTCCTTTCTGAAGCTACCTGTCTAACACCTACAAGAAATGGCAGCTATTTGCTATGGAAAGCTGGGAATTAAGTTTATCAAGCAGTGTTTATCTTCTGGAAGACAGTTAGCAGTCCTGAGCATTTGAGGAGTTTGGTTTATGCACAGTAGCTGAGAAATAACCAGAAACGTAAAAGAAATCCACCTGTGGTAATCTATACTATTGCATTATAAATAACTATGACCACTGATGAAGCACAGATGATGGTAAAGATGCTGGTTTGTAAGAAATATTCACCATCTTCTCTGGCTAACTTCTGAGAACTTGCATTTTATTTGTTTATTGGACCTTATTCTTCATTGCAAGTAAAAGCTATAATTAGGCAATATCAGAGATTTTTGTCTTGGAGAACGTGGAGGAGAATTGACCTTGCTTGAGATTGTGAATATAAAGAAATTTTTTCTCATATGCTTATTATACCACCACATCAGTAAGTAGTCTCAAAATACTGGTGACTACTGAGTGGCTCTGCTTTCTTTGCTGGAGAGTTTCTATTGCTATGTTTTGAGGGACTTTGAAAGTTTGTTGCAGAGTTTCTATTGCTGTATCTTACGGAGTGACTCCAGTGGATGCTGTTGTCTTAACAGATCTTGAGTCCTGGGTGTTTTATTGAGAAGTGGTCTTCTGAGTTACTTTGTTAGTTCTTGCATATGTCCTGCATGTAAGACCGTGAGATGTTTTTAAGGCTGTGATAATCCACATGAGATATGCCTCTCACTGAGCACTGATAAGTTGGCTGGGCTTTCCTACTCCCTGGTAACTGACTGAGGCTTGGATGAAACTGAGTACCGAGTGATACTGGAAGGGAGGGACAACTTACATAAGACAGCAAGGAAGTTGTCTGGCCAGCAAACTTGACGTTTGCCACTGTCAGAGGGGGACTTCCAGCAGGGGAGTCAAGGGAATTCTTACGTGCTGTTGACCATGAAGCTCTTTGACTACCTGTGTGTCCCTGGGTCTCTAAAGTGCCCATTTAGTTCTGATTTTGAAGTGACAGATTGACTTCTTGAAGAACACTAGGAGATGTCAACAGGAATGAAGCTGGTATGCACATTGGCGTGAACATCAGTGGGGTGGCATCATCTGGCAGCAGGTAGGAACCCCAGCCACCGCTTCTGCAGGAGTTTGTGTCCCTCAGGCGGTTTAAGAGCCGGGTGAGGGTTAGACCTCACTCCAGAGAGGCTGTTGGCTTCCTGTTCACAGACCAGTTTGAATGGGGATTGTAAAACACGCGTGTACACACACGTTATTCCTCTCAGGGCTTGGCTGAGGTTACCCAAAAGATCTTCCATTTTCATCCTTCCCCCACATACCCCACTGGAAAGTCACAGCAGCTGTGGAGGTCTCTGCAGAAGTTTTCTGGCTGTCTGAGAATCACAGCTTTAAGGCTCGTTGGTTCAGCTGGCTTCCCAAACACACAGTCCTTTCTACAGAGCTTTTTGCTGGGCACGTGCAAGAGAATTACTATGGGAAAGATCTGGAGTTGTTTAGAGGGAGGAATTGATTCCAAATGATGTCTTGCTGAAGCTTTATTGTGTTTTTCAGACAATGAATTAAATATCATTTTATCCGTACTAGGAACTTGGAGGCAAAGACTCTTTACATTTTTAGCTATGAAAATCGGTGGTTTCTTACCCAGTACAAAAACCCCTATGTCCTTGGTTATCTTTCTAACTAATATTTAATAATACATGGTTTTGTTTTCAAGCGTCTATGTTGGCCTCCTTAGAAAGAGGTTTTGTGTTCTAAGCCCTTTACAGTTTTCCCAGTATCACATACTTACATTCAAAATTCAAAAGTGAAAAAAACCCCTGTGTGAAACACACACTTTTCCACAACTTTCTCTCACTCTTACAGGAAAAGACAAAGGGATATTGAGTATTTTGCATTTTTCATTAAATGACTTGTCTTTATTAGAATACCTAATAAGGCATCTGTGCTAAAGTGCTAAAGCATGTACTCCATGGACTTTCATCCTCACGCTAGCCCTGACTCATCAGAATTACATGTGGTCTAGTATCTATTTTTCATTATTAGCAGCAATTCTTTTGCTGCTGGAGCAAAAGGCCATCTAACAGATTAAGCAAGATTTTGTTGGAAGATGCTAATATTTTCCTGTTACAATAGGAAAAAGTAAAAGGAAGAGGAAAGTAATTGAAAGGTTTTAATTCCTGAGAATTTTTTAAATGGATTATATTGATTAACAAAATTGCTACATTTCATGGCAGAAACTTTTTAGAAGAAGGCAGTAATTGTAATTAATTTTTAGTCTGTGCCACATATTTGATGATAGCTCTGATTCATGCTATTATATTCTCTCTTCCTTCACCCACAGCAAAACAAATTTAATTTGATTCATACCCTTAAGAAAAAAAAAAAACACGCAAAATTACTCACATGGTTATGATTCAGCTCTTGGCATAAAACTCTGTCCTCCTCCATCCTCCCCCTCTCCCACCCAAACCACCCCCACCCTCACCCACTATATATTTATGTCACCGTAGCCTGAAAAAGTTGAGTAGCTCTTTAAAAACAGAGCAAATGAAATCCCTCTTCAAGCTGCCCTATTGCTTATGTTGATACGAGTCTAATAAGACTTCCTTTTCACAAGTGCTATGGAGGCAGCAACAGTGCTGTTTTTCGTGTTACTTTAACAGACAACAGTACTGTATTGATCTTGAGACGTGCTTTCTTTTAGCAGTTTAGGAATGCAATGGCAAGCGATGCTAAAATTGCTCAAATACTCGTATTCAGGAGTCTGCCTTTCCAAAACAAAAAGAAAAATATTTTTGAGGAAACTGTATACAGGGATTCTCGTTGAAATGGAATACTGGAAGAGCTTACCTTAATACTATTTTTGTCTTTTTCTTAATTAGCTTTAATGATCTAGACCTTAACAAGCCTTTCCCCAAGAAGAGATAGAAGCTGCACTGCTTTCATTACACAAATGTATAGCAGTGTGTCCTGTTTCCTACAGCTTGTGTCGGCTACCTCTTTTTATGGGTGATGGCAATTTTCTGTTTTCACCTACTGCTGGAAGTACAAATGTTATGGTTCTGCTCACCATTGTATCTGACAAGCTGTGTTCAGCCTTCAGCTCTTAGGAACCACGGCTCAAGTTCTGTCGTCAGACACTAGAAGCATTCAAAGGAGATGTTTTATACATGAAAAAGAAATGTTTACAGAGATCTGATATGTAGAGGTGATGCAGTCCAACAATCCCAGTGGAAATTAGAAGCAGCTCAGTGCCTCTGAAAGCTGGCACGTGTGTTTATGTATATAACACTGAGCACAGAAAGCTTCGTGCACACTGGTGCTATGAATCAGTCACAGTAAGTACCGCAACTTGCATGAGTTGGTGGGAAAGTGTATTTTTAGACAAGCACGCTAACGCAGCCCTTCCACTCTTACTAAAAGAGACAAGTAGGTGATACCTTAAGGGTAGATATCGAAGGGGATTAAAAAAAACAACCCACCACACTCTCAGAGCTTAGATCACTTGTTTACCCAGAAAATCATAACTTACTCACTTTCTAGTTAAATGATGCATGTTTCATTAGCTCTGTGCTTACAAGCTTTACTTTTCCAATAAATGTGTGAGATATCCCAAGGAAAGGAAAGGGGGATCTATAGGGGAGAAAAGAGAAAATTCTTTTTTTTCCTCCTCTCCTTAACATCCTCTGCTTTTCTATAGGTAACTGTGGATCTATACACACATGTCCATGGTGTGTGACTATGTACCCAAGTTCACACCTCCCAGTGATGCTGTGTGCTTCCTTGTGGGCTGGGCTCACCCCCTCCGGCAGAGGAGAGTCTTCAGTGCAATTAGCATTAAGGGTGGTGTCAGTTTACTATGGAGCTCACTCCCTCCTGGGGCTCTGAAACCTCAACTGGATCAGGCTTTATTGCCTTTGTTGTCACCTGGATGTCCCCTGGTCCGACAACAATGATGAGCATCTTAAAAGTAATCAGGCAGCTCACCGCTTGTGTTTGGACCAAGGCACAAAGGTGAGAAAGTCAAAAGGGAAAAACAGGGAAACTTCCCTATTGGGAGAGGAGAGTTGCTGAGTATGGCAGGAAACAGGCTCTGCTGGAACAATAAAGAAAAACTGGTCTCCTGAGGAAATAGTCAACAGAGAAGAATGTAGGAGAATATGTGGGTGCTTTTGTCTGTTAGGGTGCATGGAGTAGGATGAAGAGAACGGTGCCTTCCCTCTCACAGTCCTCGTTCTCTGCCTTCTTGCTCTAATTGGGTTTCTGTGTTCAAATGAAGCACCCCTCTCCCAGAAAGTACAACAGACAGAATCCAGCTGAACTTCAGTCATGTTCGCGTAGCCAAGTTGCTGAAATTAGACCATCACTGCCAGCACTTCAGTGATCTACCTTTCTGCATTCCTTCTCTACAGTTGGACAAAAGTCTCAGCCTCTGACCCTAATCCCTCTAACAAAACCGAAAATGCATCACCATAAAATATACTGACTTTACAAAAAAAGTCTTTCTCAACCATGAGATCAATGAAAGCACGCCTGACCCGATTAGCCACTGGCTGCTATAATTTTTGAATGTTATGTTTTAGCCACGTAGAAGGTGGGTGCAGATCATCCAGGTGGGCACCAGGTTGGAGTGAGATGCACAGATTGCTCCAGGGTATGCGGCATGGGACAGGGAGCCAGGAGCGTCTTAGGTACAACTCAGTTCCTGGTGGAAACTTCTGTGATGTTGGTCAAGACATTTTAAGTATTCCTGGCCTCTCTTTTCTCATTTTCTAAAGGAGACTGAAGTCTACCATTTCACAGGGATATTATGAGGATTTACCTTAAAATGTACTTCTGAAGTATTTATAATGGTTAATCAGGTTTTCCATTATGGAGTACTTAGGTTATTTGGCTGACTTCAGCCACACAAACTCACACAAATGCTATACATAGAATACTTTGGAATATTTTGCATTTGGCTCATCTGAGTCACGGTTTCCATCCAAAAAGAACCATAAAATAATTTGATTGTTTTAATCTAAATTATTTTTATTAAGAACCTCATAATAAATGCTTTGGGAAGAACTCAGAGATGAAGCATGTTAAAATAATTAGGCTTAAATATCTCATCAGAGTTGAAAGCAGATATGACTGCTGTCTACCAACAAGCTGCAGAATGGCAGACGGAGGGCATTTGTGGTATAGCACGAGGAAAGGAAAAGAACTGTTTTAGCAAAGAGAGGACAATGGTGATCATTTGATGTTCTGCCAACAGCTGGCCCTGAATATGTTTAGGGTGGAAATTTTGGAAAAAAGTTCCGAACCATCGTAAGCAACTTCTGCAGCAACCTTCCAATTGCAGGCACTGAGGGCAAGCTGCAGCTTTTTTTTCAAGATGGAGATATGGTTATGTTAAAAAAAGTCATCAAAGAGGTGTTCGCTGGCTTGCTTTCCAGACCCTAATTTCTTCTGCTACACCTGTTGTCCTAGGTCTCTTCAATTCTATTGTCAATTATTAAACTTCCAGTAGGAGTGGGCAGTTCACCTCCCATTTTTTATGTTAATAGAAAACCCATGGCCATTTTGAGAGAGATTTATTCACTGTCCATCAAGAAGATGGAGGTGTAACTCTTCCTAAACTAATCTGATTGTTACTTAAAATCACTTCCCACCTAACACTCATGACAGGAATAAAGACTAACATTTTCAAGTATTTTGATATCTTTGTTCTAATCAAATCACTTTAATCAGAGATTAAAAATATCACTTAAAGGTTAAAACATATGACCATTTTCTTAAAAAGAATGCAATAGATGAAAAACTGATACTGATTTTATATGCACACAGTGTGAGTGTGAAATTTTTATTAGGTCATCTGCCTTTAATTAAACATAACATTTTTTTGTTATGCTATTCTAGGATAGGATGTTTTTGTCATTTTATGGTTTCATTGGGCTATGGAATATTCCAAACAATTTGAAAATGTGGTTAGATTAGTTTTCCCTTGGGTTTGACCTCAGTAAACTTATCTTGCGGTAAAAGTAGATTTCTTTGTCCTTATTGCATTTATTACCTCAAGACAGTTGCCGTGTATTGTATTAATATAACGTGAAAAGGAGGAAGGGGGAATTGGGTGTTTTCTGTTCTGTTGGGGTTTTTTTCCGCTACCCCCGAGACCAGCTTTGAGTCATTCCTCCAAGAGGTCCCACTCCCCGTTACTAAAGAGGTCTGTTGTTCTGTGAACAGGAGGGTGGGGGAGAGGCGATTTGAGTCATCTCAACTGGTTTGTCCTGGCATACGTTTCCTGCCCATAAATTGGGATTGGCAAGGCTTGTCAGTGGCAGGCAGCCTCACCGTTGTTCCGGTTATGCCTCGGATGGCATTTGCTGTGCCCCTCTGATGTTTGTGACCATATGTGTTTCTTTAGGGTAGGGAAATAGAGATGAAGCACAGCTCAGTGGCACATCTCAGGCAGGCGCTGAAGGTGCTCAGAGGTGTTGGCCTGTGTTCCTTGAGGGTTTGTAGGCAAGTGAGGCTTTCAGTGTTGCTTTTATGTGAGGGTCTGTTTCTTATATACTATTCACCTCTTCTCGCAGCAATTCCTCAAAATAAAAATGTAAAGCATTAGTTAGAATGGGCGCATTTTTCTCATGGGAGTCTCTTCTGGCACGGAGAGCCGGTAATTGCTAATTGTTCAGCACCTTTTAATAATTCCCTTTTTTATTGACTCGTGCGATCACTGCACGCAGAAGTTTTTCGGAGCTGTGCCGGCGCACCGGTCACCACCAGCCTTTGCTTTGCAAGCCGTTCCTAGCTTATGCTTGAAAATAAATATATATTTATACACATGTAACAAACAGGGCTTCCTTCCGCGGTGTGGCGGGAGGTGCTGGTTTTCGCTTTCCCCAAACCGTCCAGCGCCTTGGCAGGGGGAAGCGAGCGAGGCGATGGCTGTGTAAACCCAACCTCGGGGGCGAGGATTAGCGTAATGTGCGCCAGACATTCCTCCCGCGGAGATGCTGGCCGCTGCTGAATGCGGCCGTGTCTGTGTGAGGCGAGGGAGTTTCCTGCTTTAAATCACCAGCAGGCTCCGGCTGGGCGTTCCCGCTCCCGCTCGCTGCCCTTTTTTTTTATTATTTTTTTATTTTTTTTTTCTTTCCCCCTCAATGAGTGTCCTTTGTGTAACCCCGCTAATTCAGAAAAATTCTCCGCGGTAATTGGAACTGCCCCGTCACGTGGCTGCCGCCCGCCGATTGGCCGCCCTTAATTGGCGGGTCGCTATAAGAGCGGCGTGCGGCGGCGGCGGGCGCGCAGCTCTGCTTCCAGTCCGGCTCTGGGCGGTCCCGCTCCTGCGGCCGCCGGGGTGGGCACTGCCGGGGGCCGCGCGGCTCTCATCGGCGACCGCCCCCACTCGCCCTCATCGGGGGTCGCCTCTCGGCGGGGCTCGGGGCGCACGGCAGCCGCCTGTCATCAGGAGGCGCCGCTCGGATGGGCTCGGCACGGGTGAGTGAGGAGCGGCGGCGGCTTCGTCCGCTCGGGAGGATCGTCCGGCCCACATTCGGGTGGCCGGGGCGGCGTGAGCGGGTTCTGTACGGCTGTTAACCGCGCCGGTGGGAGGCGAGCGCACCTGGGCGGGCGGGGGGAGGTGGTGGGGAGTGCCGGGGGTCTGCCAGATCTCCTCCCTTGTCCTCTCTCTTCGCGGAGGGGGAAGTTTCTCAGACGCTTCTCGGAACCTTGTCTGGATGCGAGTAACTCCAGCACGTGTGGCTGCGACTTCCTTGTCGTGGTGAACTTCTTTCTCCTTCCCGAGAAGATGTGAGAGTGGCTGGCGGTGCTCAGGTGTGAGTTGTGATGAGTGGAGTGTCTCCCGTGTGCAGAGGTTGGGGCTTCTGCCGGAGGGGAAGGCTGGGGCGACAGGCTGTGCTGAGCTTGCTTTGCTATTGTTTTTCATGTGCGGGGACTGAAGTGACTTTAAATCACTAACTAGGCACATTTCGTGGCAAAATCGCTTGCTTTCTGCATGGTAAAACTAGATGTAACTTCCGACGTGCCTGTTTCTTAAATTCCTAATTATTTAGAAGAAAAAGTAACATAGTTCAGAGATTACTCTCTCCAAGGTTGAAATGTAATGAGATATATATATAAGTATTCAGAGTATTGTTTTTATTGGACTTCTTAATGTAGTGTGATCCTAGAAACTGTAAAGAAAATTAGTTACTATGTGGATGCATATAAAATGTTTATTTCAATTATATTTAAATCTGGTACATTAATTGTTACTGTGCAAACTGCCTGCAGGTCAGATGGGAAACAGTACTGCCTGTAATATATTTTAAATCTTGTATAATGGTCAGTAAAGAGTGGGTATGTTATGTGGAAATGGTAACTTATGTTTCAAATCTGCTGTTAACTTTGTGAGCTTTATTTTTACTTTCTTTTTGAGTTGTAACTTCTTTAAGATGCACGTAGAAAGCACTTTGGTTACAGGTTAAAAGGTGTCATTCAGAGTATGCTCATCTCAGTTGGTTTTGATGCATAGAATACTCATTTTCTTATTTGTAAATCTTTTGTTTTTATCTGTCTCAATTCCCCATATGAAGATTTTTCCAAAAGAGAAAAAAAAAAACTAACTCGTGTTGAGATTACATTTCTGTTATGAAGCTTGTCTTAATTGTTCAAAGGCCTTTCTCTCTTTCCTAATACAATTTTCGGAAGCTCTTTGAACAATGCTGTATATAAAAATAGAGCTCAAGGCTGTTGTGTAGCTAAATTTATTGTAAAAACGAGTAGGAAATGTCTAATAAGAGAAGCAATAAAAAGAATAGATTTTGAGATAAGCACGGCTTCTAGAGGCGCTATGCCTTTGCAAATCGGGAAGAGTGTAACCCAACTTCTGCTATCGGTGTCTCCTCCTTTGCTCAGGTGTGGCCAGACACCACCTGAAGAAAGTGCTGTTTTCAGGCTTGAGCAAACCGCTGTGAGGTCCTGCAATTGTGGTGGGGCTGGGGAGCAGCTCCTTGCAGCTGGGTACGTTTTTACTTACAGATTTACCAATTAAAATTCCAGAGGAAGAATTCATAAGGTTAGCATTCTTGCCAGAGGTCCCCTGCTCCCTTCCCCCCACTCTACCAAAAATAAAAAGCACATACTACTCTGCTTTAATAGTGAAAGCTCGAAAAAATATAACTGCGGTTGATTTGTTGTCTGTTAATAAAATGATCAGCCACCTCCCACTGGGTTTCTCTCACCTGTTTTGAAATACTTGTATGAGGTGAAGGCTGACTGATTTTAGCGTAAACTGAAATTTCAGGAATTAAATAAACATGTTCCAGTCTAATTCTGTTTAGATCATGTCTGTTACTTGTATTTTGATTTGTGTCATACTGTTGACTGTTCCAGTTTATTCATTAAAAAAAACCTTTGCGTTTTGTAGTATGTGATCTCACGCAAAACCACACTTTATGCTCATTCTGTTAGTATGTTTTTGCTGTCTGATTTTTGTGAGCATATGTAATGAAATTCTAAAAAGAAAACACTTGGAATTACAAAATGCTGGGAGGAGGAAAAAATCTGAAATTAAAACTACCACAAGTAAAGTTTGCTATGTATCATGATGACTGTTCTTATTAATTATTGCAAGTGGTCATGCTTGATGACTGATGTAGAGAAGGGCAGACATGAGAAATGCATATAACCAGGGGTTTTGTTGTTTGTGGTTTTTTTTTTTTATGGTGACAGTTGTAGTCTGTGTCAGCTGGCAACTGTGATGCTGAAAGGGTTACATGGCTGGTTCACTTCTGTCCTTGGTTTATTCAGTCATTTAGTAGCACTTCAGTGGTGGATGGATTCTGTAAAACATTGGGATTGTGTGGATAGCAAGACAGCATGTGCATGTGGAGATGCTTGCCTGTGTGATATTACAGTGCTGAACAGCGTTACCTGGAATTGTCAGATACCAGCAGATTCTGGACTCCTTATTAATTATGATATTCTCAGACAACGTGCTGGTGCATGTTGCACTTCTCTCTTGTTTCACACATACACATGCCGACCTCCTGGATACAGATAGCTTTTTCTGACCAGACTAGTTTTTGAGTGAGGGAGATTAGAAATCATTATAGTAGCTGCAGTGACGTATGGAGACTTCGAATGCATGGTGCATGCCCCCCACCCCATACATAGCATCTTGAACTGGTTAGATTACACGGGTAATTTCAATGTCTGATTTTATTTTATTTTTTTTTTTTCCCCACTAAAACGTGACAGTGGGGGAATTGCTTTTGATAGTACTATGGTTTGCCACCTCTTGGAAGTCTCCCCTCTCCCCCCAAATTATTTTTTGGGGCTGACTGGTTTATGTCTATATAGCCTTAATGTAAGGAAAGATTTTAATAGGCAAGGATACTTGTTTCCAATCTCTGAAGATAGGTTAAGCTTTATTATATAGTAAAGGGAGGAAGGAGTTGCCCCTTAAGTTAACTTGTCTTAACTGCAGTTCTCTGACCAGAGCGAGATATGTTTTCATATTCTAACTGTGCTGAGGCTTGAAAACTGGATTCTTTATGTGTAAGCCATTCTATATAAATGTAGAAACACTTTGTTCTCCCATCTGTAACTTTAGTACTGGAGGTAGTTCTTCTGCACCTATCCCTGTTAGAAATGCAGTGTAATAGTACTGAAATACTTTTCCCAGGGGGTGATCAGGCTATTATGTCTGACTTGATTTTTTCCTACAAATTACTTATCACAGCAAGAGCTGAAAAGTTGAACTCGTGTTACTTGTTTCTTTAGGATTTGTAAGAAAGAGGAAACACCTTTAAAAATATATCCCTAAGAGACATGGCAAATGCATAAGCTTGTGGTAGGCTGATATTACCTTAAATACCTTATTGAATATTCTCGGCACCAAAAAAAAGTTAAAACCTAAGCTACTGGATGGGCAAACTGAGGTGGGGTGTGTATCTAAATGCTTGTCTCCTACACACATGATAAATGTAATTATAGTGGCTTCATTCAAAATGCCAAAACATCATCATCAACTCATTTCTGTGAATATCTTGTATTGCTCATAAAGCTGATGAGCAGTAAAGATTTAAATCAAGCGATTTACTGGTACACATAGCAGTATCTTAGAAGTTCAACAGTCACAGGACAGAAAATCAGCTTTTATGGCTCAGATGAAGCAAAGTTTGAGAATGAATTGACTCAAGAAACCTTTGTGGAGTTACTGTGTGGCTTTGAAGCTGATGAGAGTGATGACCTACAAATAGAAGGTGTGAAAATGAAAGAACTCTGTGGCACATATAGAGGTTCTCTGGACCGTCATCCTGACCCCAGAGGGTTGGGCTAACTGTTTTTAAGCAAATCCTGGTGACTGTATTTCTGACCTGTTCTTGAAGATACCTGACATGGGCATATTGTGTGATTCCATGCAGGAAAGCTTGCCTTCTGAACAACAAAGATATTGCCCAACCTAACTATTCCTAGTGATGAGTTTGAACTACAACTATTTGCCCAAGAAGAACAGTTTATGCCTCCTTTTCAAGATGGTATGCTCATGCACCATTTTATGTCCCCTCAGTCTCAAGCAATTGGGTCATGTTGCCTGAATAGAGCTCAGGGAAGGTGGGACTGGGTATGGTTTGTGGAAGAGCACTGTGATCTCCTAGAAATTATTGTTTCTAGAGAGTCTGATTTGTTTTTAAAGGTGAGAATTTTAGTCTTTGACTGTAGTATACAACAGCTGCATAACACACATCTAAGTTTAGGGAAGAAGCTATGTAGCTGGTTTTTTTTAAAAAAATACTATATTGACACAGCTCATACTGTGTATTAAAAGATGAAGTATTGAACCAGGGAAAATGATGATCTGACAGTTATTGCTTAGAAACACTGAGCAGGCAGTATTTTTCTGAAGTAGAAATTCTCGCCTACTTTTTGTATATCACTGTTCAGAATCCTACCTACTCCTATAGTGTGTTTTATTTCTCTCTCAGAGCACAGGCATGGCTGATCTCTTCTAATGCTCACTCAGGAAATAAGTTTTGTAGTCCATAGTAGTACTGTTGCAGGTTTTTGCTGTTATATTGCTGATCAAATTCAGAAGCCATGCTTTTTACCCTAGTGTCGCATGTGCGTCACTTCAAGTATTTTTGCATGACATCCACTCATGCCAGTGTCTTATTAGTGCATGCATCCATGTTGATAATTTTTTGGTGTCTCTGAAGGTCTTTGTAGATGAGGGAGAGAAAAAAAATCTTTAATTCTGAATGGATGAATGTTCATGTGTCACAATAGTATATGCTTGCTTTTAGTACCAGACAGGGATGCAGCTCTCCCAGTGAATCTGCAGATTTGAGTTATTCTCCACATAATGTGAAGTTAAAGTCAACAGCTTGAAAAGAATTATGTTTGCCTTCTAATGGTCATTCTAAACTACATCTTTGTAATAACTGTGCCAGACTTTCTGCAAACTTTTGCATTTTTTTTCTTGCCCGTTGGCTTGTGCTACTGAAGTTACGCTCTATAGTTATTATATGATGCCACTTATCTGTTCCATAATCATCTTGAACCAGATGTTTCACTTTTCTTCACTGTCAGAAATATCTGCTATAAATAGGTGCATAGTACTGTGCATATTTTTTTTTGCTGTATTGGTCATGGTGAAACTGCATGTTTAAATTGATGCTCATTTTAAGAGCAACATCTGGTTTAAATTTTGCAGCCAGCTGCTCACACCTTAAGGAAAACATCAGGTCTGGATGACTTGTGAATAATTAAATATTTGTATTTTACTAATCTTTAACTGCACTTGCTTAACAAGTGTGTGGTTGGGCAATAAGCGTGAAGTGGTTTCTATTAGCAACTGTTGCCTCTATCTTCACTGAAAATACTGGGAGTAGTTGTGTTTGTGAGGGGCCTGTTTTGCTTTGTTGGTTTTTTTTTTTTTTTTTTAATTTGTTTGGGGTGGGGGGAACAAGTGAAACAAACCCCTGAAAAACACCATTGAAAATATTTTTTAAAACCAGACTTGTATTTTCATAATGTTTGGACACAATCTTATTTTAAATTTCAGGCTTAGTTAAAAGCTATGATGTTGTGATAACAAAGGTTCAGCATTCAGAGGTGTGCTTCACAGAATAGAATTCAAATTCTTTGAATGGAAGATGATCATGTTAATATGAACATATGATAACATTTCTGTTTTTGTCTAGAAAGGGATATATTTTCCAATATCCATCTGCAAGCACAAAGGGGAAGTTGGTGTGCTAGCAAGTTGTCAACAAAAGGGATGGGGAAAAAAAATCAAGAGTATCATGGGATGGAATACTTGGCCATCTTGGTCATTCAGGAAGCATCTAAAGAAATTGAAGTAATTTAGGATTTGGTCTCTTTTGAGCTATTCCAAGCAAATCTTGCAAGTTGGAAAAATTCCCACCGAATACACTAGTTAGTAAGATAACAGCTTTTGCATGGAAATCCTTGTATAGCATTGACAAACACTGAACTCCTCAAACCTATGTCCTTAGTTAAGCTTATGAATGAATTCATATGTGAGAGGTGTGATATGCAAATGCATGTAATTAGTGGCTACATTTATAATACCACTAATCACTTATCAGTGCATAATTCTTTCTAAATCAGTTGAATGTCTCTTCAGAAGCTTGAGGGTATTTCCTTAGGTGCTTGATAAAGGAAATACTGACTTTTCAACAAGTAAATTAGAATAACAGTGTTCTGCTGGATGCTGTTTGTGCTTTGAATATGTGTGCTAGTATTAATCAGTTTGCACTGTGGTTAGTAATGAGCCTCAAAAATTAAGTCTGCACTTGACATAGTCCCTAGTGAATAAAAAAAAACAACCCTGAGATTGTTGTTGGTAATTGGCACTTTCAGCTTATCTCTAACAATAGCAAAACCGGCCTTCTTCAGGATGCCAGCTCCCTAAACAGGCAGATATTTTGTTGTATGAAATGACAGGCGGGTGAAGTGTCTGCTGGGGTTTGAGGGGGGCAACAGCCGAAGTCAGTATGCTGTGGCTGCAGCTGAGCTGGAGCCCTGGCTGGGAAAGCTCTGCCCCTCTGCTGAAATTCCTCAGGGAAGGAAGGAGTGGATGGGAGGCCTCCCTCCCCACAAGCAGCTGTGGAATGAGAATGAAATCCAATGTTTATTCTTTCTACCGGAAACTATAGGAAATGTAGCACTCATGTAAGTTGCATAATAGTATTTGCAGTTGTGATAGGGAGAGCCCGAGTAGGGCGCGAGGAGAGCCTGCTGTTAGAAACTCTGATGCTCCCAGAGAGGAAAAACTGCAGTGTGGGCTGCAAAAGTGTTGAATTGCTTTATCTGGGAACTGCCCTGGTTCTTTAAGGGAATCTTTCTTCTGGTTTGTGACGTCTGGTCAGTAGGTGCCAGTTAAAGCATTCTGGGGGAGGAACTGTTAGTGCAAGCAGAGGAGAGGATGTGTCCTGTGGCTGGGGTGAGGAACTGGAAGTGGCCAATTTGTTTCCACTCTGCTGCTGCTCTGCTGCCTAGTAAAGGCAATCTTGTGGTGGAAGTTGTCTGTGATTTTTTTTTTTGGGTCTCTTGAGTTACTAGAGTGCTACTAGTTGTCCTCTCTCCTCCACTGTTGTCAGCTCCAGGAGCCTGGCTTTGCTTTGTGCTGCTTGGATGTCTGACAGGTTGAAATGACTGATGATACCCAAGCTCTACATCTTCACATACAGGACATGAAAATGCTAGCCTTGGTCAAACAGATGCAATATGAGCATGACTCTTAATATTAGCGCTGCTTTAGCTGGGCGATCCCCTGCCTCTCTGAAACTGCTTAGAAACTGCTGGTTGAGGAATATCAAATGGGTCCCATTAAGACCTTTTGTAATACAGCAGCTGGAGAAGGCAAAAATACCACTTTCAGAAGACCTAACTACTTTCTCACAACTGGTTTATGGCTGTGGGAAGAATGAACCTCTGGGACTTTGTCTGAAATCCATGTGTAATTTTAGTGAAAGTACACTGATGTCAGGCTGATGCTCAACGTTGGAACCACCTTCCTGGTTTTCTTCAGCTGTTTTCAGTAGGCAGAAAGATGGGGACGAATGGTTTGCTTATGAATGTGAAAGTCATGTCTTCTAGCAGTTACAATAGTAATAGCGCCAAGGCTACTGTAGAAGATACCTTTGTGTAATGAAAACTGAAATGTACATCTTTCTTATACCATGAAAGTAAACCTCTTATGACTGTTATCCTATTTAGATGTCTCTTGGAAACGATGTATTTCAGTAGCAATGTTATATAGCAAAAATTCCCCTGAAAAAGATATGTGGATCATATAGTAGAAAATGAGTACAGAAGGTGGTGTTACATTTGAATAAGAAACCTCTAATTGCCTCTTAACTGTGAAGTACCATGGTGTGTCTTGCTCTACTGTTAGGTACAGAACACGTCTGCTAGATTATCTGCTTGGGTAGAGAGTCAAAAAGCTGTATTGACAAGCTAAGTGCTGTATTTTCCCCAGGAGTTTCTGCCTGAAGAGTTGCATGTTGTAGCCAGAACACCCCTCGATAATGTGTGACTTCAGCGATTATGACTGGTTTGGTTTGGGTACGTTCAATATACTTCAGCTGCCTGATAAATTGGCCTGCTGGAACTCTCTAACTTCTTGGCTGGGGTTAAGAGCATGTAATTCTGTGGTGAAGGAGCAGCATGCAGTTCAATACCACATAAGTACACATCAATTAAAAAGTGCCTAGATATGGGCAGGGAAGCTTAGTCAAATGTTCCTTTGGGGGGGTGGGGAGGGGGAGGGAACTAAGCATGTCTGTTGTAGATAAAGCTGGGTTTTTTGTGACAGTCTGGAGAGCCAAAACATTTGGGAAAACCATTCCTGGGATGTCAGGTTAACCTTCTTTTTTGTGGGTTGCATTCAGAAGCCTGGTCAGACACGAACAGTGAAGGTGATAGAGGCTATTCTGAGAAGCATAGTTCTGTAGGCAGACCACAGGTGTTTTCTTCCTGGAATCCAGCATTTACCTCCCCTTTTTTTCTTTCTTTTTTTTGGTGCAGAGTTGCTTCTTTGGCATCTTGTGCTTGTAAATACAATTTTTATGGAATTTAGGAGATAGTCTTATGCTTTGGGGATGTGTTAAGAATCAAAAATTGTTTAAAGAACTTGCTTAGCAGACACCTTGATTTAAAAACAACACACCCACTTGATTGTGATGCTATTCAGGGAAATGATTCAGTGCAGTTTCGGTGGGTTTAAACAATGGCTTAGTGGCACACCTATTATGTAGAAAGCTGACTTTCAAATAGGATGCCTGTTTTCTGCAAGTGTATACATAGCTAACAGCCACAAGGTAATACTTGGTAGTTGATATACACATCCTGTACAGAGCCTCCTTCATTGAATACTATTTTCCCACGTGCTGAAGGTTACCAGGTGAACTGGAAATATTGGAATGATTTGTTGGATCCTTCAGGTTTCGCTTTCAGAGCTGCTTTATCTTGCAGTAAAACATAACTAGGAGTGTAGTCGATTCACACATAGTATGTGCAGTCAAGTCTGAAATGGTACACTTAGATTTTTTTTTTTTTCACTCTACACACAGGTTGTAATAGCACGCTAGCTCATTTATCTGTATCTCTTTGTTCATGGCCAGTTTGAGTTGCATATAGTAAAATACATTGTGGAGAGCTTATGGTCTTGAGCTCAGCTCATAGTTTTCAGTTTTGTGCTTAAATTTGTGTTCAGAAATAGTAGAGCTGACAGTGAGTGGCAGCCTGCAGTGATGAAGCTGTGCTCACAACACACCTTTACATAGAGCACTGACACGTCGCTATAAAATCCCTAGCTGAAGTCCCTCATACAGTGTAACTTTTGACTGCTTTACCCCTGTCTGTGTGCATGTCAGGCACACATCTGAGAGTGACTGTGCCGTGGATGGGTACTGTACAAATGACTCAGTTCCTGTTCCTTCGGCTGAAGCTTCGTTAGGAGTTCTCAAAAAAGTATTTCAGAATGTGGATGTGGTCAACATAGTCATTTTCCAGGCATCTTAAAGGAAACCCACATCAACTGTGAAAGTGAACTTTGAACTCCTCTGTCCTGCCACCAACAGAACTTGGGCAGTGCTGGCTGGGAATGCTTGTTTGCTTCAGCCCAGATCTTCTCTTGCCACTGTGTACTTCTTGCCCTTGAGATTAACTGCCCAGTTATTTTTCAGGAGAATTTCCAGTGATGCATCTGTGTATGACTGATTCACTACTCTGCTGGTGGGACATCAACTAGACAGGTAGTTAGAAACAGCTTCTGACAAATTTAGGCCCCATTTAGTTGTTCAGCACACTTAAGTAATACTGAAAGTAGTTAAACTCACTAGAACATGTAGTGTTATTTCCCAGTTACTATGGCAAATTGTGGTACAAAACACTTTACTTGTACTGTACCTCCTAGGATTTAATATATAGCCTTATTTGAGTAAGTTCTCTTGAAGGCATCAATTATTAAAAGAGGGTCTGTTTTGAGGTGTCAGATGGATTACTTTTACTGAAAATGTTTATCTTGTACTCTGAATCTTTGCCTGTTTAGAATGGCTTATTTTTAAGCAACTTTACCATAGTCTTCATGACTTATGCAGTGGATTTTTTTGTACATATACCAGTTGTGATTATGTATACATTATGCAAGCCATGAATATACCAGGATCTAGTCTTTGAATGGTGTTATCTTCAAATGACTGTTTTAATACACTTCCTCTAGTTTAATGATATGTGCAACTGTGCCATCTAATTGTTATCTTGTGCTGATGTTTGTATTCGTATAGTGCTCTGGATTTCCCTGTTGGTTACCCAATGATGCTGCATGAGGCATTCTGCCAACAAAGGGGAGATGTTTCCCCAGAGAGCCTTTAGAATGCTATTCCAGTGGGATGGTGAAGCAAGTCTCCAAATGGCAGCATATGCTGCATTTAGAAGAAAAATGCTGCTGTGTGCATGACAGGGAAAATGTTTTGAGCATGTGTTGGAAAATATAACTCTCAGGTCTCTTACCTGGAAACCTGTGCATTCTGTACAGTGTGAACGATGCTGTTTAGGTATAAAGCAATTAGAGTGGAAAAGCTGTGTTATCTCTAACTCTAGAAGTTGTAAATGAGCGACTCTGTGTTCAGCCTTCCTTACAGTTTTTGACAGGAATAAGGAATTGTTTTGTGCCTTACTTCACATGTTAACAGCGGTAGCAGTGAGTCTCTTACAAGCAGAGAGAGAAAAGGAGGTAAGACTTGATCTGAAGGAGATCATGACATTCGCGGACGTGTGATGGGAAGTCAAGAGTGCCTGCCGTCCTTGATGCCTATCAGAAGTGTTCATGTCCATGTTTTTGTTTGGGCATCCCCCCTCGCCTTTAGAAAAGGGTGAGGATTAATGAGACTGGCAATTTGATAGTGGTTTCTGTATTACCACTCTGCATTACAAAATATCAGGTCTATCTAGACTTTACCAAATGGTTTATCAGGACAAATCAACTTGATGTTTTTAAAATATGCTTTAATAATAGTTAGAATTTTAAACGACTATTATACTACACAGACATCTTTCTTTTTTCTTCTCCATCTGATATTAAGAATGAAAGTATGCAGTGTGAGATCTGAATTTATTGTGGCCACATTTAAGTTTTCTTAATGTCATCTTGACCTGTAGTAGGAATCTAGTTCTAAAGGTTTTGCCTCAAAGATTAAATTTAATTGCAATGATGGATCTGACACATTCCTGACTGTTGTGCAGTTTATTCTGCAGTGAATGTAACTTTCCATCTTAAGGTAACCTTGCTTTTAGACAAACTACTGTGAATGAGTATAGAACACTTTGTCACTTCTGTGCTTGTTACAGAGATTGCTGCTGATTTTTCTTTTAAAAACAACTTGTGTACTGACATGCTTGTATCACTGTCTTGCAACTGTAGAGAGCTGGAGACCACTGAACTCATTAAACCATCTCTGTTCTAAAGTGCAAATCTTCATTCACAATACTGATACAAATGTGAAATGATTGGTCTGTATCCTCTGCTTGCTAATTCAAACTTACTGTTGCTTTTGAGTTTTTTGTTTGTGGAATGTTTATAGCATTCAGATGCACAGTAAGTGTTTGGTGGGTTGTCTTTTCATCCTGCTTGGATGCTTGGTCTTTAAAACTTTAGAGTATACTTTACCATCATTTCTTCATGATGTATCTTTTGTAATGAAAAAACCCTGTTGGATAGAAAGTTACTGAGCTAGATTAGACATGATTCCAAAAGGCTTTCTTATGAAACATAATGTGGATAATGCAGCTACTTGAATATTCCCAGAGGAATACCTAGGACTTGCTCATGCTCTGCAATGGTATTCTTAGAAGTAAGGATAGGTAATATTTGCATTTCAGATAGTGTCCTATTAAGGAGCTGAATTTAACAGTGACTGAGTGGGCATTGCAGTAAATCAAACTGCATGAAATAGGTTGGTTATAGCCTATGTTTATATAACAGCCTGTAGTCACAGTTTGGTTTGAGGTTGTTTGGTTTTTAAGTGTGTGCTGGGAACTGGGGATAATGGCTTCTCAGCAGAGTTCTCCCCTTGGAGACCAAAATCCTCTCTGTGTTTACCATGGGCACTTCATGCATCCTTGAGGTTGAGCTTATCTGGACCAGGTCAGGAGTCCTCATGAGAAGCTGCAGTTAAGTAAGATCTGCTGTTGTAATGCAGTGTTTGTAGCTAAGAAGAGCTTCTCAAATGGCAGAATGAGTTTAATCACTGTCCACTACTACACACTGTAGTAGTGGAGTGTTAATCTCCAAGTTTTGATATCAAATGTTCCTTAATATATTATTCAAAACTGAGACTGCCCTGGGATTGGCATAGTCTGCTGTTTTGTCATAACTTGAATCTGTACAGCATTAAATATTACTGGTATTTTATACTATTTGGGATTTCCCTTCAAGAATCCTTTTTCAAACTCACTGGTATGCTAGTCTTTATTCTTTGTATTGTGAATTCCTATCACCATAGTCTCTGCCTGCCCTGAAAAATTGCCTTCCTCATTCTAAGATGAAGAACAATAATGCTTCCCATTTGTCTGTTGTGGATATGTTTTTGAATCTCAGTGTTCCTGAGATTTTTGAGGTATCTCATCCCAATGAACTGGATACTCAAGTGAACTAGTTCTTGGTTCTTTCCAGTTCCATTTTACACATCAACAGTCTTTGGCTGATTTTTGTCCTTGTCTTGGAGATGGTCTAAAAACAGTTCATGTTATGAAAAATCTAGAAGATAATCTTGGCAAGGTTCTGAGTGGGTAAAACAGCCTGGAGATTGTATCTACTGTGGGAGAATATGCTTCTCCAGCTGTTGCTTCCTCTGTTCTGTTTCATGGTAGTTACATCACCTGCACAAAATATTTCTTCAAGTTCACTCTTCTAGGTTCTATATTAGCCCTTTTTGAGAAAGGGATAAAGTTAAAGTTAAATCCTCATACTATGATGTGGTCACATACTTTTTGACCTATTAAGTTTGTGGCTTTATGGTTTTTCTTCAGTATCCTATTTGTCTCTCTCTTCTAGTATTAAGTTGCTAAACTATGCCAAAGTCCTCTTTGTATGTTACAAGTAGCCTTTATCAGCAGTAGTAGTATTGTCAGCATCTCTTGTATCCTTGAGACTTAGCCCAGATTTTTGTGCCCTTTTACCTTATTGTGGCGTTTTCTAAAAACTTACCGATTAGCGGTCAGTACATGTAGTGTGCTTCTGCACTGATGGATGCAGCCACTTGTTTTACCTAACTCTTCATTTTCTGTATGATCTCAAGCATGAGCGGTAGGCCTGGCTTTGATTTGCATGTATTGCTCAAATGTTGATAGCCTTATTAAATGGCTCAGATGATGGCTTGTGTTGGGGCGTCAAACTCATTTTCACTGGGGGCCACAGCGGCCTCACGGTTGCTTTCAAAGGGCCAAATGTAATTTTAAGACTGTGTAAATGTAACTTCTCCTACATGAGCTGTGGGATAAACTTCTACATTTCCTACTTCTCCTGCAGTCCTAAAATTACATTTGACCCTTTGAAGGTAACTGTGAGGCTGATGTGGCCCCGGGTGAAAATGAGTTTGACACCCCTGGCCTGTGTAGTATGGTCCCAGATCCAAATAGGTCTTTCTGCTTAAATGCTTAAAGAAGGTAAAATAGTAGTGTTATCCCTCTCTCTTCCCCTGGCAGTGCACTTGTTTGTTGATGTTTACCTAATCTCATCACCCCAGTGCAAGTGTATACGTATCTGTATATTTATGTGGGGAGGGGGCAGAGGATCTTCATGTAAATGGTTGTTTAAGACAGACACATTGCTCTTGTTTCCCTGTGGACCCTCTGTTCTCTGTGTGTTTTAAAACTTCATTGCTGGTTAACTTGGAAAGCTAGATCTGTGTGACTTTTCCCACAACATGCTTGGGAGTACCAATTTAGAGCAAGGAAATGTAGTATCTTCAAAAGCATTTATCAGCTTTGATGTCACTGTGTCCCTTACACATCACTGTTTGATTTCTCTGAAGTCAAATACAGAATATTGCTTATCTAGACCTGTGGATGTATTGGTGTTTGTAACCTGCATGTGACTTGCTGGTGTGTGTTACTTCATGCACATTTAATATCAGTAAATATTAGCCCTGATTCTGTAGAACAGATGTGTATTTTGGGAAGCTTCTTACTATATTGTACCTGTTGCTCTTCTGCTGGGCCTATTTCTCATCACCATTTATGGTTTAAAGGAAGCAAAATCATGTGAGCTGTGGGATAAACATACGCATTTAGGTCTCTCTGACATAGTAGCATGCTGTTGTCATGTGATAATCTTCAGGCAAGATAAAATGTATCCCTGACTTTCAGATTTCTCTTGTAAAGAATTCTTAACCCTTTAAGAATTGCGATCCTTATTTTTGTTATTGTGAGGTGCTTCATTTTCTAAATAATTTGGGGAACATTTAACTACAATACCAGTTCTGGTTTAATTTCAAATTTTCTGAAGACCTTAACTTCCAGATTATAGTACAGATACAGTTATGTTTAGATCTCTAGGCTTCTGTGGGCATTAATATTCCCTAATGACAATTTTTAGGTATCCACCTTATTACTATATTTTTGTTGAAGTTGTAGATTCTGCATTTTCTTAATTTATATTTGGATGATGTAACACTCAGACCTTCCTAATGTATTGTGTAACTTGGCCTTTGTTTCAAGAGTAGTGCTGGCTGTTGTACAACAGGTGTGACATTTTGGGTGGACTTGTTCTTTTTGTTGGATGCTCCTAGCATTTACCAGGGGAAGGAAGGTGGCTGTTATCTTACTTCATGTCTCGGAGGGTGAAAACAAGTCCCTCTGAGTCAAAGGCAAAACAAAGGCCAAACCATGCCTATAGTCCAGGTTCCCCATCACACAGGCTTACAACTAATTAGTCATTATATCTTTTTCCCAGCTAACTCAGGTCTGCTTGCAGGGGGTTGAGTTCCCTGTAGAATAATAGAATGATCAGAAACAGTTTAAGTTCACAGCATAAATGTAGTTAACTTCATATTGCACTTAGTTGGGAGTGGGGGTGTTTACCTTCCCCAACCGGGTTTGTTTCACAGGGAGGAAGTCAGGGCAGGGTAGGGAAAATGGGACAGTAAATGAATTTATATTCACCACCCTCCTGTTGCTTATTATGATGTGATACAGGACTAGGTGGCTTTGTAGCATTTCCATAATTAAATAATCCAATGCCGTCTATTGGGATGTTCAAGTAACACATGAACACTGTTTTCTTCTGGAGTACTAACTGCATTTGGAAGAGTATCTTTGAAGTAGATCCTTGAAGACTGTATAGAAGGATCACACTATCAGTGCTGGGAATTGCTGTTAGGAGTTGTTGCCACTTGACTTGTTATCCTGCTTTTGTACCAAACTTGTCTCATCCCTGGCATGCTTTCACTTATTCACTAGGTTGCCATTTCACATTGATATTTTCTTTCCCTAGTATTCTCTGCACATAGGTATCCAGCATAAATGAATGACTGTGCTGGTAAAGATGAGGGCCCCTGTTTTCCACACATGTGCATGGTATCTTGGAATTGAATTGTGTACGAGAGACATAGTAGACCTTTGAGAGCCTGACCATCAAAGATCAGGTGCTGTAGGGGTACTGAGATGCTTGTTTAAATTCAGCAAGCATCAGAATTTGGTAGCATTTAGTCTTAAAATCTCAGCTGAATCACGTGCACCAAAAATATACTATTTTGTGCTTAACTCATTTAGTTTCTACTTATGTCTCAGTTGGATTGCTAGTCAAACTGGTACTATTTGGTGTACTGGGGGTGTGCTGTTGCAAGATGCATGCATGCTGTTTAGAAAATGAAAATTAAGCTAGCTGAAGATGTAATAAAGTTCTTTGCTTGTTGAATCTTAGCATCTCTATTACAACAACGTTGATGTGCTGTGAGCACCAACTACTTGCCTCTTAAATGGCTGGGTGGGCTTCTTTCTTACGTGTGCCACGCCCTGATGTATGTCCATAATACCAACGTGCAGTAAGTCTGGCAAACCTATTGCACAGGGGATGCTGACTCATGGAGAGTCTGTGGTTCATGCCATTTTGTAGGTCTGGGTTAAAGAGAGGGATTTAGGGGCATGCAGGTTAATGGGGGAGAGAAGAGAGTTCATTTTCCCTTCCCAACTTTTTTCCACTTCAGCAATCTGCTGCACTATAACCCTGCCTGAGGCTTAGAAACACTGGTTTTGTGTCCACACAAGCAAATCTAGCTGCAGGTGTTTGTCATATGGTAAGTGTGCAGAAAACTACTTCACATGTATCTTATAAAGAACTGAACTGGAATCCTCTGGCAAGGTGTTTGCTTAACACTGTGGACCTAACCAGAAGCTTCATTGCCAGTGTTTGCTGTCTTCATATAAAATTGCCTCACTGCTCATAAAATTGTGATTTGGTGAATAAGCTAATTCAGTTTCTCGTATTACCATCCAGTGGATGGTTAAAACACACTAGGCTTTGGGCACTTACTATAATAATAGCTGACAACTGAATACTACTTGCTTGAAGGACAGCATAGTCCTGATGAGGGCATTATAGAAAGGAAGATCATTACTTTTTAGCATACAGAAACCTACAGCTTAGGAACTTTAATTCATACTTATACTATTTCATGGAAGCTTTGTGCTATTTTTCAATAGCACAGATATTCAATAGCTCAGATAGTCATTCCATTAACTTCAGTGGACAGTTTGCTTAACTCTATAACCAACTCAGAGTTATGTAGACATTAATAAAATGTTTATCTGTGGATTTTTTTTGCATGCTAGAAAAAGTAATTGTTTGCAGCATCTTTTATGGGTTTTTACAGTTAAGCTTCTTTATTTGTATCAAGTCTTTCAAAGACTACATCTGTGAAGTCAACTCAAAAATAGTCCTGGTTAAAGGTAGCTGTGTTTGCATTTATCAGCAATTAAGTTTTGAAAACAAGGTACTTAGTTGGCCTCTGAGAATGCAAATGGCTTTGCCTTTAGGAAGTTGTTTTAGAAAGTTGTGCCAACTCTATACCTCCCTAGGCTTGCTTATACTAGTGTGCTCTGGCAGAGCAATTTAAAAAATGTCTTGGGCAGGATTTTAATAAATCTATTTAGCCCAATCAGAAGCTTCACTTAATGGAGCAATATATAAATAGTGCGGAGAGTCAAGTGACCATCAGCTGGTCTGAATGGGTTTGACCACCACAGTCACAGGGTCTGAGGTATGCAGGAGCTGGGATCGCCGAAAACACGCTTTGCTGCAGAGATATCCCGGCTCTGGCGTAATTACGTAACTGCAGAGGAATTCATGGCCGTAAGAATGTGTTTTAATTAGACACCTGTATTTAATGTTGGTTTCACCTTCTGTATCACTACTGTGGGCTTTTCCAAAAAGAAAAAAAGGTTACTGCCTCAGTTAACTTTCCCATTTCATTAAGTAGTGCATATTGCAACAATGAGCTGAACTCCACAATTACACGTGTCCTTTATAAAGTGTATGCTTGCTTGGTTGAAACAATGCACTGATCTGTTTTACTGAATTCAGATCTTAAGACATAATGGCTCTTTGCCTAAGTTCATATTAGGTAATAAGAAGTTCTTGGCATGCTTGGTAAATACTGGAATTCCATTGTATTGTACATTAAGCATGGAGAAATATTTCTTCAATTGCAGTGCCAGTGAACTGAAATACAAGCGTTTTGGCTGTCCCTGGTGATGGCTTTATTAAACCTCAGTGGAACTGTCAGCTCTGAACTTGCAGAGATGCTGGCTTACTTTCTGTTTGGGAAGTTACTGAAGCCAACAGCCAGGTAATGACTTCTTTATTGAAAGCATCCCCCTGCCCCAGTTCTAAGTATCACAATATGGATTCTAAGCGAACTGGTGAGATGGCACCTATTTCTTTTTGTTTGTTTCCCTTGACACCTGTGGCAGTGCTGTCCAGAACTTCAAGATTTCACCAAATTCATAACTTAATCACAAGATCCATTGTTCAAATCCAAGTAATTGGCATTCTTCCTTCCCTGCCTTCCTTGCTTTTTATACTGAATAGTTTATCCCCCTTTTCATTAGACTTTTATGTTTGTCAGTGCCATCCCTATCCTTATAATGTATTAGCCTATGATGTGAGACTCTTGCCACAGCAAAGCTGTCTGGCTCAGACCTGTTCTGTTCTCTGTCAATTCAACAGCTAGACCTTTGATTAAAAAATTGAGTTATTGGCTTTATTCAAACTGGAAAAAATACAGTGGTGTATATATATCAGGTACCTTTCTTGCCTTGACTGATCTACTTAAAGAACGTTCAATCATATTGAATATGTCTTGATTCAGCAAGTAAAGGGTAGGAGTCTGTTAGGAGGTGATTCACAAGTACTCTAGTCACCTGCCTTTGTTATTTGATGCACAGCACACACCCTGTGGGGGGGGGGGGATGTTCTCATTTTTACTTGATCTTATGGTGGACTCAGCTACCTCTTGGATTTTTGGGGAATAAACCTTCATATTAGTACAGTTCACCAGTGTCAAAAGCTTCACTTGTCTGTATTATAGATGACAGAGTATAAGTTTTTTTCTAGTAACTTGGTATTTCTTCCTTTCATGAAGTAGTAAGGATCCTGTCTGCATAAATATCTAAACCAGGCATTCCTTAACTGGATTTGAGGATCCAACTGGATTTGAGGATCCAGGCTTTTGCTACTGCTTGAGACTTCAAGTTATGTACATGCAAAGCAAGTCCACTGTATTATGACAAAGAGCTCCCTCCTGCATCTCTGAGGTGTTCACAAACCACCTCCCTTTCTTTTCCTACAAGAGTCCTGAACTTGAAATGAACCCTGTGTTGTCTGAGGGTGTGGGGTGTTTTTGATTGTTTGTATGTTTAGTTTTTTGGTTTTGTTTGGGTTTTTTTGGTGGGTGCATGTGTGTACCCTGCTGCCTCAGTGGTCTGCAGGTGGTTAAGTGACGCTGCTTGGTGGCTGCCCCTCAACATAGCCTGCCCTGGAGGGAGGTGGTGTCTGGGTCCAAAGCTCTGCTCCTCCCCTTGCTTGCTCCTGTAGTGGTTGCAAGGGGCCTGGCTAAAATTTGAAAGTGATGACCTAGTTGACAATGTTAATAAATCAAAAGTGGTTTTGTTAGATAAAAAATACTAATTTAAAAGTATCACTTGTAACATCAAGGGTCTTGCAAAGCTTCTGTCTGAGCCTCTTGGCCTCTCATTGAAGACACAGGGATGGTGCTTTCTCCAGCTCATTCCAGAGCTTGCTTGAGGATAGGAGGGGAGGTATTCCCACTGCCCACAAGCCAACAGTGCCTGTGGTGGAGGAGCTTTGTCCCCATATGGGGTAGGGTAGGATGAACCTTCCCTGCTGCTGGGCTGTAACTGGGAGGGAAGTGCTGCTTGCTCTGAGGTTGTGAATGGCCAACTCCAGGCTGGAGCATGGTGCCAATACAGAAGAGGACTATATTGGGTTGTTTTGAGGAGGACTGAAGCCAGGGAAGTGTAAAAGCCTATAAAAGGAGGGAGAGTGGGACAAGTTGCAGTAAATGAATAGTGAATTCTCCAGCAGAGAAATACCAGTATTATTTCTTGAGCTTCAGTGCTGTTGCTCTCATGCCTCAGTGTTATGTACTTATTCCTGGCAAACTACTGTCAGTTGTGCAAGCTTCAGAGGTTAGCACAGGTACTGCATAGGGATTAAATAATGTTGATTCATGCTTAATAAATGCTGTTTGTGAAGCTGTATTGTGGTAAAGTTCAGCAGGGCATGCATGCACCTTTTGTGCTTCTCTTATAATGGGAGTGTAATAGGAACCATGCTTTTTCCAGAAGCATTTGATAGCAAGCTGTTCCAGTTATTTCCTTTCCAATAGAGTAGTCTTTAACCACTGATATTATTGCTATAATCTAGTTGAAGGTTAGTGGTGAAACTGCTCTAAAAATGATTAAAAAAACCAAAAATACTCTTACAGTTGACCATGATTCTGTGTTTAAAAAAAAAATAAAAATTTGTCAGGTCACTAACAGTGTTAAAATATTCTGTCATTGAAGTTGAAAGTCTTGCTGGTTCCCAAATGTTTTATTTGAACAAAAACTTGAAATATTTAATGAACAGTTCTAACTTAATAGCCACTTTTTGTTTGTCTTTACTGAGACAGACTTATTTCTTGCAATGTAAAATCTTAATGCTTACTCAGAGACTTCAAGGAGTTACCCAGAGTATATTTCTCTCACCATTGGAAGGCCAAGCTAAGCATGTATCCACTGGGATATTTCTCAGATGTGCTGCACTATGCTATAACAGTTCCTGAGCTGATAGAGAGGAACCAGGATTCCCTCATTTGACACCAGAGATGAAAGGATTTGAAATCACCATGAAGGAAGCTTTTATGTGAAGACTCTAGATGCTGCACTGATTTCTAATAGAAGTTAACTCTAAGCAGTTCCCCTCCTTCTCTCTACTAAATTATGTAGGAATTGTACTTTTTCTCACTGCAATGTGGGCTACATTTCCCCATTTCAGGATTACTTCTATGCATTTAAGCTTGCTTTTATTTACTTGAATGTCCTTCCTGACATTGTAACAGCTTTTTTTTTTTTTTTTAAATGATTCACAGCTTCTTGTACAATACTGTTTGAGGATTAAGAAGAAACTTAAGGTGACTTTGGTTCTGCTATTATTCTACTTTGCATTTGTGAGCATTTTTTATCTGCGTTTGGGAACAGGTCTTTACTAATACACGGGGATGAAACAGGTTATTTCAAAATAAAGATGTAGGAATGCTGCGTACTTGTTAATTATAAAACATAATGACTGCATACATGAGGTGACTGTTCTGGCAACACACTTTCCTGTTTACTGTCTACAAGAAATCTGTGTAATACCAACTGTAGAAGATTCTTTAAGAAGGCTTATCTACAGAACTGCTGCATATGCTGATTTCTTTTTTTCTAATTGTTTCTGCAGATCCTGTTGGATTAATGCTGTGGATCGGCCAACATGGAACCTGTAGTTGCTCATCAATCGCTCAGTAGTCAGTGTAGATCCTGTCTTTACAATCAGCAGCTACATCTGGCTACTGGGTCTCTGATGACAACTCGTATCTTCTATCTAGACTTTTTGTTGGATTTTTATCTTCTCTCATGGGTGCAGAGCAAGTTCACAGTGCTAACAAGCTGACATCTGAGGTGTGGCCCTGAATAAAGGATTTGATGTGTGTTGGATCTAATTCACAGTGGGAATCAGATTAAATACCTGGATGCTGTGTATTGGAAAGCAATAGTCTTTTCTGTAGCCTAATCTCGGGGCTTGTAGTAGTCAAAACTGATGGGAATGATATTTAGCAAATTTGAGCTAAGGTAGTTGGACTTTGCTATTGTCAATGAAGAAACTTTAACCTCTCCTGCAAATGATGGGTTTTGAAATGGGCATCTTGGCAGATCGTGTGACTACTGCACATTAGGGGAGGAAACCTACTGTGAAGTGCACAGCTGGCTTTTGTCGATTGCATAGGAAGACTGTCCAGGTTTGGGGCATGAACCTGGCATACAATGTAGATTTCTGTGTTTGTTAAGCAACAGCTACATTGTCTGCTGGGTTTCCAGCTGCCTGGAAATACAAAGTGGAGGGGTATCTACATTTTTTTTTTTTTGGTCAAGTTACCTGCCTTGTATCTCTGAGGAAAACAATGCAATTGAGGTCTAATTGCTGCCTCCCCCTCTGTTCTCATGCAAGGGATCCAGCTGTTGTCAACTAGAGCTGGAAGCCAGGCTAGATCTGAAACTAGTTAGTAAATAAAAAGTTCATGGGATTGAAGTGTTCAGACACACCTGAGCATGGGTAGCTCTTGAGCAGAAGCTGATGCCTGCTGCCTGCACAGCCATTGGTTTGCCTTGGTAACAGTGTTTTGTTCCTTTTGACTTCAGATGGAGAGCTATATATGTGTGTGCTGTACAGTTATTGTTTTAGGAGAAGGGAATAGTGGGGAGCTATTTATAGGTCTGACTGTTTTGGTTTTTCTTAAAACACATGCTGCACTTAGTGGGGCTTACACACAGTGCCTAGAAATAGAGGAGGAATAAGAGAATCTTTTGAGAGCCGATACCAACAGGATCTCTTGCTTCTTGAGTGGCATCAAAACTTCATTTGTGCACTGTATCCAGCCACTCAGTGGCAAAACAGGCGGTTTCAATTTGAGAAGATTAGGCCTAGAATAGCGGGGTCCCTTCAGACCTGGACTGCAGTCATAGTAGTAAATGGGGAAGCTTGCACAGCATGTCTGTACTGTTAACCCTTTGTTAGCAAGCTCCATACCATTTCCACTTTCACCATGGAAACTGGGAGAGTTGTGGTGGCTACTCAGAGTGAAGGAACATATGAATTGGCCAAGATTTAAGCTTTTCTGTCTGTGGGACTGTACATGGGTTGTTTTAGATCAACAGGCATCCAGAACTCTTCCTATTGAAGAGCAATACTTCAGGAGGCAGAAGGGTTCCTAAGTGAGTGCTACTGTTAAAATTTGTGCTTTTGTTTAAGAAAAAAAATAAAACTTCTAATGCAAAGAACAATGTGTCCTTTCCTGTTTACTGTATCAAACAAGTCTTCTAGGACGTAGGGAATACAAAGCTGGTCATTACAATGTCTAGTGTAGACAGCCCCTTAATACTTGCATCAGCCTGACTGGACTCAAGAAATATGTGTTCATTTACATGTTTCTACATTAGGTAAAGATGGACAGATAATTGCCTATAGCCAATAGTTGGCACAAATAATAACTCCCTATTGAAATAACTGTGGATTGTCTATATAGCTTTGAAAGCTGATTGTTAAGTTTGAACAAGTTTGAGTTTTGCTTTAACATGCTGTTTTCCTCAGTGCCAGTGTGTTGGCATCTAGGTCTCTGACTTTGCAAAAATATTAAAGAATTAAATACAGTTGAGTCTTTCTTAAACTAACTGGCACTTTCTCAGTGCTGCTACTGGTGTTTCTTGCCATATAACCTCCTTGGTCTTGACCAGCACATGCACAGTAGTCATAAAAATGGCAATGTGTTACTCTCTGCCATGTTTGTCTTGTTTAGCTTTAACAGTATGAAGATATCAGGTTTTTTAGCATTGCTTTGTTTCAGTGTTTAATTGTTCAACTCAGCTTTAAGGATTCATGTCAGAATAAGGTACTTCTACCACAAATGTTTATACAGCAAGCACCATAAAGCAATTCAAAAGCAGATCAACCTCATGTTTTAATATCAAGCCCCTCTCCTGTTCAGTTTCACTTCCTCTCTGTGTTTCAGTTAAACTTACGATGTTGAAATCCCCTTTGTGGGCAGGTATTTCTGGTTCCTCTTATTTTTCTGTCATGCTACTTGCTTTTGTATACAGATACCTTTAAAAAAAAAAAACTACTCTGTGTTATTCAGAGATTCTTGCTTTATTTTCAGTGTCTGCTGTAGCTAATGGAAGCATATGTGTTTATTCTTCCTACTGTGTTACTTGTGGTTTGCTTCTTTGTTCCTCCTCTTCTATATGGATTTCAGTGAAACTGGCATAAATAAATGTCTATCCCTTTTCCTTGCCTTGTGAGGGTACTATTACTACTCCTGATTAAACTGCTGCTGATAGTGTTCTGAAGTCCTCATTCAGCTCCAGTGGAAGAAACTGGATCCTGTGACATACTGGTTTCCATGTATCCAACTTTAGTGGGGTTGTCAGTTTCCCGACAGTAACCTTGGCCATCTTGCTGTGATGTTCAAGAGTGTGAGGACTCACTGGGGTGCGTGTTCTTTTCTCAGAAGGGAAAGTGAGACGAAGGCCCTTGCCCAACCAGAGCTCTCCCTCCCATCACAGCATCTCTGAAGCCAGGTCAAGGCAGTAAATTTTGAGAACACAGCTGCTGAATTACTCAGCTATATCCCTTCTCCAAAAGGCAAAGCTTAGATTTTGGCATTCCAAATTTTTTTCTTTCCTGTATAATTCACTAGGCAAATAGTAGGAGCTAAGACCACAGTGGTAGTTTGATCTGTTTGGATTAAGACTGGAGAAGATCACAGAGCTTTCACAATTTTGTGGGAGTGTTTTTTTGTGGTGGTAGTGCGTTTCAGTTCACATAATGCCTTTTCACACTGATGCTTCTTCCAGTCCTCTGACTCTTTTAAAATTCACCTGAATGTCTTATTTAAATCTTGATACCAGGAAGAACAATATTTTTACTTTCTGGCTCCAGATAACTACTAGGAAAGCCTCACTGTCTACTATTCTGTGAAGAATACCTCTGAACTCTGAGCTGTGTTTTCGTGTCTGTGTTTATTCTTTCTGTGCAAATCAAGACTGAAAGAACCAAAAGGATGCTTTTAATCTGACCCTGATGGACTTGCAGCATGTGTTGTCATATCAGTACACAACAGTGGCAAATACATTCTTTAAGTTTCTTACCTCCAGGCTTTTTTTAAAGTTTCTAAAACTGCAGTAATGTTTAAAACCTGAGGTGGTGAGGCAACTAAAAAACAAAGCCCTGCTTGAAATAGAACAGAATAGTGAATGGGTTGCTTTAATTGCCGAAAAGTGTGAATAGGCACTCTAAATGGGAGAGCTCCATCCATTGGGCAGATGGCTTGTAATTTAACTGTGGAAACCTTCTGTGAGGTGGACCTCCCTCACTGTCCTGAGTAACTGAGTAGACCATGTCTTGTGCACAGCTCCTTTCTAGGGCTGTTTGGTTGATGGGGGCTGATGAGGCTGTGGCTGTCTTCCCAGCTCTGCACTGCACAAAGGAATTCCTTGAGCTACCTATGGAATGTGAGGGCAGAAGGAAGGTGCTGAGTGAGGGACTTGGAGCAGTCTTTTTGGAAACCTTCCAGCAGGCACCTTTTCTTTCCCTTAGCGTGAGCAAGCAGTTTTCCGAAGGTGTAAATGCACCTGGGACTTCTCACTAGAAGTACCCTCTGAACAATATCCTTTGGTGTCTGACTTGAAGGATATTGGTGGGCTTGTCCAGTTTTACTCTGTAAATACCCCTATGAGTTTGGCACCTGAAGTGGTGTTTCAGGCAAGATGGACTGGCCTGGGACCTCTGTATTGTATCTCTCTGGACATTTCATGTAGGGCTGTAACACAACTCTTGTAGCATGGAAGTGCTTTCTATGCAGTGCTGCAGCACTGGTAGAGTCTGTCTGTCCTGGGGTTGTTTGTACTGTGACATGTTGGGTTTTTTTACAATAAACTGGAAGACTACCCTTGGTTGTGGGTGTTTGCAAAACAAAGCTCCACTAAAGCAGTGTTGAGCTTAAGTGGTCCTGTGGCTAGTCAGCTGCTTGTAAAAGCACCAAACCAAAATTATAAAAAGCCTTGAGATGCAGCTTAACATTGGCATTTTTCTCTTGCTGTGTCACTTACAGCTTCTGGTGGTAGCTCAAAGACGATGCTGAATTGTTAGATGAGAAGACTGCTCATGTTTTTAAGGAAGTGCCACACCATTGCTTGGCTGACATGATAGTTGCTGTCTATGTTACATATATACAGCAGCAGGTTTTAGTCTGAAGGCTTTAAGGAACAGTTGCTACTCCTACACATTAACAAACTTCATCCTTTGAAGTTGGTAATTTTTCTTTCTACTTTTAAAGTTTTGTTCTGTAGGTTGTTGCTAAGTAACACCCGCACATACTCTATCTCCCTTCCATGTGCTCTGAATGCCAGTCTTCCATGCAAAACACCTTTCCAAAATTAGTGTCTGTCAAGCTCCTGAAAGGTAGTGATGCTGTGATTCAAGTCAATCATGTTGCCTCCTGTAGGTGTTAATTCTCCCATCGAAAGACACTTGCAGAATCACTAATATGGTGAATCTCTGATTCTTTTTAGCTGCAAGAAAACAGTACCTTCTGAAACACATGCTAATTCCAGAAAGAGAAGTAAATTGTAGGGGGCACACTTACAATACCAATTTGTTCATCATGGTCATAGTATTAATATATCTCTTTAAAGCTTTGTTTTGTATAACAGTAAGAGTTCTGGTAAGAGCTGGGCTGAATGATTAGGTAGGTAGTTTTCCTGTGTCCCAAGGCTGGCAAACCAATACCTGGATGGGTATGCACTGAGGTTTTTAGTGAGGGACAAGCATTGAAAAGATGTGAGGGGAAGCGTTATCAAAGAATACAGGGAACTTCCCCATTCATTTAGTCTGCTTTGTCTCATAGAAGGAAGGTTCTATACCTTCACTTCTCCCACCTCTAGTAATTTGGTATACTCTTCCGCTAGACATATATGCTATATTGAGTATTTTTCTTCCTTTGTTCACCTGTACTTGTTCCCCAGTTGTTTGTATAGCCTGGGCAGGTGAGCTGTGCCTGTTTTGAGAAGAGTATGTGCAGCTGAACAGGGCATCATGTATACTGAGACCAGGAGCTGCTTCCTTCCCTGTTTCCCAAAGTTAACTTGGGCAATACACATGCAAAGGAGTCTGTCAGACTTGCACAGAGAACTCTGGATAATTGTAGTCTCTCCAAAATAGGCACATAAAAGGCATTAAAACCCCAGCAGCACAGCCAAGAACAGCTCATCTTTGTAGCTGCAGCCTTTCCAATTAGCAGAAAATGAATGAAAGTAAAAGTAAACAAGCGTACCACTGCCTTTTGTCTACTTATATAAGCCTGGACAACTGCTGCAAAGCATGGTGGTGTGGTTTGTCATGGTTACTACAGAACTGATTCATGAGCTGTAGGATTAGGAATTGCAACAACCCTTCCTGATGTCTACCTCTACTTAGAGCTAGATAGATAAAGATGTGAAAGTAAGTTGTGCCTCTAGTAATGGCCTATCTGTGTGCTTTGCAGAAGGTTCTTGATCCTTTCTGTCACTCAGTACATTCTGGGTCTGACAGCTTCCCAAGAGCTGTGACTTTGCTGCTGACAGGTGTTTAGCTACTCTCAGCTATTGGTACAGCTTCCTCACAAGGGGAGGAAGAGGGGCAGGGGCTGAGCTCTTCTCTCTGGTGACCAATGAGAGAACCCAATGGAATAGCAGGAAGATGTGCCAGGGAAGGTTTAGGTTGGACATGAGGAAAAGGTTCTTCCCCCAGAGGGTGGTGAAGCACTGGAACAGGCTCCTTATGGAGGTGTCACGGCCCCAAGCCTGACAGTGTTCAAGAAGAGACTGGACAACACCCTCAGACACACGGTGTGAACTGTGGGGTTGTCCTGTGCAGGGACAGGAGTTGAACTCGATGATCCTCATGGGTCCCTTGAAACTCAGGATATTCTATGATACAGCTTCTGCCAACATTTTGGGTACTCTTCTGTGCAGAGTTCACTCCCTTGCTAAATAGAGCTATCAGCTTTTGTTCTATAGCACATGAAGCTGTTAGACTAAACCAGCATAGGCATTTAATCACACTTGGTTAACTGCCTGTGGCTTACCTGGAACAATAAGAGAAATATAACTGAAGCCCTATATGTAACAGCAACATGGAAGCGGCTGGAGCAATAAAGGATGTTCATTGCATACTGTGTATCATTCACCATGCACTGTGTATCCTGCTGGTCTTGTTATCAGTCCCCTGAAACTTTTATGCCACTCAAAAGCTAGTGGTGCTCCATATTTTTCCTTCAGCTACAGTGGATAATGATGAAAATATGGATTTTGCTTTGTAGTTAGAAGGTATTTCAGAAGCAAAATTTTCATAGAGGATTTTCACCTTAAGTGAACTCTGATGTAATTTAGAAAGACATGGATTTACATGGTGGAATAGGCTGCCAAGCTTCTGCGTTTCTTTGTATTTAATAGTGTTATGAAAAACAAAACCCTTATAGTGGCCAAAGTCCCTTCAGTTCTCCCCTAACAAGGACAGTGTGATTTAATGTTTCTCTGGAGTCAAGCTTTTGCTGTGTTGCGGGACCACAAAAGAAACTTGCTGTCCAGAATACACATTCTAAATGTTGGGGATCTTCATTTGCCCTGTAGTGTCTCTGTTTTGCAGATGAAGAGTGGAGGCACAGTGAAATTAAAGGCCAGCCTTTCCCCTCTGCCCCCTGCCCAAGGGAAAATCAGGTTTGAATGGAAGTCTCTGAAATGCTTCATCTCTCGAATTGCTTCTCAGCCCTGAGAGAAGGAACGCATTTCTACAAAACCTGCAGAGAACTGAAATTGAGTTTGTTGTCTGTGTTTAAGAGAAGTTGGAAGGTGGAGGAGAGGATCTGAGTTTTGGAAGTTTTTGGATGCTGATCAGAAGAGAGAATTCTTGCCTTTACTGCCATAGCCCACAAAAATTGGAATCTAGCCTAAGGAAGTGGGGGACCCACATTTATTGCCTGCAGATTGCCCTGACCCCCAGGGTTTTAGACTGCTTGCCAGTAATATTGCTATGCTGCAAAGAAATGGAAGTTCATACATCCAAAGAATAGAACCACAACTATGATGTGGTGGTCAAAACATACATGACTGAAATAGAGGGTAGCTTGATGTAGAAGACCTGGCTCCTGAGAGTGCTAGGCATGTTGTCTTAAAGAGCAATTGGATGCATCAGCCCTAGGAGCAGGATTGTTGTGATGATGCTTTGTTTCTCAAGGACCTCCTCCTAACAGTATGTTTTGTTTTCACTGCTGTTGAAGGACAAGATGAGCTTGGTCGAGTGTTAGTAATGAGGGCAGAGGACTGGAATCTTTCTTTCCTTTTGCTTCCTCATGGTTCTCTGAACTTTGCTACTCTCTGCCCTAGAACAACTGAGGTGGGAGTATGACCACCCCCCAGAATCTGGGAGGTACTAGAGACTGAAAATTCATCAGGTTTTAAGTGAACTAGAAGAACAAGAACAGTAATTTTGTTGGTTTCTTCTGCATTATGGAGTCTCAAAAATGTATTATAAAGTTTTGAGTTCAGCCGATAATGCCGCAGGATGTTATTAAACATAGCTGATGCTTCAGCTGCCCGTAACTGTGATCCCAGAAACTCTTGTTGGCGTTTAATGGGGTCTGTGGTACAAAGGTGAGCACCTATATAGGTATTCATGATGTGCACTACTACCAGAATAAGAATATAAACTCCCTCAGAAAGGGATTTAACCACAGATAGACTTCCTTGAATGCTGTGTTGACATTAATTGTTTATCTGTTCAGACTAGTCATATTTGGAAACACTGTTCTATTCTGACATATGACTTTTCCCAGGAGCAGCAAGACTCACAACGAAGATTTCACAATAAAGAAAATTCTGTTCTTTGTGGGAATGTTATAGTGAAGCCATGACAACTCATTTGGCACATGATTATTTTGTTTTCAGCAAGGATTTTCCCTCCTCCCTGCCATCCCTACACATTTTTTGTGTTTCCATGCATCGGAGTTTTGTTTGGTGGATTTTTGGGTTTTTTTCAGGAGGGTGGGGGTGGATCACTTTAAGCTTAGCCTCTTGGCTATCCCCTTAGAAACTATGCAATAGGTATCAAAAACCTGAATCCAGACTTGTGTGTTTTGCTGTCACCACCAGCGGTGGAGTTGCTCCTAATTTAGGACCATGTGAACAAGTTCAGCATCAGGCCCTCAGGAGCTGCTGAGCTGGTGCTGTGCTGAAGTTACACATCCTGTTCCAGGTGAAGCGGGGGGTCATGGTGTGAAATATGGAGAGGTGACACAAGCATATAGACAATAGCTTAAATACAAGGTAGTGGTTTCAAACATGCATGACTGGAAAGGTTGATGTATCTGCAGTCACTAGTGGGGCCAATGAAGATCAGACACCAGGACCATGCTGTGGCTCAGCGCTGATGGCATGTTAGTGCAGGGCCTATTCTGAAGTCAGTGGTACTTCTGCAGGTTGCAGTTCGCATGTCTAATCTTTTTGGACTTAACTGCAGTGCATTCTTTTGAAGTGGAAATTATTTTTACCTTCTTACGCCAGTTCCTTTTCTAAGGTACCAAGCTAATTAGCCAGATGACAGTAAGTTATACTACGGATGGCAGTCTAACTGCAAAAAAGCCTAATGACTTTTCAGTTACCTTCCCTGGAGTTGAAGTGGATATTTTGAGCAGTATAACACATATGGTGAAATCTAGTCTTCGCTATAGTTCTTGGAAATCTTATCAATGATCACAGTTTGTACCCACCTAAAATTCCTAAGCTGCAAAGAGGGTGGCATTCTCCTGCTTCAGTGTTTGCTGCCCCATCCAGATATTCTCACTGCATCTTGGAGCTGGAGAAGCACAAGGTTCTACTTTCAAAGAAGAAAGGAGGGAGACGGGAGATTTTCAGAGATGTGATTGTGAGGCTAGAAAATAAAACCATGGTGGCATTGCCAACACCTCCAAAGCATTTCTGAAAAAGCTGGTAGGCCAGCCTTAGTCTGAATATTTTTGCTGCATGTCGCTGAAACTATGGTTCAGGTTATGTTGCTGTTACTATTATAAACTCTAGGAAGTGGGTATTTATAAGTGCAGTCAATGTTGCCTCTGAGCAAAAAAAATGGCCTTAAAAGGGAGTTGTCCCAACAGCAAGAATGATTATTTAAAGAAAAAGAAAATGCTGAATTTTTGCTGTTCAGAGAAAGAAAAAGGAAGGAAAAGCAGGGTGGAAAATTAAAGCATTGCCCACACACAAACATTTTTTTTCTTTTGTGACCTTAATCCAAAAATTACTGTTCAGTAGAGTCAGTGATAACTTGTGATGGGAAATGAGTGAATTGCCTTTTTTTGCATACTTAATTAACTGGTTTTGTTTAATTAGAAAAAAATACAATAGCACATCAGCCGAAACGCATTGTCACTGATAGCATTGTAGTATTCTACTGCTCATGGTCACTAAAGTCAAGAGCAGGCTCTTAATATTTCATTTGCACCTCTATTTTGTTCAGTAGTACCCTAATGCCTTGCTACTGCACAAGAGAGAGATGGTTGTGAGTACATTCAGGGGATCTCCCCAGCCCCCCGCTCTGGGGGAGAGGGGTGCTGGATCATGGCTGGGGTGGAAGGCATGAAGGAGGTGGGCATGGAGAGACCTGAGACTGTAGGACCCCACCAAGACAGGTGCCTCCAAAAATAGGTAACCACTAAGTAAGGTTTACGAAGTTTTAACATTGGCATAGAATACAATATAATCCATAACAGGGACTTGAGTTCACTTAAACCCTGCTTCAGACCTGGTTTTAATTAACATCATTCATAAATCACATGCTTTCCAGACATCTCCAGTTTCCATGACATCTATTTCTCTACTTTCAGGTCTGATGCTTTCTGCCCATTCTAATCTTTCTCTTGTTCCTTCCTCACACAGGGCTACTCTTGAGGAACTTATTGTCATGAGACAGAAAGCGAAGCTGCTGCTGGGATTTCTCATTCATGACTGGAATTTCTCTTTCCCTCCCCAGCTGCTGTTTATAGCAAGATACTGGCACTTTCTGTCTGCTTCTCCTGGGTTCCTTGATAGATTAGTTGCTTTCAGAAGAATCAAGTGCAGTGCTCCAATTGCGTGGGTGTGCACATATTTATCCATCCAGCTATCACTAATGCACATGTACTGTGTGACAGGATGAAGCTGAGGAACATCTGCCCAGATAGCTAGCACTCATGTCCTGTGTAGTATGTGCCTTAAAATAGCGTCACCTGTAGTCCTCTTAACAGAAGATCCTTTCTAAAGTGAAACTTCCAAAAACAAACAAAAAACCAAACATGTTTCGAGCCCTTGGAATTGTAAAGCATGAACAAAAGTAATTTTTCCTTCTGCAATGTGAAACAAAAAAAAAAAAACACCTTCAAACTATAACAACATTTTAAAATGTATTGAGAGGCATGGGGAGGCAAAGAAATGAGACAAGATTTTTACAAACATCATCGTAACACTGAAGCATTGTGTTGAGGCCATTTGTACAGCACAGCATGGAACACATCCTGGCCTCCTTGTGGCTGCACTTACAAACCAGTCCCTCACATGTTGCCTCCTGCCATTTCAGATTGTGTTTGCATCCACGTTGCTTAGGTTGTGTTTACCAGCAAAACTTCTTTTTCCTCAGAAAAGAGGAAAGCAATAGCAGCCTGTACTTGCTAAGGTACTCAGAGTGTTCTGCAGGGCCAGCTCTAACACTGTGCCAAAGCTATGGCAGGTTGTCCTGTCTCAGCCTTATTGTGCTGTGGCTGCAGTTCACCTTGCAGGGTGGTTCTAGCAGACAGGAGAAAAGCTGAAACACTCTGCACCCAGGGTTACATAGCTGACCTAGGTAAACTGCTGCTGTTAAAGCTAATTCGATGCGGCATTTCCCTGTGCCAACTTTGTGTCACAGTGCTACCTGGCTAGAGAGTAATGCTGCAGCTGGAGTTTTTAGGTCAACCTGAAGGAGCAAGAGCAAGCCTTTGTGCCTGTGCATTGAGGTTTCTGTTTAGGTTGATTTAAGTTTTATATATTCTGGTTTTGGTTTGTGCTAATCTGCTCATCACAACATCATGTTTGTTGTTCCCCAAAGCTGTGAGAGTAAGTATTGGGAAGCCAAAGGATATCACTGAACAGAGAAAAAGTCATAGGTGAGAAATATAGAACTCTAAAAAGATCTTCTCCACTGAGTATTCAAAGTGGGGCCACTAAGGTGGAGAGTTTGGGTGAGGAATTTCCTGTAGTAACTCACAAGGGGTGAAGCTGGAACTGCTACCTCAGTTTTTCTCCTTTATGATCAATTGTGATGTAAATGCTGATGGCTGCTTAACAGGCAAAACAAAGTAGGGAAATGATGAGTCATATGTACTCATAGCTTGTCTGACCAAGTAATGTGCAAGTCAAGTTTGATTTCAGTGCGGCAGAACTTTCCCCCAAGGATTGCGCTCACAAGGCAGGACCGCAGGAGGCTAATGAGGGCTTTGGATCAGCATCTGTGGACCACCCCCCCCAAGTAGACAATTTTCATGACTGTCCAGGTTCAGCATCGATTGTCGTAAAGATACTGAAATTCACCTGACAGTAACCTTCACTGGAGCATGTTGAGAAACATGGCAGGGGGAATGTTTTCTACTGCTCTTCAAGGGCACGATCATATTTCTCCTGATGTGGGAGAATATATCCTCCTTAGGGAGAGAAAGCACCTACAGCTCTCTGGCAGCTGGGAAGAACTGGCTGGCTGCCCTTCCCATCTGAGAGGTTTACAGAAGATTCGGTTTCCCCACTGTCACACTGAGGTACCCCAGGAAGCTTTCTGCTCCACTGACTGCAGTTCAGGTGGCAAAAGCACCTTTAACATTTGCCTTTCAAAGCATCATCTAAATTATTTATCTTTGGATTATCTTATGTGCTATTGCAAGACTTTTTGTTGTTTAATTCCTTTAGTAAAAGGATTCTCTTTCGCAGCAAAGTACTTTCTCCACAAAAGGAAGGATATCCATTCTGGCAGTGAGACAGCACTTGTTAGGAAGTTGATAACACAATTCCCAGTGACTTCAACACACTCAGGAATGAAACCCAAAGTGCATGTAAATCACTGCAGGTATCTGTAAGTGCAGCAGCATGAACTTAAACTGTAATGTTCACAGCAAGCATACCCAGCTGTAGCTCAGAAATATTGTCCTTTGCCTGCAGCTGTTCTGAAGGCTGATGTGAAGCCTGGTCCAAGCTGCCTGCTCTCAGCTGCTGGGATGTTATTGAAACAGGTGTATGGGAAACAAGTCATGGTTGTTCAAACCAGTCAGAAATTGGGGGAAACCAATTCCAGAAACCAAGGTGCTATGTGTGTATATAGCAAAGGCACAATCATTTGAAACTGCGCAGTGCAAAAGATACAGTTAGGAATGTACTGCAAAGGGAACCAGAACATCATTTTGCAGTTTTGAAAACTACTGTTTGAATAAGCAATCCAGTTCCCAATTCAGAACTAAAATAGCCTTCCTGTTAGTACAGCAGTCTGTCACAGTTGGCAACGAAAGTTTTCCCTTTCGGTTGACTCTAGGTTTAAGTAATAATAAGACTATGACTAAAGTGCAGTTTGTCTTCACAAAAGGCCTTTTTTTGCACATGCTTTATTAAACGGCTCCGCCATCATTTCAACATTGTACATTTAGATGTTTTTTTAAATGCACCTAATATGAGGTGCCATTTGAAACATGAGTACATTTTCTACCTAAGTTTAGGTAAATATATCTTGGGCATCTGCTCTCACTCCCAGAAAGTCACTTCGTACTTAATCACTTGTCTAATAAAGATTAAAGGTCTGATTCAGACTTTTCTTACAACCGGTGACATAAATCAGTAGGAGCATTACTGACTACAGGCTTTTATTTACTTCCTATTATATTACTAATTCAAACTTTAATATTACTTAAAGAAAGCAGATGCCAGGCAAAGCAGTGGGAAATGTCCTATTATTCAGTTAATAGGGCTTCAGTGAGCTAGTCAAAGGCTGCTGCTCCTGGAATAACTTAGAAAAAGGTGATTGAGGAACCTGGGGAAGTTTGAGTGGACTCAGTGTCACTGGGCAAGCATGTCCAGTCAAGCAGCATCAGCCAGCAAAGCGCTGAGGCACACGAGTGGCAGGGAGGAACTCTGAACCACATCTGGAGATTTCTGCAAACGTGCTTTTCATGAGACATGGCTGCAGTGTCCACTGTGGTGCAAGAGGTGGGGTTTGAAGGGAGCAGAAATAATCAAAAGTGCAGCTCATCCCAAGGTGAACCGGGAGCAGTGCAGCAAGGAATCTCAGCCATCAGCCTTCACATGTCTGAAATAGAAAGTTCGTAAGAAAAATTGCAGAGATCAATGTCCAAGTAATCCTGATGTATGAATTGCTTATGAAAGAAACTAATTCTTTTGCTGAATTCAGCCAGACTGGAGAAACAATCCATCAGATTTGGAATGAGCTGTTGGATTGATTAAACACAAATGTAATTAGCTCTTTCTCTTTTGCTTGATGCTTATCATTGAAAATGATGAGGAAGCAGGAGAGAGCTCTACTGAAATACTACTGTATTACACTTAAGAAAAATGCATGGTTGTTCTGTTTATAGACTGCTCCATAGCTGTAATCTCGAGTACCCAATAAGGAACTTTACCATCAGCAAAGCTAAATAAGAACAACCTAGTCATTGTGTCTTAGCAGTTTGCTTATTGCTGTAAAAACACAAAATGCTTGTATTTATTTATAAAGGATGTAGAGTGCACTACGGGCTCCTGTGACTAAAGGAGCTGTCCTCCAGTGTAATTTAAACTTCCTTGCTCATTCATAACCACAACCACAAGGTTAAACTGACCTTCTCTGTTCTTCTGAGTTTCATCCCTGAAAAATGCACTGAACTCCCACCCCTGCCAAAACTAAGGATTTTCCTTTCACATCAGTTTTAAGGCGAATACAGAACCCTGTCCCAGGTATGTGACTAAGTCTTAGTCATGTAAATAGAAGTTTCATCTTGAAAAAGCCAATATGTGTCCTTCCTTCTTTCAGCAAATGACAGATTTCTCTCTTGAAAACTATGTCCTAGTGGTTGGAAAATTAACATATCAGCCTCAATCCTTCTTGGTGGCACTGTAAAGACCTGAACCAAAAGAGTGAAAAGCTTGAAGAAAATGTGTTGTTCTCAGCCCATGACAACAGAGAAGCAAAACGTTGCATGAGGTGTCAGAGCAGGCCTCGTGAAGGGAGTCAAGAGCTCCAAAGAGAAGGATCTGTCCTCTCTGCTTCTTGAGAGTCTGGGATCTTCACCATGCTCTCCCCCAGGAAATACCAATTCAGGAGAATCTGATCCAGTGCAGAATTTTTGACTGCGACAGGCAGTAAAGAAAGTTGCTTAGAGAAGCTCAGAGAATGAGATTTTAAATTTCGGATTTGGCAAATGCTGCTCTGATTTCTTAGTCTTGAAACAATGTGCTCTGGGATGAGCATTAGAGGTTCACTAGTAAATCAGTCCAGTGGCATCTAATTCCCAAATAACAGCATTGAGTTGCAATTGAAAGTTAGGTACTGATGGAGACTAAGCCCTGATTAGACATCATGTATATGCATGCATACATGCATATATATCCTTAGAGAAGAAGCTACTGCACTGGCTGCACTGACACATCTCATCTAATGGCTGTCATACAGAAAGGGGAAACATACCCGTGACAAACCACCACATATTAGTTATTTTCAGGCCCCATGATGTAATACATTTTTTCCAAGCACTATTGCATTAAGTTTCTCTTTCTTGAGTTTCTTTTTCCTCTAGAAGAAAAAGAAACTTAGCAAGTCCTGCAAAGCACAGTTAATCAATGACTGGACTGTGTCCAACTTACTCAAGTACGTGAGAATGCATGGGAGAAATGGATTGATTATTAAAAAGTCAAGCCTTATAGGAAGTCAAGGAAAAATATCAGCAGCTATTTTAGATGTTTTTCTTACTCTCAGTTTTTTAACCAGATTGTTTAAAGGCATGTTAAACCAAGTGTGAAATGTATTTATCATTTCCATTACACGACCAGTTTTGTGTCAATAGGAAATTCACTGTTTCAGGGACAATATCTTAATTTTTTTTTAGAATAATCTACAGCAAAAGCATAATCCATCACCATTGAAGGTGGTGAAGAAGCTTTTAAAAAATTGAGAAGGAAACCTGAAATGCCAAATACCTATATTAGCACACTCTAGTCTATGACTTACAATTAAGACATCTGAATGTAAATGGTCATGACATGGTCTTGAAATATTTCTAAGCACTGTGTCCTTAGAAGATATTGCATATATGTTACTCAGTGTAGGAGAGCACAAAAGGTGTTCAGAGCACCTGCCTTACCCTCCCTGTGCTGCTAGGCTTGCTCTCTTAACGTAAGCTATATGATTGTTTTTCATTCATTGTGTTTCTGATACCAATTTCATAGCTAAAGCAATTAAGGCTACACCAGGTGGGACATCAGGGACCATTTAAAAAACATAGTCTAGCTATGGGTGATGCAATAGGCCAATTTATCAGCTTCTGCCTTGGTATCAAAGGGAACAGATAAGGCAGAAGACAAATCATGGTCCTGCATCTTCACTTCTCAGCTGTGAGCTCACAGCTCAATTTTTGTCTACATTTAGAGAATCCAGCTCCTTTTGGCAATTTCGCATTTTTGTTTCATCCCATACCCTGCCTGTGAAGGTTTTACTGGGCTGTGCACTAGCATGGCCGCCTTAGTTTGAGCTCTTACAGCTGCCCTGAGTGGCAAGAGCATCAACATGAGGCCATGCAGGCTTCGGAACACACTGCCACCAGGGTACAGGGATGAGAACTTGCGTTTTTATTGTGAACAGTGTATGTAAAGCTCACACTAGTACATCTTCACTGCTGCTGTTACCAGTGCTAGCTAGCATAGAAGTGCTATAGTTTCGTTTTACTACGTAGGCAGATTCTTTCCACATCTCCCTCCCACTGGACCTTCCATAACGCAGTAGGGTTTTGTCACATTCTAACATATTTTTCTCCCCATCCTTATGTTTCTCTTTGAAAACTCTCATCACAGAGAGTGCTGAAGCTTAGTGTGACACCATCTGTTTAGCAAACCCAGCCTGGTTTCCAATAGCCCACCTGAAACGCATGGTTACTCCCAGCCTTTCCTTCTGCTAGAGCGCTGGCCGAGCAAGCCACCTTGCTTCTTGTTGGTGTCAGTGGCCACAGCCTCCCTGAGCACATCACTGGGGAGAAAGTCTTGTTACACCACCAACATTTGCAGAGTTTCTGTCAGCTTCAACAGAGCTAAGATTTCACCCAGGATATCCCTGCTTCCCCCACGAAGTACTGCATAAGCACACATGTAACCCCAAGGTGGGCAACAGGACTGGTTAGTCCAGGACAACTCTGTGGGCACACCAGCTTTCTCCAGCCAAGCCAGCCTGCACGCATTACACTTTTGTAGCCAAGTGTTGTGTAGCGTAATCTAGAACAGCAACAGCAGAGCAAATCTTTTGGATGAGCATCTGGATGTCACCCTCCCATTAATGGGACAGGGGGATAGGAGATCAGGGCTATACAGCTGCTACAACAATGTGTGCCCCAAGAAGCCTGCAATGCATAGAGTAGTGCTGACTGAGCGCTTGGGCTCTTCAGGTATTCAGCGCACGCAGCGTAAAGTAAACCCAAGGGACATATAATGTGGCCTTTGCTAGGAAATGAAAGGAGAAGATCAAGAAAAATAAAAACCCCATATGCTAAATATCTTCTACAGATTCCCCCACAGCCTGGTAAAGTGCGCTGCCAAACTGACCCACCAACTGCACTGTGCACCAAATCATTCTGAAAAGTGACTGCTCCTTTTTTAGGACCAAATTTCCTTCTTTCCCCTTGATGCTCTGTTGTTGGCTCCATCTTTTGCCTTCATACACCATGAAAAGCAAGCAGGAAAAAATAAATCTAAAGGAAAAATTAATAGCATGTTCTGCTAATTAGCAAGTGTTGCTGAGAGTGTTAGCCCCACATCAGAACTGCTGACCCATTTGGGTATATTTTCAAGCACTCTCTCCTTTTTGGCGTTGGCTTGTTCTGTAGCTTCAGCTTAAGCAGTTGCCTTAAAACCTTCATTTTTAAAGCATGCATTGCACTCACCCATCTGGCAACTTTATGTTGTATAATACAAGGGAGTGCACAGTATGTGGCATAAATTACAGACAAAAAGAATGCAATGGCACAGCATGTAGGGTAAATTAAAGCAAGCATTCTTCATGGCCAATAGCAGAGAAGGACAGAACAATTTTGCATCATAAATACAGGAAAAACATGTGTTTTCAAATGAGAATGTATTAATATATACATATATATATATATATGCCCTCAGAGGCAGGCAGCCTGTTCCTAATGGCAGCAGCAACTGTGCAAGACCACATAAAGGAATCAAGAAACGGGATAATGCTAGATAACAAGAGGTAACAGATTGCAATAGCAGGACAAAGAAAGAAACCAAATGCTGAGATGGAGCAAGCCCCACTGGACTTCTAAAAACAAGTGCAAATTGAAAATGAAAGGAGCAGAAAGCACACACAGATCTGAAGGTAGAAAACATTCTGGTCATTTTTTGTGGTATGAATGTGTGTAATGCACGCTTCTTGTTAGCAACACAGTACGCAACATCAAATGGTTCATAAATGGTATCTACTCGCCATGACCTGGTGAACTCAGTGTGGCCCTGAGAGCCTTGAGTTTCTGCTCTGAAGATCCAAAATGCTGACCATCCTGTGCCACTCTTCAGCCTCTGTACCATCAGCATATGCACCCGTAGAGGAGAAGGAGTAGGACAGTTTGGGTTCCTGAACAAACTCGGCTTGCTAGCACACACCAGAGCATTTACCCTGAGTGTGACATGTTCACTTCTGGGTATCCCACTTGTTGTTGTAGGCAAGGACCTGATCCTGGCTGCCGGATCCTCCCTAGAGTGCTTTGTCATCAGGAGGTTAGGACCAGTGAGGTTGGCAGCACCCCAGAGCAAGGGGCATGGTGCAGAAAGCAACGTGGTGGCATGGAGCTGTGACACTGTTGTCTTCTGCTCAGCACTGAGCTTGTATAGATGGGACAGGTGCAGCCTCCCCACACGTGAGCTTCCACAGCAGCTTACACTGACCTGTGGCAGGACTGGTGCTCTTCCACTGTCCCACCATGGCCCAATCTTGTGCCAGCATTGGTGCTTATATTGCGGCACTGTGAGTCACTTCAGGGAGTTGACTCTGCTAAACTAACCTTACCAAAAGAAGATGAGCAATTTCAGATCGATCCTACTCTTCTCCTTGCCAGGATGCAGTTACTCAAGCCATGAGCCAGTTGAAGCCACCAAACAGATAATCAGAGGTCTGGATTGGAGATGTGGGACCATGGCAGTTTAAGTTTACATGAAGTTAGGCTACCACGGAATGGTATTCTGGTTCTGTTTTCCTTTCCCACCCTGAGTTGTTTTTGTCAATTGAGAGTATGTTTTTCTCAAGGCAGGGAGTGTTTCCCATTATGTGTTTGTGCATTGCCTAGCAAGTTGGAACCCTGATCTGAGGTGGAAACTTGAGGCCCCACCATAGTACAAATAATAAATGTAACACAGTGAAGAACAGATGCATTCACATATGGTGTATTATAATTCAGACAAATAAAAATTCGTATGTTATATGTTAAAATCATTCTATATGTGCCACAGTTAGCATAAAAACTGAAAACAAAAGCAAAACCGTGAAGAGTCAAGGCATCTAAGAGTAGATACCCTACTTCTGCATCCACAAACACAGACTCCTCTGTGCCCAGTCCTCCTGTGCCAAGGAAATCACCATGCAGCTGTGTCCTGTAACTCTAGTGTTTCCTGGTTGTGCTGTCATTCTTTTGTAACATTAATTTCAGAATTCCTTTCCAGCTTAAGCAGGCAACTCCCCAGCCAGCCCGCCCCTCAACTGCACATACGCACTTCTGGAACTGTACATAAAATGTCTACAACTTCTTAATTTTGCATGTCTCCTGAAGATCACACCATTTTTCTGTTTTCAAGAATGTGGTGCCTAATGGCAGTGTCATCCTAGGGCAATCTCAGTTTCATTCCCACAGGACTAGGGGTAGGCATCATTGTGACAGAGGGTATTTTTTCCTATACTGTGCTGGCACTGGTAAAAATAGCAACAACAGCTATTTGCAAAAAGGAAAGTTATTTGTGGCGATCTCTGGAATATAGTTATTATTTAACTCTTTTGGAAGAGAAATCTTCAGATGAAAGAAAGAATGACTTCTTAGAGAGTTATAGCTACATGGGAATTCTAAGCTGAATGGTGTAAGTCAGAATCTCATGGGCTGACAAAGGTGGAAAAAATTCTTAAACCATGCCTTCAGTGATTTCTTAAAAAAACACACTAATTACTACATTGGTATGTCAATTTTCAGAAAATTCATTCTGTACATAAAAAGCAAATGCTGTACATTTTGGAAGGTTGCTTTATATGCTTCAAAAATAATTAAGTTGTTTAATTCCTGTTTTAAGCACCAAAGTCACAAGCTTTGTCTCTGTGATAATTAACATTCAAAAACAGAGACTTAGCAAGGCTGCCTTTCAACATGATGATGCATTGCAGGAATATAAATTTACACGTACAAACTGGACACACCAAACCCAGCATTTCTGACTTTGTTTTACTAAGGTTTACCAGTTTGCACCCTTACACTAATCAATGAAGCACTAAGAAAAAAAGCAGTTTGGATTATTGCCAGAAGTACATCACAGGGAAGAATAAATCAAGGCACTAGTGCCCTATGCCAAGCATTCATTAGTAACTAAAGTTGAACTGAACCTTTTTACAAGCAAGAAAAATAGGTAATCCTGGAAATCGTTTTACTAGCAGCTCTTTATCCCACTTTTCCTTTCCTTGGCAACTAGAGGAAAACAGTCTAAGCAATACATTTGGCACCAAAGTTCTTATGTAGTTTCCACTTTATTAATGGATTTGAATAATGTGCTGAAAATAATATATATAGATAAGATAGACAGTGCCAAGCAAGAGTCATTCACTCCCCCCCAGCTGTTGCCCAGAAGCAGTACATTTATTTAATAGATATTTGTGATTGGCTGCTCTAGACACAAAAATTAATGTTTCTACATCAGTCTCAGCTATCTGCTTGAGAAATCCATTCTAGCACTTAGATGTCACACAGTGATGGTACAGAGGATCACAAGTAGTGCTTTGACTTGAGTGTTGATGCTAACAACTTAACAAGAAGATAAAGCTGAAAAACATCTAGTATTTCTTCATTCAAACCAAAGCAGTCCTTGCCAATACAGTGAAAATCTGTGGGATTAAGTAGCTGAAGAATAGAGCCAGACTCTCTCTAGCCAATGTATGAACTCAAAAGTTTATTTAGGTTGGTGGAGCAGTGCCAGTTTACAACAGCTAAGGATCTGATCCCCTCATTTTTTTCCTTTTAAAACAGTCAGAATTAACCAAGATAAACACTTCAGGCCTAAGCTACTGGTTGCCTGAGGAAATATTTTGAAAGGATTCTTGCCCAAAATGCGAATATTTCAAAAACTATCTTCTGGGCACACATTTGATGTATTATTAGAATTGCTGAACATCCTATACAATATCAGCATATCCTGGATCCTGTGTGAAAAAGCATGTACCCTGCAACTTTCTGGTACTTTTGCAACAACGCTCACTTTTCCACTAAAGCAGTTAGCATGCGCTATTGGAAGTGCTACCATGCTATGCTAGATTTATTTTTCCTGGATGCTAACCCATAAAACCTGGCAATTTGACCTCAGTGAAGGACCACAAGCTCACCAAAGCCTGCAGTCTATCTGAGCCTTAGCTCTGCTTAATGTGGGGAACACCCTGGTCAGCACCTTGTGTCTCTAAGGTCTCCACCAGCATGATGCAAGTACAAATGACGGTGAACAGCTCACTGAAGGCCAGCAGAAATCAATCTTCTTGCTTCAGAGGCGTTTCTTATGGAGACTAGACTTGACTGGGCCTGGCCAATGCCACCTTCTCCCTCTGTCTCCCCACAGTGAATAGTGAGATGGATTAGTGAGAGGACGAGGTGGGAAGAAAGCAGTTCATACCCTGTTCTGCAAATCCCTGGCCCAGCTACTTTTCCCATGTTGTAGAACACAGTGGGACAATTGATGTACAGTCATGGGGAACACCAAAACATGTGTGCTTCTGAGATATGGCTCCTGATTGAGGTCCCTGCTTTCCTCTTCAGCAACACATAAGAGCATGGTGGGTGCTGGTGGTGCTCTTTTATGCTGCTTAGTTCCTCCAGAAACATACATCAGCTCTTGCCTCTCTGCACAACTCCGTTCTCTTTTTGTCATGTCTCTCTGCACTGCTGTTTGGCTGTCCTTACTCTTGCAGTGAAGACTATCACTCCCTTCTCTGATTTTCTCACAACCATCTTTCTACAGTGAGAAGAATGTGATTTTCTCACAACCATCTTTCTACAGTGAGAAGAATGTGGTGTCTCATGGGCTCCAGCTCCCATCAACTGGCTTTATTCTTTATAAATTCTACTTCTCTAATGATCTTAGCTTCCTGCTCTAATCCTCAAGGCCTTTCATTAGGCTCATTAGACTCAGCATTAATCACCCTGAAAAAAAGCAACAACAAAACTTTGTCCATCCCTCTTCTTCCATTTGCAAAGGGTCAGTAGAGCTGCTCAGTGCTTGAGATCTGGTTCACTTGGTGAACTCCTAGTGAGTCACCAGGAGTACATACCACAACCCTCTGAAGGCATCTCAGCCACATGTTGACCTGCTTCAGCCCTGCGTAGCTGGTGGGGTCTCACAGGACTGCAGCAGATGAGTCCACAGTCAAGGAGCCAGCAGCACAGTGATAATTAAGAGGAGCCATGGTTTAACAGGATCTTTTTCCTGGAGGCTTCTTGGCTGGAAGCAGCTGGCTGGGCACTGAGCAACCCTGCTGCCCCAGGGGTTGCACTTCATTTTACATCTGTGTGTTTGCAAGGGCACAGTCTGTGTGTCTGGGAGCAGAGGAGCAAAGAGCCCGAACACGTGCGTGTGGAGGACGCGGGAGGAGAAGCGGGTGTGTATGAGGAGGAGTTGTTTAAAAAAAAGAGTCCATAACCCTGGTCATGTGTTCTGCAGAAGAGGGAGACCAGCTTGTTCACTAGAAGTGCTAGAAAAGTTTTGCGATTTTGATTTTGACAGTTTTTCTGAAGATAGCTCACTGCTTCTTGAGCAGTTCACAGAGTTAACTGAATTATTTCTTTTCCAGGGTAGCACTTTGAGAAAAGCCCTTCTGTGAATTTTTATGGTATTTTTCTACTCGCTGTGGTATTCACAGATGTTAAGGGAGGTGGGAGCGAACAGGCCCTCTAAATCCATAATCACTGTGTGTGCAGTTATATTAATGAATGTCACCATTGATAAATACTGTATGTTATATAACCAACCAAACATTACCCAAACACAGAGCATTTTTATATGACCCATCAGAGCTATAAGGAGACATTTTGGTACTGGGAGTATGTCCTCCATTCCCCACTCCAGCCTGCACTTTCCCAGCTCCAAAGCTACTTCTGGCCACCACTGCTGCCTGCAGGTCCTCATCTTGGGTTGCAACCGCAGGGACAAGAGCTGGTACTAGTCTGTTGTGTTTTCCCACATTCAAAGTGCCCCTTTCACCCTGCTGTGCCTCTCCTGTCCATACAAGCCTTGCAGCCTCTTGTAAACTGAGTCTTCCCTCTCCTGGAAATGTGTCCTTGGTCTTGTGTTGCAGCCCATCCAACTTGGACAAGTTAGTTTTGCTTGTGCTTATTGTGTGACAGAAGACATCTGAAGTATCTTCCAAAGATGAACAATCAGCCTCTCCCACTGCAGTCGAGGGGAGATTTGCCAACAGCTGCACAAAAATTGGGCTCAAACCCTCATCTGAAAGACAGATGAATAAAAAATGCAACAGACACTGCTGCTGAAAATAGCTGATTTCTAATTCCCACAGCTCGCTCTTTGTGGTTTAAAATAAGCCTTTCTGCATTAAGACTACAGTTTTCAAACCAACAAAATTGAAGAAACAAATGTTCTTTCTGAGTGTTTTTTCAATTACATTTCCATGAGTGTACACACTTTTGATGTGTGAATGTTCCTGTTAGATTCATATTACTTTGGTTTGGACACCATCAATGAGGCATATGCTGTACAGTGGCAGTGGGATTAGACCTTTCAATTTTACATCTGAGGGACCAAAGGAAATGAGTCAGCAAATTGGCAAAGTTCTGTCTGATTGCAAAAGTGCTGAGCATTACCAGTCCTTGGGATTCAATACCTATCCTCATGCCTTGCAGCTCCAGATCAGTCTGCTAAACATTCATAGTCTCAGGGTCATGAATAAGCAGATAACTTTTACTATGTATGGCTACTTCAGCACAGGGCTTTTTGCATGGCCCATATATGCATTTTAGGGACTGGCTATTAGTAATTATTAAGGATATTTATTACTCCCATAATTAAATCAGCTGCTGCCCAGAAGTATTACATTTCTCCAATAGATTAATGTTACTAGCGGTCTTTGAGTTACAACAGACAGCACCGAGATTGTCCTGGCCACAGAGAAGCTTGTGGGGGAAATCAGAAGATGATGACTTGGAGGAATAGGATTTGGGGTAACCTTTCAAGATGAAGCAAATCATCTTCTTCTCAGAGTAGAACTTGACTCATTTTTGAGAAGGACTCTATGTTTGCGCTGTCTGTGACTGATATCAATGGCTCAGGAGTTTTCTGCCACTTCTGTGTTCCCTGACTTCTACCTCAGATGTGCCGTAAGCCTACTTTTTGCATCAGGGAACCTAAAATGGGCTAAAATGGACTAAACATTTATTTCACTTCTTTTCTACGAGCAGCAAGTGCAAACCATGTTGAAAAAATAAAATGTCAATACAGAAATAATACCATTTCTCAGGGACAATGTAAAGAGCAGGAATACAAACTTAAGTCTCAACAGCAATGAGTATTCCAAAATTACTCTTGAAAAGGTGTGTTTCATCTAGATATAATGCACGAAAAGTTACAGATTTTAGTTTTATTTACTCCTCTCCCCTGTCAAGTACACACTGCTTTGCTGACTATAGAATATGGCTCAGTTAGGAAGGTAACTTTGCTCTGAGGAAGTCATGGTAATTGCCCCTGTGTTTCCATTCAATGACTCTCCAGTTTTGGACATCCAACTCCTCACATTATATTATGGCTAAATGACACTGAAAATCTGTTCCTATGGGATTTTGCTATGGATTTGGGCTGGAGGTCGATTTCAGCCCAGGAATGCCCACAACCTGGCAACTAGTAACAACTAGACAGCCTGTGCACCTGGGGATTTCACCCACCCTGGCTCTGAGGGAGTTAAAAATGCATATACAAAGAAACAAAAAGAGCTGCTTAAAATTTTATTTCCAGTGCAAGTCATCATTTACCATATGGTAAGGTATTTATCCCAACTACATGTTGTTCAGTAAATCATAGGGTTTTGCAGGGGGTGAGGGGGAAGGGAGGGGGTTGTTGTTTTGATTTTGAAGTTCTGTGCAGCGAACTGTGTCTGTAGATTGTTGTCATCACAATGGCTGTGAACCAGTCTGCTGTGTAAGTCTGATTGGAACAAGCCATCAGAAGCTCTGCCCATTTTCCTCCACCTCCCCACACCCTTGCTGTGCGGGTGGCAAACACGATCATCCTTCAACATTGGGCTGGATGCTGGGACCTTTCGTGCACAGCACCGCCCTACTTGATCTGCAAGAAGACAAGACCTGTCAAACCAGGCACAGGAAAGAAAGAAAGACAGCTAATACTAGCATTTTCAACTTTGTTACTACTTTCAGTGGTGAAAAGCAAGTTCCCCTTGCAACAGTTAGGCAACTCAAGTGGCCAGAAAGGCAACCATCCAACATACACCCACTGGCCACCTCTACGGGCCTTTATGTTTTTGTTTGTAATTTATTTCTACTGCTGGTACTAATTTTCAGTTTGTCATCCTTTGACTCATATAAATTCTTCCTCTTGAAAAAGGATGCATCTCCTTGCCGACCACGGAAAAAATGTGGCATGCAATTCAATCCTTTCCTGATAGCACCGGAGACGAGGAGAGGGCAAGTTAGAACACCATGATGAGGAAGTTCTGTCATTTCCAGAAGGAAGCATGATTCACCCTGCAGAGCATTTTTGGGAGCCTGAATCAGAGCTGTCGAGGAAGTCAGTTCTTGGACAGTTTAATGTTTAGTTTAACTATGACTTTACCGGTGAAATGTGTGCCTCTCCCCACAGCCAGTGGGTACGGCAAGGTCAGATTACGTGCCACTGAGGAGCAGGCAAGAGGATTGCCAAGAAAGTGGCTTTCAAATATTTCAGATAAAGTGAGAAGTGCCCCAGAAAATCCTTCCTTAAATGTCATTGCAAAGCAGAGTCCTCCTAAAACAGATTTAAGGGAGAAATATTTTCTCACACTTTTCCCAAGCACAGAGCAGGCAGTAGGAGGGACCCACAAGGGTGGCCATAAGGAGCCTGCAAAGGGAGGGCCACGCAGTGAGCTGCAGCTGGGCTCCCTCCCAAAAGGTCTGGAATTAGCGCAGTAGCGAAGAGATGGCTTCATTAGTCATGGCACAGACCTGCTAAGTGAAGCTATCCACAGAAAGAATAAGTTACGTGTTAGCTGCCAACAGGCTATAGGAGCAATTCAAGTCGTTGTTTTTAATCACCTATCATACCCTAAAAGGATCACGATTTGATTAATGTAGTGCCCCCCCACCCACCCACAACACACACCCCCTCATACACAGATGCCATATTGCAGGAAACAAGATGAGACCGGAGTGTCTTCTACTCTTTTGCCTCCCCACCTTCCTTTCTCCCCCACAGGAAAGACAAAAACTTATTGGCAAAGTGCTATATGTCTGGGAAGGATCCTCAATTCAGGACCACGACATATTCTTGGTCTACCACAGGTCTGAAGTGCTGTTCGCTTTGGAGCAGGCAGCCAACAGTGCCTTTTCTGCCCAAGCATAGTGTAATAAAGTGGAGGAGAAGAAGAAAATCTATGTTATTATATGCGATGATCAGCAGGCTGTTGATTTGTTTGTGTCTCCAGGGGCACGTGTGTATCACTGGGGTCAAGCAGAGGGAACAGCTAATAAGATATTTACTGTACAGAAGTATATACAAGCACCCAAAGCATAGTGCTGGAGGGCAATGTTTATGGCCCGTACATTTAAACAGATAGAAACCATCCTTCATATTCACTCTTTGCACTCTGCTGCACAGAGATTCCCATATCTGGCCTCATGGATAAGGAAAGACTGAGAATTGGGGAGAGGCAGAGTTCCTATAGGATGTAAGAGCAGAATGGGATACACAGAGCGTGCCTACGCATCCCTTGAAGACGTCACTCGATCTGGGAGCCAAAAGGTAAGGGAGTGGGTTTGCTGACTGTGACACACAGTGGGAGGAGATCTGAGACACAAAGGAGTCATGGGTGTGAACCAGGAAACGAGCCTGTGCCCACCCAGCTTTTTTGTTTGCTTGAGGAGGATGTAAAATATGCTTACACCAGTTGTGCTCCAGCTCCAGTGCTAATTGTTAACAATAAAAGGTCACCAGAAAACAATTGCTGGGAACCAGAATTACACAAGGGGCCCGGGTAATGTGATCACTCCTTCGCGGGAGAATGCCATCCCGCCAGGGAGCTGGGTACGGGGCAATCCTCGGCAGTGACTCACCGGGTCAGGCGAGGAAGGGAGGTGCACGCTTGTGTCAGTCAAACCTCCCCCTGCCAGTTCCCCGCTCCCAGATGGACACGCATGCACCAGGCAGTCTCTTTCAATGTTGTTTAGTTCTTATTTTAGGGAATTTAAACGTAAGGTGAAGTGGGTTTCTTTCCCCTGTTACCCTAGAAGGAAAATATTTGCTTTGACTTCCCTTCCTACAGCAGAGTTGGGGCTTTTGGGGGGAAGCGTTGTTAGGTTTGCATGGTGAGAATAAGGACTGATGTCTGGGGAAGGGCTGGGGTGAGCTGGAAGGCTGCTAGCACAGCCCAAGGGAAAAAGAGGGAGGTACCTCTCAAAGTATCTTACTTCGTCTCAAAATACATCCTTACTTTGTGGGTGTGAGTTCATCCGTGTGAGCATCAGTAACACTAGCAAGGGCTGAAAATTCCTGCCAACATGTCAACTAAGTACTTTGGCAACCCATCCCATGCCAGCTCTCTGCTGTTATGGCTCTCTGGTATACTTGAATATGTCTAGTTGTGTGATCAGCACACCATGGGCTGCTCTCTGGCCATCTTGCGACTTTAACCTTCAGGACTGAGCAAAATTAAAGGATGTTTGAACCAACGAGAGATGCTTTTAAGCCGTGTCCATGCTGAGGAACAGCCTGACTGTCAAGCCAAGGCTGACTCCAGGCCATTCAGCAGTCAGTAGCAGGTACAGCTACAAAAATGTTAACCTTGTGTGGAGGTGGAGGCATTCGGGAGCACCCTGTGACTAAGCAGCCTGAGATCCTACCTGCTCTGCCTCCACTCCAGGTCCACCCAAGTGCCACTATTCCTAGATGGTCCAAAGGCAGTTTTTAACCTTTTTCTTTACCTTGTCCCACCCTCACCTGAAGTCCTGGACCCTGAGCTTTCTGTAGCTGCGTCCCTCCAGAACACCACAACTTACTCTGCTGCCCCCCCAAAAAACTCCCCTCAGCCACCACAAACCCCCTTTCAACCCTTCATATCCAACTTTTGCAACCAGACTTTACAGCCAGAGGGAGAGAGCATGGATTATGAGACAGATACATGTGAAAAGCAGTCATTAGGGGACAGTGCACAACTGTTTTCCCTTCCTCTAGTGACTGCACATGCAAAATACCCCTGTGCAATTTTGAAGCTGTTCTCTTTGGTGATGGGCTCAAGTCTGGTAAAAAAAGGCCACTGACAACAAACAGTTTCCTAAAAACTTCATCAACTCTAGAGAAAGTGCTAAGGATGCAATGCTTTGCAAAGAAAGGAATAGTTGACCAAGTAGTTGTTCCGTAGATGTTCAGTATAGATACAGTTCTCAAGAAAGCCACAAAATTAGCATGCAGTAAAGCAAGATGGGGGGTAATAAGATCTCAAGCAGCTGAAGGACACTGTGAGAGAGGTTAGATGATTTATGTGAGGATAACTTGCTGAATTCTCAATATTTCCCACATGCAGTTCTCTCATGTGAAGGATTTTGCTCTCTGCAGACAAGGAGAGCTCAATGAGTGCCAAGGTGCATCATCTTGTTCTGTGTGGCCATGAGGAGCAAAAAGGGGAAGCTGAATTGTCTGGTTGAGATTAAACAAAGATTAGTTTGAGGTCAGGTTCTCAATGAAACACCGTAACTCTGAAAAGTGTAGGCAAAAGGCCTATAGTTCCCTTCAAAGAGATGCCATGCATGTGCTAGAGACTGCTGAAGCATGTCTGGGGTCATGTGGATGCTGCATGCAGGGCATACAGTTTGGGGGCTTGGTGTGACCAGTACCAGTGCTAGAAAAGTAATTCAAGATCCAGAAGAATCTATGCAACACTGACCTTTTGACTCTCCATGAATCTGGCCCCATTTGGTTCAGTCTGGTCACAGCACCTAAGAAAGATGCAGATAATCTAGGGAGCGTCCAGAGCATTTTAGGAGTCACTGCAGCTACAGCAGATGTCAGCTGTGGGGGGAAAGACTGGAGAAACTGTATTTGCTTGCTATAAAGAAAAGGAAATGGAGGAGATAGTGAAAATGTCTTTAAATATCTGAAGTGTTACTGCAAATAGCAGCCAGGTTAGTCTGTGTTAGCATGTGGTGAGCTCAAGAGGTAGATGGACACTTAAGATGGAATAGGTAATATTCTTGTTAGACACTAAAGAAAAGGAAAACAACCTGTGTGACAATAAGGGCATAAAACCCTGTAATGGATTGTGTAGAGAAATTCTGGAGTCTCCAGCACTGAATGCCTTTAAGAGTAGGAAAAGAGCAGCCAGGAAGGGCAAGGACATAGCTGATGATACCATGGATAACCTCCCAAGTTCCTTCCAGGTAGTACGCAAGTTCTACAGTGAAGAAGAGGAAAAAAGTATTTTCCAAGTTGTTGCTCGCTCTTTTCCATTTCCTCACGTGTCACTTTTTCGTTCAGCTACATTAAAATGCTCATAATCATTCCTCTGTTAACATATGACTGTACAGTAAAACCGGTGAGTTAGGAAAGAGTAGATCTTGTGAAAACAGAGGATGTGAAAAATTTGTACTTTTATTATGATGACCAAATCCTACTTTTTCACAGAGCAGGTCTGATTTTGTTCATTTGCTCTTAGCAAACAGAATTAATGGTTACTGTTTTCTATAAAATAGAGCTTCCATTACTGAAAAAAAATTATTTTATGGCACTCAGTGTTCAGCCTCTGAAGTTTAAAAGCTGTATGAGGAGTTTTACATTTTGAAATATTTACTTTCGGGTGGACTATAAAGATGAGTCTTAAAGCCCAGATTTCTGAATCAATAAAAATGCTCAAATGTCTTTGTCAGCAGGGTAGTGAAATGAAAACTAAAATGCCACTAAACAAAAGATAAAATCTTGGATGAAATGCCCTAGCCTTTACTGGCATTTGTGAGAATTGCTGCCACTGAATATAGAGATATGCACAAAAAGTGAATCCTGCCACTGTGTCTTACCAATGTGTACACTGAGTGAAATGGACCCTAAATGGGCCAGTTAAGGTATTGCAGTGTTTGTTGTACGCTCTGAGGCTTTTGGCACATACTTTTGATGAGAGGATCTTTATGACAGTAAGTGTAGATACTTATTGTTATACTTAAGGTTGAATTCCAGCTTCTCTCCTAAATCCTACCTCCTTTTTCTCTCTGCTACGTTTTTGGCTCCTCGAGACTTTTGGAATAAATTCCTTTTGTGATTACAATTGTCACGTTTGCTGTTATCACGTCTGTGGTAAAAAAAAATCCACGTCGGATTCAATAACCTTTTTGCTTTTCTAATTATTTGGAGATCCATTAGCTGTAATTTGAAATGCAGCCTGGCATAGCTCAGAACTAACCAACTAGATACCACAGCAGGATCTGAAAGAGATCTGTGAAACAAATTCAGGCCTCAGACAACAACTGGATCTGTAAGGGTCCACTACCCACATCACTTTTTACAGGCTCAAGGTCCATGGCTGCAATAGAGTTCTTAGTGAATAATCTAAAACTAGAAGAAAAAACCTCCACAGTTCAGAATGTTAAAAGCACTGATGTCCTGGAAAGTGTTAATGCGACTGTGGATTTGTAATCTCACACTCTCTTGTCCCAAGAGGGGCATGTGCATTTGTGTGTTTTGATGAGCCTTAAGTTTGATCCAAATAAATTATACCCCATTCTGATGGTGTTCATAGATCCTGCAGTCTCAGATACCTTAATGCCAGAGGATTCAAGGGACAAGTTATTTGAAGCATGATGATTAAACATGGCTTGAAATCACAATGGGGAAAGGTACACCTGTTACGATTTGGCTTTTCAGTTGTTTGGTTTGGTTTTTTTTGTTGTTGCTATGAGTAGGTAGTACGGTCCATGCTCACCAAAAGCAGCCCTGGTCTTCAAGCACTGTGACTGAAGAAAAGCCCTTTCAGTACCTGCAGAGCAGGACTTTCAGCCAAGGTTAGGAGTCCTCTGCATGGCAGAGGTGTCAGTGAGGACTTCACTGCCAGGTCTATGCAAAACCAGGCTCCATTTAGAAAAAAAATCATTCCGAGAATGTGAAGCTTTCTGATATCATACAGAGCCTGAAATATAGTCCTGATTTTCCAAGGGAGAGGATTTGAGGAGCCTGGAGGAAAAGAAAGTGCTAGCTTGGTAGCAACTGTGGTCTATATCATAAGCAGTTATTGTAACATGTCTTTGCTAGGAAGAGGGGTCTAGGGATTGCAAACTTTATCTAACATATAAATGTGTGTAGGCATCTATATCTCAGTGTTACCTGTAAGTGGAAAGCAGCCTAACCAAATTCCCTTCCTCAGGGCATAGTTTGCCAAGCGTACTGCCTGCCCCATCACATGTGCAAATCTTCATCATCAAACAAGAACTTTCTCTGGCTGGAAAGCAGTAGCTTGTAATGCAAAGCATGCCAGCATATGTCAGCAGTATTACTCCCTTGGCACTGCTCCTCCCTGTTAATTGTAGAGTAGAAAACATTCTTCTTCAGGCTTTTCCTCTAACTACCCCAGTGCGAGAGCCAGAAACCGTGGACATTTGTGTGGAGGGAATTTGGCAGCTGAAATGCATGGAAGCCTGGCTCTGGCATGAGCATTTCCAAGAGCAGCATCTGGACCCCTGGTTAACTTCCTGACTGATCTCCTGCCTCAGACAGGAGGCAAACCACCCTAAGTGCACCAAACAGAAGGAGGAGGGCTGGGCAGAGGCTTGGACATTTCTTATGGTTTTAAAAATAGCAGAGCAAATCCAAAGCACATTGGCAGACCGCATGTAACTTCAAAACTCAACTGGAAAGTGCCTCGTCCTGATGATTGTCTTGCAGATTATTCGCGGGGTTGATTTTCTGCCTGTCCCAGCAGCAAAGCCACAGCTGCAACCTCACTTACACAAGCGGGTGAATTCGGAGCTCAAACACGAGTGCGTTTCTGGTGCAGAGTGAGCAGCTTCTTGGCTCAGTTTACAGGGGCATCTGTGTCAAAACTACTGTGATGTTTGCAAAGTCTGTCAGCAATTTGGTTGTGTGGGACGGTAGTTTTGTATGTGTCATTTTCCTTGTTCCTCCATTCAAAAAAACTTCATACTGGCTTTCCAAAACAAAACAAAAAGAAAAAAGGTCCTGTTTAGGCTACCTCTCAGCTATGCATATCTGTGCATACATACATGTGGGTATATGTGCACATATATGTATATAGTCTTTCAGTGGTGAATGGGAGTTTAGCCTGTGCTGGTTCAGGCTGCAGATGACTACAAAGTTATTAGGTTCCTCTTTCACCCAAACAAATCGAGCTTCCTGACTATTTGACTCGTTCATCGGTAGGTGTTTAAACTATAAAACAGTTTAATATTGCTACGTGTCCATAGACTTACCTAGGGATAGATGGTTCTGTGTAGAAAGAGAAGCCAAAACACTAAAGCAGAGGGTCCAAAGCAGGTGGCAGTATGTTATTCCAGTATCCCATTCCTGAACAGGGCTTGTACATCCTAATCCATGCATGGTCTTCACCAACACAGTGTCTGAGCACTCATGCATGAAAATGTGACAAGGCTTCTGCATCTTCTCTGGGACCAGGGTCAATCACCTTTGCTGCACATCAACACCCCATACATACACAGATGAAAACTTAGAAACTGTGTAAACATCATCTAGCACACCCTTCATATAAAAAACACCCACTTTGTTGATTCACTGTTTCTCTTTTCATCACAGGGAAGACTGACATTTTCTCAATAATAAATGCAAAGTATTTTGCAAATGGGAAATAAGTGGCATGAGATAAAAACTCTTGGTTGAACAACTGATTTCTCTTGTCCTTCTGCTGCTCTTTAATTCCATTACTGTTTTTACTGGGTCATCATAGTATAAAGGTAAGGAGAAGAACAGAATAATAACAAAAAACAAATGCTGTTATCGAAGATGTTCATTGCATCCAGAGACGACTCAGCACAAGCCGAAACAAAGTTGATTTCCTGCCATGACAAGGTAGCAAGGAGGTGTGCAAGAGGAGGAAAATGATCTTTTTTACAAAGACAACCTTGTCAGAGACAATTTTATTACCAGATATAAATGCAGGGAGTTAAAAACTTTTTTTTTTTTTTTAAAAATGGTCATGTGCAGGGTAGAAGGATGAAGTCAAGACTTAAAAGCATTCCTCCAAAATGTGGCAAAGAGATTCTGAATTCTGATCATGGCTGGAACATCAGCAGGTGACTAATTCATCTGCAGCATGGAAAGAAGACTTTTTAACACTGTCCATACATAGGACATACTGCTGCTTACAGGAAACACTGGCATACTTCAATCACTTGGCAATTCTCATCAGGCCAGGAAGGTACTTTAGTCATGCTCTTATTTACAAAGTTTTTGATACTTCCGCTTTGCAGTTAGCACCGAAGCCTTTGTGTCTTAGAGAGACACTCATAAGTGACATGCAAAGAGTGAGAGTGTAATATCTTAAATTTTATTCCAGGTTTGTCTGATAAGTGGGCGGCAATAGTTAGAGGCCAATTTGTGCTTTTTCATCATGCTGTCTAGACATATTTGCAAGCACTACTTTGTCTTAAAGAGGAAAGGATATATCATATATTACACAATAATAGGTTATTTTTACTTGTAATGCATTGAGAGGCTGTTTTCAATCAGAAACCGTTTGATATGAGGGTACGTTCTGGACAATAAATGGAAAAAGTGGAACATATCCTTTTTTTCTTCTTTTTTCACACAGCAGACAATACCCATACTTTCCATATAGTCAGAAAATGGCTTGGGTTTATATATAGCGGTACAGTATATTTTATATGTATGCATAATGTCTTGATTTATTTAAAAACTATCACTGTATAATTGGTTGAAGCTGCAAAATTGATGTACACCTATGTAAATACTTTAGTAAAGCCCAGAAAAGACACCTCTGGAAACTTTAACAGAGATTCCTTGCCCTCAGACACTGAAGAACCGACATGCGTGGTGCAAGGGTCATGTGCCATTCAGCAGTCGCTCAGAGCCACCAAATCTGCTCCATTTGGCATCTGTGTGTCATAACTGATGGTACTACTTTGCTTCTGCAAGATCTTCTCTCAAAGGTGTGTCTTCTTACACCCTCTTCATCTCACCACTCCTAACTGGGTACCAGTTCTTTGTTCTTACTGGCACTGCAGCCAGCAGGGCTGGGTCCAGGGCCAGATTTGTCTTAGGGCTGTGGATGTCCCTGGTCCCATTCCCCCTGGCTACCTGGCACCTCTTTTGGTGGTGAGGCTGTCCACAGTCCTGAGATTTAGAGAAGGTGCCCTGCATTTCTTAGGAGAGGGGCATCTCCATAGCAGAGCAGTCTTCTGCAGGGCCACATACTGTCCATGGCCACCCTTTCCCAGGTGGAGTGACACAAAAAATCACTTTCGTGGGAGGGTGATAGTTCCCAGGCAGCAGCTTTTGCTTTGTTTTTTTTTTCTTTCTCACCTATCTTTCCTTCTCTGCACCTGCAGTGTCCTGAGGACACAGAGGTTGCCACAGTGGTGAGCTGCTCCTGAGTTGCTGGAGCCCAGGCCACATAAGCAGTTAAAGAACTTCTAATTTACCAGGACTCTTCTGCAGTTTAACAGAGCTAAGTCACCTTCTGACTTCAGCTTCTTGCACAAGATATTTGGACTGGTTTAAGATCATTTGCCACCAGGCTGAGAGACTGGGGGTTAGGAAGACTAGGAGTTACGTGTTTAAACCTATGTTCCTTTCAAATTGGATGAATTCCTGCTCACCAGACTATGATTCACAGTCAGGCATTATGGTCAGATTATTTAATACATTAGCAAAAGTGAATTTGATGGACACAGTCACCAGCTGGACTGTGATCTGATAAGGCTGTCTCAGAGAAAACACAGTACTAGGCCAGAACAAATGTGTTTGTTTCTTTCAGGCACTGTAAACAGATCTGTGTTTACTTTATTCCAAAGAGCTTTTATTTTTCTTATGCTACCAGTATATAATCTTTCACTTGACTTAATATGTGTTGGATTTTGTTTGTTTGCTTGTTTTTACATATGCTAAGAAGCTTAATGGATTCCTCAGCCTTGTCATTACTTTCATGCAGATAACAAACTTCTCCAGTGTTTCTTTTTATATTTCTCAAGCATCGTATGGCCTTCTTGCTCTTTTGAATACATTCTTTCCCCAACTATTTTTTAAAGGAGGAAAGAAAAAGTACAGAGACAGTACTAGGCTGCTTCCGATTCCAACCATTAATGGCCATGGTAGACAAAGATCCACAAATCCTGTTAGACATAAGAAAATAAATCCCTCTCTCTCTACCATCAAGCTGTGGTGTAAGGACTGGAATACTCTCTAAGCCATAAAAGTTGAACCTGGAGTGAGGAGAACTCCAGCCGTCACCTTACATATTTCATTTGTTACAGGACATCTGTGTGCATCATCAGGGATCTCAGGAAAATATTACTCAGCTGCCTTTTATCTCTGTCTAGTCTAGCTGGAGCGTGGGTAGCAGAACAGAAAGAAACAGGTTCCTAACTTCAGTCTGATGATAAAAGATGCTGGTAACCTAATAGAAGCAAATGTTTTGTATTGATTAATAACACAGGGCTATAACCCACTGAATCTGCTGTGCACTGAGCACAGTTTAGAAAACAAATAATGAGTTCCTTCCTTCCTAATAAGCTCTTGATTACTTGTTGAAGTGGAATGTGAGAGTAGAAAGTAAAGCTCAGGTATCAAAAAGAAGCGGTGATGATGGGTTGAGGGGGGTCACTTGTGAAAACAGTGGAAATCAAATCAATTAGGCCTGTCAGCTGGAAAACATCATGGGGAATTAACACTTGTTTGTCTGGAATCCTGCAGCCTGAGCAAAAGTGCATGAAAAATGTATTCAGGTAACAAAGAAAGTGCTGTATGAAAAATGTGGTTTAACTAAAGGGAAAAAAAAAAAAGTGTTATGTAAGACTTGAAGACTTGCATCCACTGACAAATGAAATAAGTAAACAGGATAAAACTTTTAAAACAGAAACATGCTTTTAATGTTCAGAAGAAAATGCATCTGCACAGCAACAATGGACAGAGGTGAAGGTACCACCTCTGTCAACTTGAGGGCTCATAAAGAGTAGAACCTGACGGGGCGCTGTTGAAAATGGTGCCATTTTGCCTGCTTGCCATGAAACTGAAACTGCAGCTAGTGGCATAAGTTGAAAAGGTATGCCAAGAATCCAGGGAATATTTGGATCATGGGGCTACAAAAGAGGGAAACCTTGAGGGCAGAGGAATTCAGGAGTCTTTGGATCTCAGCCTCATTTCTGGTTTATTTTGTTTTCTCTCACTTCAGGGTTGACCTATAGTGAAAGGCCCTTCCCTCTACTGCAAGAGACTTATTTTTTTCATATCACACTCCAGGAGAGCAAAGTTGGTGCCAGGGCAGCTACAGCCATAGCTTCTACTGGATCAGTGCCTGACTGAGGGAAGCAGGAATTCAGGACTGCCATCTTCAAGGACTCTGACTCAACTCGTTAAAACTTGGACACAAATATTATGTGGTGAGATGCACTGGCCTCAGTCCCCTGTGCTCCCCTAACTCTGGCAGGCACCAGGCAGTGTCCCCCAGCCCCCGTCCCTGGGGCTGCCAGAGGGGCAACCGCCCCAGGAGCAAGGCAAGGATGCTCTCCTGCATCAACCCGGGCTATGCAGAGCACAGACCACATTGCCAAAGCCAGGGGCTCGAGATTGCCTGCACACAAATCCAAGCCCCAGGTGGCCAGGTAGGCTGATGTCATGGGTGCTTTTTATCACTGATCAATTTGTGCTGGTTCTACTGAAAGACCCCAAAGACCCAAGAAATATTGTAGGAATAAGCAATAGGATCAAAATGTTTCAACACCTTTCACACTAAAATAGATGGGGCTAGTGAATTACTTCTTTATCTTTTAAATTTGTGTGTATCATTACTGATTTGTAAGTGCTGGGTTTTGATGTGAAGTAACTGAGATAACACACAAAGTCTGACTGGATTCCAGAATAACAAAAGCAATTTTTCTTCCCCTGTTCTTGTGGTTTATATACTCACTATGTGTACACATTCTTGGCAGACGCCACAGTTTTTACAGTGCACAATTTTTAGTGCAATTAGAAAAAGAAACAATTTCAAGTGACAGAAATAAATTAAAGGAATGGCTTGAAGGTACAAACACAAATGGCTTAGTACTTTTCATTCAGAGGGAAGTACCTCAGGAAAAATATTTCTTCCAACTGTCTAGCAGCTTTTGAATCACTCTGTCCGGTGTTTTAAGTGTCTTGGACATCTCTAGCTGTAGTTTGAATTATTTTATTTTTATAACTGTGTATAAATGTGGGGGGTTTTTTTTGGCTATACCTGTGTGAAACAATAGAAGAGAGAAGTGTTGCTTCCAGGCATCATGAAACCCTGGTCACCTCTGCTTTCCCGTGTTTTATTTTACAGTGAAGCTGGTATACTAAGTCAACCAACTAACACATTTCAATGCAAGTAAAATATAACAAAGAGGGGGTTAATTTGTGACCCTTAACATATCAGTGGTAGAGAAGGTGTGGAAAGCTATTTGGAGTTCTCCTGCTCACCCCTGTTCACACATGCATGTTTCCTTAAGGAAGTGGTGATTACACCTTGTTGTTGGCACTGCAAATCTTTACATTTTCACTATGGAAGAAGTGAATTTCCTTTTACTTCTGTGGGCAGCCAGCCAGTGGAAGGTGATGGGAAATACATGACATCCTGTTCTGCCTACCTTTCATCTTTCCTGTTCACAGACACATTTTGAGCCTGACATGCAGGTGTAATTAAAAACAGGTTGGTGCCGTGCACAGCTCAGCAGATGCACACAAAATTAGTACCTGCTGTGAATCCAAGTACATTAGCTTTTATGAAACAGCCAGGCATTTGCAAATTGTCTCCTGTAACTGCAATAATATCCACATAAGAACAAAATGGATCATGTGGCTTTCACTAACACAGATCGGCTCAATGCCTAATACTTATCTCAGTAGTGCTCAAAGTAATGTGATGCTAACTATTCATGCTGATGTTTTTCAAAGAAGTTAATAATTTTGCACGGGTACATTTCATACTTAAAAAAAAATACTCTTTTCCTACATTTCCTGGGCATGTTGCTCACATAGGCAGCAATGCAAGCATCTGCCTTCTCCAGCTGGCCACTGCTGTCCCCAGGGGCAAGGGCTGGAAAGGGCTGGTGAGCTGGCTGTCCTCCTATTGCCATGGTCTTTAAAAGATGTCTCTGAGGAGGATGCAGCTCTTCAGCCCACTCACTGGAAGCACATACTTGGCATGCCTGAGGCCGCTGCCAGACCTTCTCTTCCCTAAGGGAGCCAAGATCGGAGAGAAAGGTGCAGGCATGAGGTGCTTGTTCTGCAAGCTACCTTGTCCTGCCCTGCTGTGAGCGATGAGAGACTATTGCCAGGAGGGGATTCTAGGTGGGGACACACGCCAGAAGTGGCAGAGAACAGAGGCTGGTGCCATAAAATTTCATGGCAGCAGAGCTTTCAACTGCAGTACTTCATATACATGCCAGGCTGGCTCCTCCCTGGCAACTGGTACCAAGAAAAACACAGTTAAAAAAAGATCCACCTCTTGTCATCTGCCTCACCAGCAGTTCAGGCAGGTTTTGTTGCTTTCAACATTGGGGCAATGTTGGCTACTAAAATTCTCTCTGCTTTAGTTTAGTGATCCCAGACCATGGATAGGAGCAGTCATTCACCTCAGACAAGCGTAGCATCATAAATCTGTTCAGCTGCACATTTTAGCTCCGTGGTGTCAGACAGGCATAATTGGAGCTCCAGAGTCCAAGTGTCACCACACTAGTCTTACAGCAGTGTGATTGCCCACGCTTTACATGAGTCATCTGGTGGGAGAGGAGAATTAGGCCCAACATGTCTGGGCTGAAGCAATGATTTAATCAAACTGCTCCTTCCAGCTCTGACAAGTGTCTCTTAGTGCTTCATGGTGTTTAGTTTGAAGTTGCCAGTTGGAATTTTTCACACCTATGGTTTATTTAAGCCCTTATTCTGCTGTAGCTCTTACATTTAAGACAATAAATGTGTCCTGTAGATTTGTGAAGTACTAGATGGGGGAGACATTTATGTGCAGGTGATGAGAATAAATGAATGATACATGCAATGCTGCACTTGCTATTACTTTCCAAATACAGACAACTGCTGTCCATGACCTCCCAACTCGGAAAACTGCTGTGAAATGCTGTGAGGGGAACCTGGCTGTCCTCAAAGTATTCATGCAAATGACTTTTTCGTACTATACATAAACATTTCTAAGAATGATCATATGGGCTGATTGTGTTCATCATGAACATGTAAAAGGAATTAGATCAATTTAATGCCATCACATCTGAGATCAAAATCTACTTAACAGAGAGGAAATTGGAAAATATTTACAAAACAAAAATTCCAAAAATAAGTAGGAAGACCCCACTGAAAAAAAAAAGAGAAAAGGGCAGGCAATGCAAGAAGATCAGACTGTAGGAATACAGTGTCATACTTGAAAAGTGCAGTTACAAAGTAACCCAAAATCATTTCAGACAGTAGAGAAGGTACAGTGGGTTTATCAACAAGTTTATCTACAGGTAAGCAGAAAAGGAAATTTTTTAAGCATTAGAAATTATTGGAGCTTTGTTAATCATTCATTTTCGAAAACCCTGGCTTCCTCCAGAAGTTTAAAGTTAACCGAAGAATAAGCAATTGTATCTATTTGAATTACCTTGCTTCAGACACGGTAGAGCTCCCATTGTCAAGGGCAGCAAGAGCCTAACATGCCCGACTTCCGTTGTCAGATGTTACAATTCAAAACAATTATTAAAAAAGAAAAAAAGAAAAGAACATATTATATATTATCTTGTTATAGCATCTTTTGAGGTATTTTATTCAGAACAGCTGTGGTTCTGACCCCTTTCCATCAGCGTCCCACTGATCTCACTTGCACTATCAAGAGAAACGTTTTTTAGATGCATGTGGTCGGACCTTGCATTTAAACAGGCTTTAATCTCCATGGCCAGAGATACCATGAATAATTGAAATACCAGAGAATAAATAGTTTCACTAACCATGTTTTGCCTTAAATAATCAGAGCATCTGGTAGATCCACATACATTTAATTAATTTGCTGTTTGTTTGTTCCGTTGCATAATTAACTATTTAATTTCATTGCCCTCTGGATTTACTCACTAATTAATTATCCCTTGCTAATTCATCCATCGAATGCTTGTGCCTCATCTTGCTTTTCTAGCCACCATATTTACTTTCTGTGCTATTGTATCAACCCTCTACCCTTTCCAGCGTCTTCCCAATTTTCATTCCTCTTTCTTCCCTTCCTCTGATGCCATACGCTCGCCTGGTTCAGCAATGGGACAGCCTGGCCTCTGTCAGGGCATCACAGTCACCCCGAGATGCAGGGGACACACCAGGGCACCTCATTCGGGTGGTGGAGAGAGTAGGGACCTCACTGACAGGCCAAAAGCTACTTGAGGTGTAACAGTCCCCGGAGACAGCACCGTACCTGGTTATTAAAGCAGACATAGCTGGACTGGGGAGACACGATTTAGGACAAATACAACGTGCAGTTGTTTGAAATAGGAAGGATTTGATGACGTATGGACTTGCTACCCTGAAGACAGAAGCTGTTCACTGGCTGATGTCTTAAACCTACTGTCAACATTTTGTGGCATCCTGCAGGTCGCCGAAAACAATGGTTTATGAACAATGTAGGCAAAAATGTTCTAGGAAATTAGATCTTCTGTGTACACCCAAACATTTACAGTCTTAAATAAATAACTAATTCCTAGAATACAGATTTTTTATTTCCTCTTAGCTGAGGATGGGTGTACTCCTTGTCCTATCTGGGCTCACTTAATTCTCCGAGAAGTCTTTAAAGCTACTTCCACTAAGCATTTTTGATTTTTTTTTTCTACAAGCTGCTTTTGTGAACTTGCACCGTCTGCTGCAGCCTGTTCAGCCAGCAAGGTTTAGGAGTGCGATGGTGACTCTGAATTCAATCTTCTAATGTTAGACTCTCATTATCTAAGTATAGCTGATACGTTTTATTTCTGTGAAAGCTTGTTTGGATTTCTGTCTGCTCCGTTCTCTTCTGGTTTAGATTTCTTGTCTGAATGCTGTCCAGAATCCGGTGCTTATGCTACCATTCACCATATCGCTTTTTGCTAATTGCTCCCATATTTGGGGGAGTCACGTGTGCCAAATTGCTGAATTGTGACTGCGCTTTCAGGCAGCTACTAGCACCTCCCCAAAGAGGCAATTAAACCTCCAAACAGTGCAAGGGCAGGAAAATTGCCTGTGAGAGGCTCTGGGGGTCATCCGGCATTCCTTAAAAAAATTATTTTTTTTAAAAAGAGGGAATATTTTTACTGTGAAATTTTTGCCTTTCTTTCAGCAGATTGAAAGGCTGTTTCAGAGGATCGTTACTTGAGGTGACGAGGCAATGTTCACTTTGACTGATGACACCAGAGCAGCAGTTCTGCCCTGCCGTTGGCTCGGTGGAATACTGAAGCAGGCTCTTCATCTCATGCATGTGAGGAATGCCACTGGCTTTGGCAGGACTGAGAATGCCTTTGGTGATAAGTGTGTAACCGCGTGTCTTGATGAATTAAGCAATTTTCCTTGAGGTTGCTCTTACAGGTGGGTATCACTCTTGGAAAGGGGGCTTAAGTACCTAGGTCACAGAGGCTCTGAAACACAGAGCAAAGTGGGGCCCAGTTACTTGCTAAAATCTAGTCCTAATCATGGACCCTGCTTTGACAGAATAGAGCTTTTTGTTCCTATTACCAAATAAAAGGAACAAAATCCCTTTAGTTCAATATTCTAGGTAACAACAGGTGAACGTAGCAGGGCTAAGGCAGATGATATTTCTGGAAACACAAAGAATCTCCTGTGACTGAAGAACCATCATTAAAAGTAGTAAGAATGTTATTTTCAAAATTAGATCAAACCACTGGGTCACACAGGAATTCATTTGGCTTATATATAACAGAGGAAGTGATGGGAAGAAAGGATAAAAAGCTTTCTGCCCTGTGCTTATGAGAGTCACAGAATGACTCCATGTCCAGTCCCGCATGTCCTTGGTGGTCTGGGGAAAGCAGCTCTGAGGCCCAGAGCACCCAGGCTGGTTTGTGTTTCCCTTTACCCTCTGGAGGAGCCTCTGGCTATGGAGGGAGCCTAGGCACTGACATGCTCATCGGCCTTAAATGTCCACTGAAAGCATCTCCATATGAAGGTTCACTCACGTTACACCTGGACACATGTTTTTGGACACGTGTCTTCCATTTGAAAACCAGAAGGCTGAAAAATGCTTCTGAGTCTTTGGAGCGGGGAGAGGAGGGAAGGGACAGAGGATGCAGCTTTTCCAGCATCAGAATCCTTGAACCAGTCCTGTAGCAGGTCAAGTATCTCTTTCTTTCTCAAGAGCTCATTTTTATGCTGCGTTATATTTACCCAGGCACCTTCCTACACACGGAGCAGCTCAGGCCTGGCAGCAGCTGCACCTAAGGCAAATTGTTTGGTGCTGGCTAAAGAGCACAATAAAACCCCAACAGCTCTTGGTACTCTAGCTTGCACCTTGCCAAAGTAAGTGTGCTCATTCACCCCGGAGGTGGGACTGGCAATAGAAAATCTTCCCATAAAGATGAAGAAAACCTTCTGGAAAAAGGGGAAAGGACATTTTTCAGCCAAAGTATTCCACTTCTCTGTTTTTAAAACTGATAAGAGGGAGGACAGTATGAGCACCTAGTGGCTGACAGGAAAGTTGAGGCACTTTAGAGGTCAGGTCGTCCCACAACAGGGGAAATGCCCCTGCTTGCCAGGCATCAGCCAGCAGGTGCAGGCTGTCCCTAGGTGTCCCCATCAGTGGGCCACCAAAATCTCTGAAGAGGAGGCCAGGCTGGAGTGGATGAAGTGAAGACATGCAGATCATGCCAGCAAGACCAATCTACCCCAGACCATCCAGGGAGCCATTGCCTGAGTGCAGACCTGGGGTAGTGTGGAGTGAGGGTAGTTGTACCCAAGGTCTTTGCATCGCTCTTGAAGGGCTAAAAATATCATCTTTTACAGATTCATCTCAAGTTTGCCAAATACTTGAGATGCTTCTTTGTCTCTGGGACCGGTTTTCCGGTGACACCCAACCAAGAGGAGCAGGAATGCTCACACCCCCCTGCTCCAAAATGGAGGCTCCGCAGTGCTTCCGCAGGGAGCTGCCACCACCACAGCCAAACCCTTTCACCTTTGCCGGCCCCATAGAGGAAATGTTGAGAAGCGAGGAACAAGCGTGGATTTGTCTGGTTCAGTGGCTTTGAAACAGCACCTGGCAACGTAGCATGGAGACAGACACGAGCCTTCAAAAAAAGTTGGCTCTGGCCCACGGTGAGCGCCGAACCCAGCCAGGCAGGGGGGATCAGGCGCTGGGTAGTTTCCTGAATGAGGGTTTCTGGCGCAAGGGGAACCTGCCTGGAAACAGTTCTGTTTTAAATCGTTTAAAGATATATTTGCTGGGGGAAATTATTCCGGAGAGTGTTGTCACCAGCCCCTCCATGGTGGGAAGCCTGTCATGCAGGCAGAAGGTGATGCTGTGCATTGTTCCTCCCTGGTTTCAGACAGATTTCTTCCCTACCTCGTTGCCCTGACTCTTCCCTGTCCCCTGGTCATTCGTCCAGTGTCTGGCTGGCTTTTCCCTGCCTCTCCCTGACAACCTCTTCCTCTTCTGCTACTCTGCACCAGCAAATCAAGGCAGGTGAATTTCTGAACTTTTCGGGAGAAAATGGCCACTGGCACCATGCCAGGGACCTCCCTCACCTCTGGCTGCACTCAATCCCCTTCGAGTCTCTGGTGGTGGCGGTGGGGGGAGCAGCCAAGTGAAATGCTTCAAGCTGTGAGACATTTTCTGTTTGCGTTGCAGGCCAAACCTCCTGGATTTGCACCAGAATGGCCACTTTTTGTGGAGGCAGATATATCTGCAGAGAGAAGGAAAGCAGCGTGTCTCCTGGTCACGCTGTTTTCCCAGGGAAAACAATAATGCGAGGTAATGCTCTTTCTGCTGCATGCTGTCCTGCTTGACGGGAGTGATGGCTGGGAAAGATGGTATTGCCCTGCAAATAGGGAGCAGCTCTTGGGTGCAAAAAGTCACCTCTGTATGAATGCCACGCTACTTTTTTCCTTTCAGGAGGCAGATTACTCAGAAGGAAGTAGCAAGACAAGCCTGGTGTCATGTGGAATAGCTGAAATTCCTCAAGTTCCTTTTTTCCAGGATTTCAAGCTGTGAAAGACACATGATCTCCACTGCTCCAGCCTGTAACTGAGGATTTTCCTCAACAAAGATGAATAGGTAGCTGTACAATTTTGTTTTATTTTTTTTTTTCTACGTCTGCCAAAAGCCATAGTAGATTTTGAGTTAAATCGTTATTAGGGCCTGCATTTGGAAGCAGTAACCTCAAATGGGGTTTGTCAGAAGGAATATATTACTCCTTACCCTCAGGAACTGATCTGGCCTATGATCACTTTTAGAGAAAGAGACAATTAATTCAAATTCTGTTTCCTTTTCTGCCATTCATGTTGTCATATCACCTCTTGAGACTAGGGGATGAGCTCAAGTGGCCTCAAACCCCTTCTTGCTGTATTAGGTCTCAGCCAGGAGCCAGTAACAATCTATATGTGTAAATCTCTCTTGTATGTCTGTAGCAGAAACTGCTGTCCATTTTCCTGTTGATAGGTAATGAAGTTTAAGTACTGAAGAGCTTCACACTGAGATCTGCTGATTCAACAAAAGTAGATGAGATGTGGAAAGGAGAAGTTTTACTCCTTGCTACATCAGTGATTTGGTGATTGTCCAGCCCACTCCATCAGAGGGCACCTAGTTAACTGAAGGGGCATTGTCATCTTGGGAAAGAAGAGGGCTGTCAATAATCTGTGGAATTCAGGTGTTGAAAATGCCTCTTGAAGTTAGAGATCATCAAGCCTTTGGGGAGGGGGTAAGAAGATTTGAAATTTCAAAAAAGAAACACTGTAGGAGACACCAGAGGAACACAGTGTAAATAGAAATTAGCATGTTTTACCAAGAAGCCCCTATGACTTTCATCTCCTTGAAAGAAAACTAACCGTAATTTTCTTTCATTTGTCTGACATCCATGGCTTTATAAACCTTTGCAATTCTTGTTATCCATTCCAGATTTTTTTCAAGTAACTATCTTTACTGAACTTAAGATCAGAGTTAGTTTCCAGTTAGTTTCCAGTTAATTTCCAGATAATTAGATAACAAAGGCATTTCAAGTAGAATCCTTCTCACCCATACAAAGAATCAACACCCCTGTGAGTTTTTCCACAGTATCCAAGGTCTCCACTTTGTATGCCTCTGCTTCCCAGGTGAGCTTGAGAGCTGATAGTGCAGGAACGACTCCATGCTAACACACAAAGACCACAGGACAGTAAGGAATATGCCTATATCTACAGAAAGTTTGCCATGGATTTCACTCAGGGCCAGGATTTTACCCATGGTCCTGAGTCAAGGTCTTGTCTGGCTTGTGGACTGAGTGCTTTTGGAGCACATTTGCCCAGCAGGAATGACCAGCTCAGCCAGAGCGACTGCCTGGGAATGCAGGCTGAGCTGCTTGCCCTTGTAAAAATAGAACAGGTGAAAGAAAACGGTATTGTGATGATAACACAACTTATTTAACTTTTACCCATAGCTTTGAATGCAGCCAATTACTGCTAGTGAAAAGTAACCATCAACCTTCATTCGACTGTTTTTTCCTTCTAATGCAGATATCTAACAGCTCTGTGTTATTGCCTTAATTTTGGAGATGAGAAAGCAGAACAGAGAAGGAATGTCACTTGTTCCTGATGCCACAGCCATTGTCAGACCCATGAGGGGGGTTCTGAAATGCCTCGCTCTTAGTCTTGTTCTCATTCCTCTGGGTTACAAAAACGTGACAGATACAGTACATGCTCTGTTCTTACACTCTGCATAGCAAAATCAGACAATTAGGAAGACTCTTTGAACATGAAAACTGAGACTGAATAATCCAGACATGTACTTTCTGCTGTTTTCTTTATCTTTTAATGAGAAAAGTGTTTATTTAAACTCAGATAAATCCTGTCTTTCTGCCACCAGGTAAAATCTGATACGGTTCCCTCAATTCTTCTCTGTAAAGGTTTTGTTTTTTTTTTTTTTTCTTAGCTTGTATTACATGGGATAACAGTAGAATTACCATCACATAATGTTAGTCTAAAAATACATGTACCATTATTATTATCAAATAGAGATGAGTGTGCGTTGCCAAGTAAAAAGAAAGCTGTGAAATATAATGCTGCGTACAAGTATTTTTTTCATGATCTTCCAGAACGTGAAGGATAGACATGGGCTGCCAGATATTCAGTTCTGATGGATAAATGCAACCATAGTTTCCATAGCTATGCAAGGTTTTCTATAGCACCCATCACCATGGTATCTAAGCATCTGTTGCTGCTGCTGCACATTTTTGTCTATGGTGTACTGAAGAGAATTAACTGAAATAAATAAATGGAAGGTCCTTGAGCCTGGCCATTCATAGTGTGGAGTGAGTTGGGCCAAGTTCACTTTTCAAAAGAGATTGTTTGTCTGTTTTTCTTTTCACAGCTCCCCGGTCACTAAGCTTCTTGTTTTGGTAATACATCATGGTAAGGGCATCTCTTGTGCTGTGGTTCCGTGGCTCAGCCAGTGCCCCTTCCAGAGGTCCGGGCACACAGCTGTTCGGGACATGACCACTGGACACAATGGAGATCACAAACACAATCCGCAGCTATACACCAAGCCAAGCTGCTCCATTCAATCTCCCTGGCTTCTTCAGGACCTGTGGATCCCAAGATCCTGCCCACTTCTTTTGCTATATGCCAGTCAAGTTTTCTGGCAGAAAGTGGTCATGAGAAGACAATTCTTCTTCTGAAAGGATGACCATTCTGCTTAAAGGGAGGCAACCCTCACTATCCTTGGACATGCTGGAGCAATGTAATGCTGATGATGTATTTGTAAAGTAGTAAAGTGTCAAAGCTCAGGCAGACCCACTATGCAAAGCCACTGGAAATGCACAGATACAATTCTGTATCTGGCATCAGTTTTAGAGGCTTTTCTTTTCTGGTCTTTCTAGCTGAAGACCTCTAACGCAATTGTCAGACTTTCATCCTGCCTGTACTACAAGAAGTCTACATCTTGGGAACTCTGTTTTCCCTATGCAGTTGAGATTCTTCTTTGGAGATTTATTCAGATTTTCCTTTTGTCCAGAAGATTTCCTTTACCTTTAATCAAGGAGGTTTATTATCGGTCTTCCTTTTACTGGACCATTGTTTGTCCTCTCCATTTTAACAACACAAATGTTTCTTGGGATGGTTCGATGCAGTTTTTATTGGCTCAAATGTGAAATAATTGGTGTGCTATCTCATCCTTGGCTATACTCTGTGATGATGCAGATGCTTTCTGCACTTGGAAAGCAGAATCTGAACTCGGAGCAAAATCTTCCTATAATGGAATCCGTATGTTGTATAAGAACATGTACATTGATAACCCTACTTTATGAATTCCTATAAAGAGAATCACGGGTGTAAGCTTATAACTCATATTTGCCTAAGAGCAGATGCAAGAGTAACAGGGCCTGAAGTAACCTGGTCCACAGGTTTTCCACTAAGAGAGATTTAGTACACCTCTGTGTGAAGACGGCAGGATCAGATCTTGAGAGGCATACAGCCATGTTTGTACATCACTGCCCTTGTATAGCATTGGGGCAGAGGTAAGAAGCCCTTCTTCAGGTTACAATTTTACAGATGTGTTCAGACTACACAGACCAGCACTGCCGCTAAGGAAGCAGTCCCACCATCCCTCAGCGCCTCTTCTTTCCCCCACACCCTCCTTTTGCCTGAGCTGGCATAAACATTTGCACTAAAGCAGTTCAGAAAAGTGACAAAGTCAACACTAATTCATACAGACACTTCATTTTAAACCTGCCTGGTGCCCCGCTCCAGTTCATGGCACAATATTTGTGCTTAAGGAAGGAGATAGCATTAGGCAAAAAACTCACAGATGAGACTGGAAAACATCACTTCTCCTAACAGAAAGCCCTGGCTAATTCCTGGTTTAAGGGAATGGTGAAGTTGTGGCATTAAGGAAGGGCTAACTAGCTTGTGAGTGCTGAAACACGTAGGGTACTGACCCCACTAATTGCTGAGCCAGCTGCCACAGAACCTGCCTTGAGTCCCAGTGCTCCAGCCTTTTCAACCATGGCTCACAAATCAGCTGCAGGACTTCAAGGGATGGTTCCTGAACCAGCCCTTTCAGACGGACGTCCATTTTAGTGGAGGGAAATTACAGCTGCCATTTGTAGTATCAAGTTTTTTATCTGACCTATTTCCTCTAGTTTTCTCAGCACATCGTCACTGGTTAAATAAAGCCTCATTAGGAGAGCTGGCCCCTTTTTCTGATTGCAATGGTCCGTTTTGTATTCATGGGTTCTTGTACGGTCTTCTGCAGTTCCTAAAAAAAGTCTGGCTGAATTTGGGGTAGGGAAGGGAAACCTGAAATGCTCCCTTTTAGTCTTCCCTACCAAATATTGTAAAAAATCGGATTCTAAAACTTCCTGTAAACTCAAATGTTTTGAGAAAAGCCTGGAGCCTCTACTCACAGTGGGGTGGGTGGATGTCCTGCAAGAGCAGCAATTACTGTACAATAAACCAGTCGACATGTCTTGTGTAATTAACATGAGTCTTTATTGTAGGAATATCTATGGTCCTGACAGATCAGGCCAAGAAAACCACCCTTCCCTACACACACGCACACACATATATGTAAGCAGACCTTGAGGGCTAAGAGGATGTATCAAAATAGAACCCCCCAAGGTCCAGCTGAAATCACGCTTCCTTTGCTTTCACAGAGCACCCACCACAAAGCTGGAGATAGATAGCTGGTTTTGTGGGACAAATGGAAAGGGGACCCAAGAAACAAATTCTCTTCCCCACCCTCTTCGTGCCTCACCCAGGGCCAGAGACCGAGCTGTGAGCTGTGGGGCTGCTGCCCATGTCCAAGCACCCCCTGCCCCACTTCAGCCCTTGCAGAAAGAACTGTCGACAGCAGCAACATCCTCTCCAGACATGTACATAGTACTCACATCCTCTGGTTCGCTGATGAGAGGAGGCAGACTCCATATTCGCCACTTGAAATCTCACTTGAAACTTGAAAAGAAAATGAGTGGGAGAGAGAGAGACAGTATTACAAACTGGCATTTGAATTTGTCAATTAAATCTGCAAAGATTCCCTACCTTGGATTTTTGCTGTATCACTCCCTAGTTATGTCCTTTCAATGCCTCTGTCCTGCTTCCTTCCACAGATTTTGCAACAGCCTCGTGTATGCATGCTGCTTTGCAGAGCACCACAGATAATTTTCTGGTTTTTATTAGCTTTCTGAAAACACACAGAGCTGGGCTCCTTCACTTCAGCCCTCTTAAAGTTTAATAGGGTGTCTATTGTAAAGTTAACTTTCTCCTTCATTTGCTCATACAGGGAATATTTCCTTTGAATAGCAGGCATGTTCTGTTAGAAAAATCCCTTTGGGAAAATATGAGGCTTTGAGAAACGGTCTGTCCTCCCTCAAAGAGGTCCCTTCTGAACATGGACAACTTCTACTGCTATTTAACTATCAATAAAACCCCCCTGCTGTACAAGTATCTGCTGAAGTACTAAGCTCTGCAGCAATCCATAACTTCCAGTGAAATGTAAGCAATTAACCTGATTTTAATGTTACGCAGGTATGTTACCAACAGTCATCTGTAATTCTTTAACATTCTTCTCAGTGTAAATCACCTCAGAGGCAGGGCAGTCCCTTTTCTAAGGAATTTCAACAAATGGTGAGCTAAAAAACAACGAGCAGAGAAATAACTTTTAAAAGAAAAATATACTTGAAGATTAATCACAAAAACACGAAAGAAAGAAAAAAAAAAGAGAAAATAACGAGGCAAAAGCCTTCGTTTCCTTCGTTTTAGGTTAATTCAATGTGTAAAATGACTTGGTAATGTGGCTGCCCAAAAGAAAGACTCCAAAGAAAATCTTTATGTAATATATTTAAACTCACTAAATTGCTTAAGATTGCACATGATTAACTAAATACTTCTGCAGATTTAAGTTTTGAAACACATTTTTACATTTGAACCCAAATGCCCAAATGTTTCAGTTACTCAGAGACCACAGAGGTGCATGGGATGCAAGAGGGTGCTGTCTGAGAGGAGAAGACAAAAGCTTCCCTTTCACTTACTTTCCAAATCCAAAATTCAGGCTTCTGCATTTAGGATGAAAACATGAAAAACATTCTCTTACAAGTTTTAGCTCTCCCGTGTATGATGCCACCAATGTACTTGTTTGCAACAGCAGCACATGAATTCCCAACACATGCACCATTCCTCTGCCATTGAAGCTATCCCTGAGGACCTCTCTGTAACGGGAATGGAGTAGGCCAAGCTCTGTTTTCAGTGTCACCCTGGCAACCACTTTCCCTTCCATCTGGATGTCACATCAAAGAGACGTTCCTGCCACCTTTCAGGTTTAACGTGAGCCTTACAGCTACTGGGGAGGTCTCACAGCCCTGGTCCTGGAGACTGGAGAATATCTTTCTTCACACCTCCCTTTTGAAACTGTTGAGTATTTAGCATTCACACAAAGAAAACCAAGAAAATACAGCCTAATTATACTTTAAAAAAATCAGCAATCAATGGGATTAAGTTAGATTTTTGTGATTTTTATCTCTGGATACTGGGACACCTAAGGTCAGCACTGCTGCCCACAATTTAGCCTGGAAGTTCAAATTTGTATTTCTGCAGCTGGTAAGTGAAAAAGCCTTTCCATGTATTTTATTGGAGCATCTATAAGGAAGTCATATTGTCTAACCAGCACAAATATCCAGAGTAGTGGGCTGGGAGTTTAACCTTACACTCCTCCCCACCCCACAGGAAGCTGAGCAGGTTGCCCAGAGGAGAGCCTGCTTGCCCTCCTTGTCCCAGCCAGCCCCGATCACCCCTGCTCCTCCAGCTTTAGACAGCCCACCCGCACCATGCCCCAGCACTGAGCATCCTCAGCCCTCACTTCTCAAACACAAGTGGCAACGGCAGCAATAACTATCATCTCTGCAGGGGAGTGACAAGAAGTGGATTTCCACTGACATTATATTTTATATTTCTTTTATTCTGCTTTATTTTTGCATTACAGATGTTTCTGAAGTCTCAATCTCAGAGTATCCCTTGCTTATAGAGTCACTCAAACTGGAACTTCACATAAGGTCATTCAAAATACCAGGAGAAATCATAGGTCAATCAAAATATCAAAATCAGAAACGACATCTTCACTTGTAACATTTTTCTGTCCAAAGCTGTGGAGACAGAGGACGATATACAGCCTCTTCCTGAGATAAATACAATAGATGTTCACTGTGCATGCCTTAAAGCACTTCTCACCCAAGCTCCTCACAGTGTTTTGACCTGGTTAAGTATTATAATGCCCATGTTAGACACAGTGAACCTGTGACCCATGGGGCTTCCTACAGTCACATAAATTGTCTAAGATACACTCAAGATTGCAAGAAAATAACATATGCCTTCAGTTTTGGCTTTTTGTTCCATTGACTGCTCTTTATTGCATATCAGAAATTAAAAACTAGGGGGAAAAAAAAAAAAAAAAGGTGAAAAATGGGACCATAACTTAGGGAAAGCCGTTATTCTCCCAGAACATCAATGAAATGCTCCTGCGGTTCATCACTGAGTCCACAGCTTCCCATCTGCAACTACTGGCAGAAGAAACCAATGACAATGAGAAGCTTCAAGAAACTAAGCAACACCAGAGGTGAGGAAGCAGTGTGCGTGTTTCTTGCTGCCTATTCAGGATGGCGACAGGAGAGAAAAGTTCTTTGTTTCCAGTCCACCATGATCTCTGCCAAAGTTGCCATTGCCTGGAGAAGGAAAGCTGATAGATACCAAGCTTTCACACACCCACCACCAGACCCTGCTTCCACACACCCACCACCCACCTCCAGATTGCAGAAGCTGCTTTTGCCTGTGCTAAGAGACACACAAAAATGGGCCAAAAGCTAGGTGGGTGGAAGGAGGAGGTCTCAGATACCTGAACGTGACTGGGAGGTGACAGCCACTGGTGACTGCTGCTGATGGTGAGCGGGTGAGGGAGCCTGTGCTGCAAAGTCCTACTTCTGTGTTCCTTGTCTGTGGCACTGTTTTTGGTCACCAGAATAAGTAAGCCTTGTTGTGTTGGTGGATCTAGAGGCCCGATTGACATCCAGGCTTTCCATGACCATGGAGGAGCCTCATCTCCCACTAGTCATAAAGACTGAATGCTACACAGGATCAGCTACAAGTGCCATTCTAGTCCAAAACTTCACCTGTATTTGACTTCTGGGAAAAAAAAAATCACCTTTTAGAGAATTGATTCACAGGCAGATCATTACAAACTACAAGACGATAGAATTTGAGTGTTAGAGGAGATTAAAAGGTAGGATTCTATTGAAATTATTTTAAAAGTCCTATATCCACAAAGAAATTTTGTGTTTAAGATGACATTTAAGATGCAGGGAAAAAAAAAATCAACCTTCACTCTAAGCTCATCAGTACAGTTGCTCCAGATTAACGCTGATATAACCAAAATCTGCATCCCACCCACATAAGAAATCTGTAATTAGCAAGTGGGAGATCACACACGGTTCTGTGGAAAATTTATATATATTTAAAAAAAAAAAAAGTCAGCAATGGAACAGAGCTAGTCAATTTCCCGTTCTGGGTTTGTTCCCAATAGTACTTTTGCAAAGTTGTGTTTATTTCCTTCTCCAGACAGATGTTTCGTGCTGGAGGTGGACAATATGTGGAGGGACTGAGGAAACCCATTTTCTTTCAAGCAGAGGCAGCTGGAGGCAGACACTGATCGGAGAGGATGCTTGTGGAGTGCTGTGGTCCCACTAAATCCACTGAACATCTCACAGCACCAGGATTACACAGAATTTAAAGAAAACAAGAACTGGAAAGAGAGAGTGACTAAAAGGTCTATCAGATCTGACACTTGACAAATATGGGAGACAAGTGGAAGAAATGTAAACCATACTTCACTCCATGTCTGTAAGCAATGAGTGATAGTGAAAAAGGACACAGATCTTGCCCCTGACAGTAACTGAGTCTGATATCTTTGATGTGTTTAACAGTTCCCGGTTTTCTCAGGCAGAAGGGGATAACTGAAATTCAGCAATCCTGTACTCCCGACACAATGAAACATGTAGGATGTTTGTAACACATTTGTAACGGGAAGGTACAAAAGTGAAGAAGAGGTTACTGATCTAATAACTAATTTTATAACATGGGATGGAGAGGAGATTGTGAATTAAATATGCCAGATAAACAGCCTTGAGGATGGCCAGGAGAGCCAATGTCTCCTTCAGGAGAGGGCAACCAGCCACGGAGCAGCCAGGGACAGTGCTCTGCTGACAGATCCGCGCTCAAGAATCCTCAACACCACCACGGCTGTGTGGCTCAGGGGCACTCACAGCTCCCTGTCAGATGGTCCTCAACACAGCACAGGCTGCTAGTAGGTGTAATGACTGGGCTGGCCATTAGGGTCTCTAACTGCCCATTTTAAAGCCATACATATGGTTTGTTATGCATTCAATTTTAGCCAGGGAATAAAAATGAATGGTTGGGAATTTTGCCTGTGAGTGACTTGATTTCAGGGTTTGTTATGCCTTCAGTTTTAGCTGGGGAATAAAAATGAATGGTTGGGAATTTTGCCTGTGAGGGACTTGATTTCAGGAGCCTGAATGGGGTTGCAGAAGCCGGTCAAGCACTCACATGCTTCTTGCATCTCTTTTTCTCTCTGTGGGCTCAGCTCCCCCTTCCTCCTCGGGGTGGGGGGGTGCACATTGCAGTTTGGGAAATGTTGTAGGATAGAAACTGAAAGGTAGGCAAGGAGCTGGAGGCTGTTATAGGGAGTGTTTTAGTTTGACAGGGTAGGAAAAAATGGAGCAATCTGCAGTAGTGGCAAGGGAAAGTTCTGTTCTGTTTGTTTTGTTTTTTACTCTATGCAACTCTTTTGCTGTTTCATTCAATTCCCAACCTCTCCCTCTCCGGTATTGCTCCATCCCTCCTCAGCCACCCCCTTATGCCTCCCACTCACACATTCGTTAAGGATTAATTATTTCCTTTACACTCATCCTTGCCAACCCTGGCCTTCCCCTGATCCTCAGAGTTTTCTCAATCTCCTTCACCTCTGCAAAATCTAGCTTCTGGTCACTCAGAAATCCCCCTGTTTGAGAGCAGACAAACCTCTTTTCAGCCAGCAAGGACCATTTTTTCTTGCCTTTCCCCAGGGTAAACCACCATCCCAACCTTGGGGCCAAACCCTTCCTTGACCTTGACACCAAGTGTGTTCTGCTGTGTCACCCAGAAAGCCTCACATCCCCACCATCTGTTGCACCTGGGCTCAGAAACCCCTTTTATTTCTTGTGCTGGCCCTGGAAAGCTGAAGGAAGCAGCAGTAGACCCTGTGGTCAGTGTTTATCGGGTCAGACTGATGTAGCCGGAAGCCGATGTGCTCTCTGCTTGACCAGTCCAAAGGCTAACGGGGATGCCCTTACCAGGGGGGTGCAGCCAAGCTGCCCCAAAGCAGTGTGGCCACCCAGGCTGCCATGCTCATAGTCCTCCAGCACTGAGCACGCTGCAACTTTCAGGATAACCACCTCCCCATCCCAACGCAGCCCAACTCCAAGAATTTGGATAGCTGCAGTTCTGGCTTAATTGCTGGAGCTTGGTCCATCACCTGTAATCAACAAACTGGAGTGCTACATAAAATACAGCTGGTGTGTAGGGCAAGGCTGGAGGCAGGAGAGGGGAAGACATAAATCATGCAGGCACAGAGAGGAAGAGAGAATGAGGAAAGTAGGTATTTATAATTTTTTTCCCACACGAGCACACACACCTTACCTGCCACAGGAGTGTCAAACCCTCCTGTCAGCTAGAACTTGGAGTTTCAGGGAGGTGGGATTTTTGTCTACTTTCTCCCTTTTTAAAGAAAGCATTACTCCGTCTCACTGACTGAAACTTAAGGAGCCTCTTGAGAAAGAAGGAGCCCTTCCGCTGCCACCCAGTATGAATACATTCGTTTAAAGACAAAATAAATATGTTTGTCTCTGAAATGACTATGACATTACTAGCTGGAAGAGCTGATTGTACTTAAAATGGTATGACTGTGTGAGATGTGAAAGATGTATATACAATGCAGACTAGTAAAGCAGACTCTTTCCTCCTTATTAGGAGGATTTTTTTTCTTTTTTTCTTTTTTTTTGCCGTTCAGAGCCACGCGTCACCGGCAAAGTAGGCATTGATAGCGTTCTTCCTTTGCGTCCCTGAATGCAGGAGGCTGTTTGCCTAAACATGCAAGCGCAGAAGCAGAACTTGTGTATTTTGTATAGGAAGCTGCTTTTGTTTGCTTCCAGTAGGATACACAATGTGCTCTCTACAGGGGATCAAGATGTAGGGCTGTACAAACACCACGCAGCAATACCTTACATAACTGGCCCTGGGGGAGAGTTACATGTCATGAGGAGAAACAGTTTTGCCAGGAAAGGTAAAACACAAGAGGTGATGTAGAATTCATGGAAGAAAACAAGAGGCAGGTGGAAAAAAAAAAAAAAAAAAAAGGGAAAAAAAACCACCTATCTGTGCAGATTATCACCAGGCAGACTGCTCCAAGGAAAACAGCCATGGAGCTATGGCTGCCGGTTCACATTCAATTCAGTGCTCATTGCACTGACTGCATCTGTAACCCCTCCCTCGGCAGGGAGGATTTGTCCTGTCTGCCAACGCTAGGCTGGTGGAACAGCTTGTCTGTGTCACTTGAGTCCCTTGGGAGAAACCAGCCTCTCCCAAATGGGACTAAAGGAAAGGAATGCTGCAGTGGGACTAGCTCTGGGGTAGGGGAAAAGGCCCGCCAGCTGCATGGCTTGGGGAGAGGAGATTACCATGAGGCTGGTGAGGGGCCTGGGGGTCAGTGGTGTCCCCTGGAACAAGGACTGGGCCAAGAAGGACCAGAGATGGTTGGGGACCTGCTAATGCAGTCCTGCTTGTCCCTGGAAGACTGTCTGGATGGGGGATGAAGACAAAACACAGTGGGCTGCCCCCAGCTGCAGACCTGTGTGTACAAAATAACCCTGTAATGGCACGACACAGTCTAAGTTTTGGATCTGGAGAAGTAGACAGGACCCCCACAGACATCTTGGCATGGGAAAGGTAAACCCTGTGGAAAGAGAGAGGGACTGGACAAAAATGTGAAACGGGTTTGTAATTCATCGACAGCCTGAAACTCTGCTTGCCAGAAGGTCATTCACAGCTGGGCCTGCTGAGAAATTTGGCCCATGGCAACCATCAGTAACTTTTCTAAACCTGCATGAAGAGAGGACAGTGACAATATCACCAAACATCCCAGGGAGTGCCCTGAAACTGCAGATGCTCTGGTCATCCCTGATGCACCAACACCAGCTGCTGCTTTTTTAAGCCATCCAGCTAATACTTATTTCTATCTGGAAGAGTGGGGGATCTCTCAGAAGCCTCTCAAAAGTGACCTCTCAGAAGCCTTGCACACTACATGGAGAGCAGGTACATGAAAACACCCTCCCTGGCACTGTCCATCCAAAAAGAAGAAATTAAAGCTTCCTAAGAAATGAAAAACAGCTCTTCCCTCTCCATCTTCCTGTTAGCGTTGCCTTCAAGGACAATGCCTCTCTATACAGTTGTCTTGGCAATGCAAGACATTGTTGGGAGCTGAAGGTCTTAACCAAGACATCAGTAAGTACCCAAGCCAAACAAACTTAACATGCTCTTTGATGAAATACATTATTCCTGCCACTTCAGTGAGGGTCCTTCACCTTCACTGATAGCAAACGTTCGCTGACAATCACTGCAAACAGAGTTTCAACAAAAAGATAGAAAAAGTAATATAAGCTGGAAGCAGCAGTGAGCTGTTGTACTGTGTCTGATGTTAAGCAGGGAAATGGGTTTGATTTGTATAGTTGTCTTTTGCACTTCAGAAAAGTACTGTAATTGCAGATACCAAACTGAGTAAGAAATAGCAGTTCTGCTGCCAGTGCAGACGAAACAGTCCCCAAAGCCTGTTATTAATAGAAAGGTAGTGGCGTTGCCGGCAAGATAAAAAGGTCAGGAATAACTTTTACCATTTCCCAATTAAAAAGAAAAAAAAAAAAGTCATTCTAATGATATTCTGAGATGAAGCAAAAGTGCAAATTAAACTAGCACTATATTTGCACCAGGCTGAGAATGTAAATGCATAACCACTAAATATGTATGGAGCAACGAAGTTTAAAACAGATGGCTGTGTGGGGCTGCAGGCGAGCAGGGCTCCCCAACCAGCTCTGCAGTCCCACTCCAGCCCCAGCTCAGCCACTCCATGCCAGCCATGTAGCTGGGAGAAAGGAGGGTCTGAGACCTGGACCGAAAGTGCTGTAACAAGTCGGGGATTTTTAGTATTGCTGCTGTTGAAAGCAGAAGAGATTCGCTGAGGGTTCAAGAACAAGTCAGGAAATATTCCAGATCTGTTCGTGCTCTTTATCTGTCTGTGAAAAATGCCTATAAGGCTTCAAGCTGCAGAAACTTTAAAAAAAAAAAAAAAAAAAAATTAAATCAAAAAATCTCCAAAAATCTGAAGGTGATCTGGGGAATGAAAGAATCCCCTTCCCCAAAAGATACACAACAAAATGTTTTTTTAAAAAATCGACACCACAGAAAAAGAGCATACAACATACCCTATATGGAGAACAGATGTCTAAACAGGATTTCTAGAAGAATTTCCATTAGAGGATGGATTTACAAGAAGTGATTTTGTCTACTCCTTTGCAGTATTTTTTCTCATGTACAACCTTGTAAATAAATGTAAATATAGAATTGACATATCCTCCATCTTTCTCCTAAAACTGTTTTTAATAGCACTGAATGAGTCAAAATAATTACTTGAAACCCTAACTTTAGTCAGCTCTATAGAACTTGAATGCAGTTTTCAGTCACGAAAGAATGAGAGATTTGATCCTGGATTTTTCACTGTCACATTTACGTTTGCAGGTCAGACACAACCATTAACCATTTTTCAGAAGTACTGAAATCCCTGGGTCTGAAATTATTTGCAGTACTGGTTTAAGTGTTTGCAAAATTGAAGCTTAAAATACTTCTGAAAAAGGATGAATTAGTAACCTGTAAGGAAAAGATATTTGAACTACAACTGCAGAACAATTTTCAAGTGTGCTGTTCTCTGTAGCATGTAACACTTTCTTCTGGCCAACACGAGAAAACACTGCAAGGGTTAAAGTTATTTTTAGAATTCTACCTGAGAATCTTGATAATACAGAATTTTTGTCAGAACCTTGAAAAAACAGAGTTCCATTCTCCTTACCACGTAATTTTAAAAATTTTAGAATGTAATCTCAAGAAATTATTATTTCAGAGATATTTCTTGATTCCTTAGTAGCTTGTAAAACTCTGTAAAACCCAGGCAGATTTGACACTGAAATACTGAGAAAACTTCAAAATGTAAAATATTCTTTAACCTACAAATAAAAATATATAATTATTCTTCCATCTTTTTAAAGCACTGCAAATATATTAATAACTTGTTGGAATTACAGATTTACTTCTATCTCCTTCAAGGCAGTAGGATATGACTGACAGGGAGAAATAAGTGTTTCCCACATTGATACAAAATCTTTGCTCCTAACATCATTGCATGATAAAATGGAAAGCCAATTTATGTAGTTCTATGCTTGAATCATTTATCTCTTCCAATAATATTTAAGAGGCTTTATTCCAGTCTAAACATTTTTCGATGCAATTTAACAGATTACATAAGATGCCAGCACATCTTTAAGGGTCACCTTTCCCTTTGATATAAATCACCACAATTCTCTCATGTAGACTATTCAGTACAAAGAGTAAAACATATTTGTGTAGCTTTTTGAAAAAAAAGAGTGTTTAATTAGCACATTTTTATCTCTAACTATGCAACTGAGAAGGTATAAGCACAATTATTTTAAAAAGAAGTAAAATACCAGATGCTCAGTAAACGTAGTATAATTTCTCGTAATGTGATTTATCATACACGTTTTTGTAGTCTATCATTTCTTTATGGAATAATTTTACCAACATGCATTTGTTACTCAGATTCAAAACAATTCAAAAATTCAAAGTGAAATTCAAAATCCTACTTTTGGGGGAAAAAAATCAAATTTTGTAACAGCAAGTGTAGACGTTTTCATACTTTTCCTTTACAAAATTAATACCATATTTGTTTATTTTTTTTGTTACTCCTCCCCTCCATGCCTAGTAACACTGCCCCTTTTTCATTTATAGAACCATAGAATAGTTTGAGTTGGAACAAACCTTCAAAGGTCATGTAGTCCAACCCCCCTGCCATGAGCAGGGACATCATCAACTAGATAAGGTTGCTCAGAGCCCCGTCCAGCCTGGCCTGGAATGTCTCCAGGGATGGAGTCTCCTTCTCTGGAGATGTTCAAAACCCACCTGGACACATTCCTGTGTGATCTGCTCTGGGTGAACCTGCTTTAGCAGGTGGGTTGGACTAGATGATCGCCAGAGGTCCCTTCCAACCCCAACCATTCTGTGATTCTATGGAACATCTACCACCTCTCTGGACAACCTGTTCCAATGTTTCACCATACCCATAATAATTAAAAAAAAAAAAAAGATTCCTTAAATATAGTCTGAATCTACCCTCTTTCAGTTTAAAACCATTACCCCTTGTCTTATCACAACAGACCCTACTAAAAAGTCTGTCTCCATGTTTCTTATAGGCCCCCTTTAAGTACTGGAAGGCCACAATAAGGTCTCCCTGGAGCCTTCTCTTCTCCAGGCTGAACAACCCCAACCCTTTCAGCCTGTCCTCACAGCAGAGCTGTTCCAACCTTCTGACAATTTTTGTGGCCTCCTCTGGTCCCTCTCCAACAGGTCCATGTCTTTCCTGTACCTGGGGCTCCAGAGCTGGATGCAGAACCCCAGATAGGGTCTCAACAGAGCAGAGTAGAAGGGGAGAATCACCTCCCTTGACCTGCTGGTCACACTTCTTTTGATGCAATCCGAGATACGGCTGTCTTTCTGAGCTGCAAGAGCACATTACTGACTCATGTTGAGCTTCTTAATAGCCAAGACCTCCAAGTCCTTCTCATCAGGGCTGCTCTCAATGCCTTCATCCCGCAACCTGTATTGACACCAGAGGTTGCACCAACCCATGTGCAGGACTTTGCACTTGGCCTTGTTGAACCTCATGGGGTTCACATAGGCTTACATTTTGAGGTTGTCCAGGTCCCTACCTTCCAGCCTCCAGATAAAAGACAATTAATGTTAAGGCATGCAAATTGCCGACAATCTTAGGTGGTTTTCAGTGTTAAAAATCCTGAATTATGAACACTCTTAAACCCTAGAAATTCCTGATTCAGGAAACGTTCCAAACAGGCTGGAAAAAAGAGGCATTTAAGGGAAATGTCTTTTTTTCCCCTAGAGTGAATGGATGTCCATTTTCAGATCCATGTCTCATGTTCTTTGATCTGCTCTTTCCTTTTTATTTTAAATAGAAAAAAGTCTGAATGTAATCTTAAATTGGTTCCGATCAAACTAAGTCATCTATGCAAAGCTGCTTGTGCTTTGACAAGGTCCTCCCCCCATCACAGCTATCTGGGAGCAGTTCCCAGCCTCTCATACAAGTTTGGGCAATTCTGCTTTCCCTATGCCAAACAAATACTGCATGAACCACAACTTGATGAGAACTTAAGGATGTATCAAAAGCTTCAACAAATCATATACTTTCAGTACACCAGGCTAAGCAAAAGCATTGCCTCCTTACATGCATGATGTTAGTGCATGGGAGTTAAGGACATCAGACTGTGCTTAGCCTTGAGCCGTGAGACTGCCAGAATACAGAAGGAAAGATTAATGGAAAGGATTCCCTTTATACCTGTTGGACACACACACACACACACAAAGTCTGCAGCTAGTAATCTGATTTTGGACTGCAATTAAATAAAATATTCAGACAAAGGATGGGGAATTAACAGGTTCCATATCTTCATATCAGTCCTGACCTTAAATTTGGGAGCCATGTCTATGCCCTAACAGGGGGTGAAGTCTGCAGTTCAGGTAACCAAACATCTTTATGTATTGCAGGAAAATCTGTTTCTATTAGATGAGAAGCGCAAAGAAGTTCCTTATAGCACGTATGCTCCCTGAGGCGGTATTAATCCATACTAATGACTATTATAGAGTGACTATAATTAAAAATATGACTAATAATCCATTAATGATTATCTTAAGCATCTTATTTTGCACTGATGCCAGTCTCATGCCAGGTACTGTACAACAGATAGCAATCAGGGACATATCTGCTACCTTACTGTAACCTACTCAGCATTGTATCAATCTTTATCATGCTTAAGGAAGTGGCCAACACAAATGTTTCACTACAGCAGCTAACACCATGAGCTATTCCTTTGTTTCAACTGGAAGGTGCTCATCTTTTAGGCCTGAAGCTACTGGTTTCAGATCCCATTAATCTTGGGTGGGAAATACCATATCATGCGCCAAGCCTATCCACGTAGATTTTGTTAGAACGCTCAGTAAAAATACATGAAAAAGACCACTCCTGGAAATACAAAAACCTGATTTCCAAATGCTCTTACAAGATTTCAAGCAAACTATTTTAAAATAAGTGTTCTCAAGCACACCAAAACCTCACTTTGCTCTCTTCTCTGTTTTTCTGATTTTAAATTGTGGCAAGTTATCAACGATAGTAAGAATTGAGAGAGGTAGGGAAAAAAAAAATCCTTTTCTATCTATACACAAATAGTGTAATATTTGTATTGTGTAAAATTTCTGAGGAGCAGATGCCTTTCTCCAGTAGCACTGCCAGAATAATACCGATTTTCTGGTCCCCTCCTGCCTGCACTACTCTTCTCCACCTTCAGTCCTTGCAAGCTGGCCTTACTCCAGTTCAGAAGACAGACAGTAAGATAATTGTATTGATTTCCTTCACTTCTCCATGTTCTTCACCTCATCTTCTTCCTCTACATCCAACTTACTCTCCATACTTCCACAAGGCTTTGCTGTCCTGCTCTGGCCCAGTTACCTAGAGAAGAGCCCAGCAGCAGGGTCAGTTCCCCTCTCGCCTCCCACTCCTGTGCCTGATCTGAGAACTTAGAATCTTAGAATCATAGAATCATTTTGTTTGGAAGAGACCCTGAAGATCCTTGAGTCCAACAATTAACACTGTCACTAAACCATGTTCCCTAAGAACCTCATCTACATGTCTTTTAAACATATCCAGGGCTGGTGACTCCACCACTTCCCTGGACAGCCTGTTCCAATGCCTGACAACCCTTTCTGTGAATAATTTTTTCATAATATCCTGTCTAATCCTCCCCGGTATAACTTGAGGCTGTTTCCTCTCGTGCTCACTTGCTCACTTGCTACCTGGGAGAAGAGACCAACACCCTCCATGCTACAACCTCCCTCCAGGTAGTTGTAGAGAGTGATCAGGTCTCCTCTCCTCAGCCTCCTTTTCTCCAGGCCAAACAGCCCCAGTTCCCTCAGCCGCTCCTCATCAGACTTGTGCTCCAGACCCCTCACCAGCTTCGTTGCCTCCTCTGCACTCTCTCCAGCACCTCAATGTCTGTCTCATAGTGTTTCCCCCTGCTGATCCTTGCATATAATTAATGCAAAGCTGCCAAAGTCTGTAAACCTAGTTGTTCCTCCTCCAAACGCACCCTTGTCATGGTGGTGATCACCTGGGAGTGCACTGTGCTGTTCTGTGCCTTCCCCTATTCATACTCCGCTCAGTTTCATCCACCTGTTTCTGACTCTGAGCACTGCTCCTCAGGGGTCACAGCACACTCTGCCTAAGCACATCGGCAGACACATTGTCAACCAAATGAATGACCAAATGTGGAAGCTATTGCATTACCTCAGAAATGGCCATTCAGAAGGGCAGCAGCAAGAGGTGCCTAAAAAACGTGTCAGCCTGAAGACCTCCAGCTTTCTTCAGTTTGTGTCTTTCCTGGTATCCTTCACAAAAAAAGATAAATGAGGAAGGAGCCATGGGCACCTCTACTTTCCATATTAATCAAAGAGGTCTGGGTTACCTTTTTTTTCTGCTTATTAATTGTGAATGGGCTCTCATAGTTCCTGTGAAGACTTGGAGCACGTGGCAGAAAACAAAGGTGTCCCACACACAATGGTGCAGCCTTTCCCTTGCTACTGTCCCTGGGACTGACTCTGCCCCTGCACATGCGATGGTGGCAGGAATGGTCTCACCATCTTTCTTTGCTGTTGATAAGCGGGTTTGGGTTCACACTTCCCTCTTGCTTCTCTTTTTTTGGCATCTGGTGCTACCACACTGAAAACCTCGACAGCATGGAAATCAGGCAGTTTCTCACAGGTTTGCATTTCTCATGAAGCTTTATTCCAACAAGATCCCTTATGTATGCAGAAAATCGATGCTGCTGTTAGGGCTGCAGTTTAAGCCTTCAGAGATGTGCATGTACTTCTGTGATGCCCCAGGCTTCTCATGTGGTTGAGTGAGTGCAGTATCACCATACATTAGCCCTATATGTATAAGGGAAATGTAAGAGCCTTTCCATACTTCACCCTAGTTCTGGGAGTACAACATATCCTGACAGACTGGGAGATGGTCTTCTGTCACACCGAGTGCTGTGGAGAGACAGAGCTGAAGGCTTGTCATGGGAACTTGCTGAAAATCTTTCCATGGTACAAAATTCTTGCTGGGTGCAACTAATTTAGTGGTTTCCAAGTGTTGCAGACGAACATTTGGGCTTGACAAGCTTTAAATGACCTGGAGAGCACAGGTTTGACAAAAATATGTGTTTTTTATAGCTCTGGAGTGTGGGCTACCAAGCTTTACGTCCCCACACTATTTCTTTCCTGTGAGTGTCAGCAGTGATCCCATGGTCCTGAGTCTCTGGTTCCAAGGGAGCATGAATATAACAAATCTTCCAAACTCCCTGTCTATGGTCATGAAGCCAGATTCTAAACTATTTCTAGATGTGAAGTAAAGCTTGTATTCCCATATAACATACTTATATATAGAGGTGTATACATATATATCTACATATGTACCTATATGTATGCATACACATTTATCAACTGGGCTATGAAAATATATTGCATGTCCCTATAAGGTTTGGCAGTCAACAGCTACCTGGGTGTAAAAATTTATTTTTTAAAGCTTCAGAAGTAGAAAACAATCCCATCTTTGTTTATTGGAAATAACAATACTTTTATTATAAACTTCAAAATTATTAAAACCTTGTCAAAGCAAAGAAACCTTGAGTCTCCCAAACGTCAATTATGAGACTCCAAATGCAAGTCCTTCAAAAGTTTGCTGAAGGTATGCCTGACCTCTGCTTTACCTCCTAGTCCCCTGTTTTCTACCCCTTTTAGATAACAGACTGACATTCCTATTTAGGGCTGAAAGTATAAAGCTGGTCTTTCAACATCACCAGTCTGCATGCTGAATCCTAAGCTTATATTTACTGACCTGGAAAGAAATAAAATCCCCACTACCTTCTGAATCAGCAATCATTTCAATGCTGTGCAGAACTCACAGAAGTAGATACACAAAATTTAACACCAGCGCAAAGCACATGAGTAGCAATCAGAGCGATGAAGGGCTGGAACAAACAGTTTGACAAACCTGGAAGCTTCGTTGGAAGAATACTGACAGTCCTGCAAGTGGAAAATTCAGAGCTGATTTTTTGGGAGGTTTGTGTAGAGGCTTTTGTTTGTTTTGGATTTCACTACAGAAAAATAAGATGTTTATGCATTTTACTGTCACTTGTGCAAGAATCAGAAATGTAAAACAGCACACAAAAAACAGTTAAATGCAGCTCACTATCAGAGCATACGTGCTTTGAGACAGTAAATATATGAAGAAAACTACAAAATCTAAACATCTGATCTTTTGCATCCAGGCACTATGCAGGACTCAGCGTGTGGTCTAGAAGCACCTGTATTACTTAGTGGAGAGAGAAACACATTCCTATACAGAAATGTTATGCTCTGAAAGTAGATGAAACTAGATGATCTCTGGGGTATAGGTAAGTCTGTGGACAGAGTTCATCCACAGCAAGATACAGACCTATGACTCAGGCTCCAGGACAAGAAAGGGTTAAGAAAAAATAATGTGAAAAGTAAACACAGGCTTACTAACATGCAAAACTTGAATTTTGTAAACCTTGGAGACCCTGATTAGACCATGCGCTCTCTGAAGTTTTGCTGAGGTTGTGTCTGAGTATAAATTTACTCTAACTTTCTATTTTGTGGACATCCTCAGGAAAAAAGGGTGAACAGCAGAGGACTGTGGCAATCAGTGAGGAACCACATTAAAAATACAGCAGGGTAGAAAGATGCAATTTTGTGCTAGGCTGCTATTGCATCTAATCATCCCTGAAATGTCTCATTTCTGCCATGAACAAGTCTACTGTATGAGTAAAAGAAGTAGAAAGGAACAAATCATTCTACAAATTCAGCGTGGTTGATGAGGCACCATGAAAATTCCTCATGATTAGTATAAGCAAACAGACATGACATTATGCCAGCAGAAGGATGATGAAATGCTCCATCAGTAGAAAAGAACATGGAAAGTCCACCCGAGAGAAATAGATAGAAAACTGGAATCACCAAGAAATGGGGAACAGAGACAGATGGACCCAAAGGCCCCTTCAGTGGGCTGGTTCAAGGCAGGCCTGGTTTGACTCTGGCAGTTCTGTCCACCAGACAAAATTTACAAGTCCTGACTGAATTAGAACAGGGAGATATCAATTCAAATTTTGCATCCAACGCAAAATAAACCCTCAGTTTACAGATGAAACGTAAGTAATGGGGAACCAAGTCCACCACATCTACTGTTCCTTTTGCTTCTTCCCCTGCCTTCCTGTTAGCCTTGTAAATTAGAAGTTTGAGATGACCTTTGAGTTACCCTTGGGATTACCTGCAACAGGTGAATTTAAACATGGGGAAAAAAAACCAAACCAAAACAAAAAAACAAAACCCAACCCATGTTCTTGATAGAACAACCCAGGCATGCTGCAGTTCTTTCCTCCAAAATGGAAGCCTGGGCAGACTTTACCCATGCTTGTTAGGAACCCACAGCCTGCCTGAGCACCTCAGCGATGTGGTCAAACCCACATGGGTAAGCGGGACCCCACAGGGTGGCTGCTCCTCTTGCTGTGCCCCCAGGCTGGTGTGACGGGGCTAGGTGGCAGGTGCACCAGGCACCCTGGGGTGCCCCTGGTCTCAGCCTTCCCTCCCCATCATGCAAGGTCAGCCACATTTACACTTGGGGCTGCCTCCACAACATTGCCTTCTACTCTGCTTTCATGGTGGTGTGACCAAATGGGGCTGTTCAACCAGCTCAGGTGGCTGAGGGAGCTCCATCTCCCGCCGGGCCCTCTCCCTGGCCCATCTGCACCCATGCAGGCACTCGCTGAAGCAGGTCATCCCGCTCCTTCCTGCTTTGTGGAATGGCTTCTCAGCTTCTGGAGAATGACTGCCTCCTCCCTGCTTTGATTCTCCAACTGCTAGAAGCATCTGGCCTTTGCTAGCTCTCGATGTTAGGAGCTCAGGGAGGTGAACTCATTTTTGAGGATGAGTGTACCCCTCCCTGTCCCCCTCCACAGCTCCCCATTTCTCTCTTCAGCCCACCTCCCCAAAAACCCCCACTCCAAAACGCAATGTTTGCACCCCCTGTCTCTGAAAGGATCACTGTATCTCAACTATAAAAGCGGGGGGGGCAGGGGGAAGAAAAGAAGAAAAAAAAAAGGACTGGTTTCCATGGCAAGTTTGCAGGATTTCATCTGAACACAAAAAGAATAATTTTAACATTCTTTCCCTGTTTTAGGACATGCTGGATAGCAAATGAAATTGTCTGTTACGTGTTTGCTTCAAGGGTATTGCACTGATTTATGTCCACAGAGACTTTGTCCCATTATTTTCTTATTTTGTTCTTGTAATCAGAAAGTTGCTTATCACTGCCCTGTGAAGAAGATTAACATAATTTAAACTGAGTGCTTTGTACAAAAGCTACTCAGAAGCCTGCAGAGTTTACTAGGAAACAACCGAGTTTCTAGATATTTCTCCCTTCTGAAACTCTCTGTTGAAGCACTGATGGCAATCATATTATCTGCTGTTGCGTTCTTCCAGGTGGCGCTGGGCACCCTCATGGAAATTACCCTTTTATATAATATTCCACAGCTCTTTTCTATAGTGGCTGCAAATATTTCATTTGCTGGCGTTGTGACCCAAGACACATTCAGTTTACGGATGTAGCAGGACAGACTTCAGTTTCCATTGGAACATCAACAGCGCCACACTGCTTTTGGCTTCAAACACTAATTTTTTGCTTTGTATGAATTCAATCAAATTGATCTGGGAGGAGAGAACCTTTCTGCCTGGCACCAAGATTGCACACTCTCCGGTTTTGCAAGTATAGATATAAACACATCCAAACAAAGCCTTCAGATGATCAAAGATTATTAAATAAATGGATCTTTTGTCTTCCTTTTCTTTCAGCTTGATAGCTGTTCTCAAATGTTCTTGATAAATAGCTCCTGTCCCACCCCTTGGCTCCACCTTCTTCTGTGATTCATACAACTTAAGGGGAGATACTAGGCGGTAAATCTTCTAGATATGTTTCCAAAAAAAGCAACATCCATACTGTTAATAAAACCACCTCTATACTTTACTGACCCTCACATTCTCTAGCATAGCACACCTTTCCCTGAGAAAAAAAGAAGTGTTTCCCAATAAAAAAATGAAAAAATGGGGAAAAAAACTTTTAGTCTTCATATCATTTATGGAAGTGAAACAAGGTTTTTGACTTTTAGATTTCAGTTGGATTGCTCCTAGAGGGGTATTTTATGTAAAAGCAAAATCAGTGTTTGTTTATTTGTAGACGACTCATTAAACAAAAACCTGTATCCTGAAAAAGGTTAACATGTACAGGTAAAATTGAGTTATGTGTGACCTGATGTGTTCTTTAACTGTAAGCACCCCTTCCTTGGCCATATAAGAATATACATGCTTCTGTATGGTACTAACATCAAATATTTTCCTCAAGTCCTTCACCATGTTTACTGATTGTTTGGCCTCAGTACCCTGTGTACATATGTCTCTCTAAAATATAAGCGAATAGCATTAGGGATTTTTGAAGATCCTGACCACACTTGCCTCCACAGAATAACTGCTTACTGTAAACAAAAGATGAAATATATTTCAATATTAGCTAAAAACAATATACATATGCAGATTTTTTTTTTTCTCTCCATTACAATTTCTATACAATGTTCCAATGAGAAGCAGACCAAACAAGCAAAACTATGATCTCAGTTTTTTAACATCTTTGCATTTATAAAAAACCTCACACAAACCCAAAGGGGTTTTTTTTGGACTCTGTTATAATATTTGTCCTTAAAATACACTTATGCAAGAACTAAAAAGATCTCTCAAACTTTATACCGAGATCAATGTCTACACTCTAGGGCTGTTTGTTAATTCTGCGGTGGCAGCTTCTAGAGGCTTTGGTAAAAGTCTGGGTACTTTCCACCTGTGGCACTAATTCTGCTTCATTATAAGCTTATAAAGGCCTAAACATAAGGATCCTCCTGGCACCACCAGAATAGAAACAGTAACAGAAATGGCAATTCCTTCTCTAAAGTGCTCATAGTTAAAGTTTTGGGTTGTTTTGGTTTGTTTTTTCAAGAAGAAACAATACAATAATCCTAAATGACTAGGTATTATTTTTTTTACAGAGAAACGTAGGATTGACTGCTTCTTCTGACTAGTGAATACAAATAAGTATAGCGTAGGCACATGTTTATGTTATTGCAGATAGTTTTGAAATGCTTGTGTAATTATATATATATGTACATTTAATTGATCTATTGTATTTTTTCAAAAGTTGTAGTAAAAAGCTTAATCAACAGTACTTAAAGGTTCAAAAGTGCATGTTAAAAAGTTCATGCTGAGGTAAAATTTTGCAAAGAACATTTATGAGAGAGGCGTTATTTCTGTTGGGTTGGCTCAAAAGCTGCCCAGAGTCTTTCGAACAGCTGAGAAATTAAGCTTAAATGGAAGAGATTCTGAGAAGGGTCTCAGGATAAGAAAGGAAAGTGTTTACAACTCATCTTAATCAGGACATAGTAAAACTGGAATCCATCTCTAAATCATTTATCATCACATTTCCACCTCTTAACTTTTTTCCTCATTAGTGGCTGGTGAAAGGAAAGAGAGAAAGTAATTTGGCATCAACAAAATATTTTGTTACAACAGGTATTTTTTCAATACATTCCCTATGTGGAGAAGCTTTTCTTTGGTTATATTGCTTGCAAGTCACAGACAGTAAAATGGAAGACGTAAAACTTCATTGGACATCACTTATCTGAGGATCCCTTTACATGTTAGTTGGCATATGAACAATTATTTTTGCAGATTAATCAAATCTGCATTTGTCCTGAGTGCGATGCTAAGTTTGAGTCCTGCTTAGAGACATCCTGATTTTTTCATTTATTTCAGCACGCCCAAATTCACACGGTGGCTGTAGAAGGCATTTTTAATTGATGGTAATTGCGTGTCAGGCTCCTAATGAGTCAGATGAGCTCTTGCTTTCCTTCTACATTCCAGTGAATTCATCTGGGTGTGGGAGCCAGGGAAAGCTTGTTAAATATAGAGCCCTGGCACTGAGAGACAAATGCAATGCTGCAGGACCGCTGCTATTTCTTAAGACTTTGGGCTGGCTGAGGGATGTCCTCATTATCATTTCATATTCTTTCATAACTGTATTTCTAAATCAAATAGCAGAACTAGAGAGTGCTAAACATACATTAACATAACTTACTTGCTGCTTTCATTTTCACCTTCAGCAATAAAAACATTCTGTGTTTGTGTGTGTCTTTTTCAGACAGATGCTACTGCCCATTTTATAGACACTTGCATTAAAGAGGTTAATCTCATTGAAAAGCCTATAAAGCACAAAACTCACAGGAAAAACAGGAAAAATATCTACTCATTAATTACTGAACTGGTTTTGCTGAAATTTTTGCATCAGAGTGCTTCAGTGCAATTGCAGCTCTTTTTCTTGGTGTGTTAAATACAGCTAAGATTCATTGAATACACAAAAATCAGATCTTGAAAATATTCTCCTGGAATATCATCATCTGTCATCTTTGCAAAAAATACAACTGCACAGTATGTATATACCTTTGTAAGTACTGCTCATCTACAAACACTGCATAATGTACTGATTTCTGGAGGTGATACACAGTAATTTGAAGCATGATTCTACAGATCTCCTGACCAATCCCTACCCACCTCCACACACAGAGTACACTCCATATCTCAGAGTAGCTTTGCTTAATTCATCATAAAAATCCAAGTAGAGCTGATCCAAAGAGCAGAACATTTTAATTTCTATATTAAAGCTCTGTAGGAGCATTCTGGGCAACCTGTGGCCGCTGTCCAAGCCTCTGGACTTCCAGTCTGACATTTACCCAGTTGGAAAGCTGTCTCTGCAAGTGCTGTTTGGTGACAGCACTGTCTATTATGTAGCAGAGAATTTAGTTTGGAGATAGGTTTTTGTAGGAAGTAGATTCAAAGAACAGAGAGCACTGCAGTAATGGAACAGACACTTAGGAGTGAGGTCCATGTTCTGTACCAGAAATCTTTATGACAGGAAACCAATAAATTTGATGTGGAAAATATGTGAAAGTTGTGTTGTGGTCTTCAGCAATAAAGCCTGGCTAGAGCATACTCGCAGTCATGACACGATGAAGAATATTTCTAGTCCATTTCAAAGACCATGCTCTAGCTAAATTGTTAGGTTATAAATAAGATATAAATAATATTTACCTAATGATTAATATATGCTGGTTAAATAGGCTAGATACCTGGGCTTCATTTTGTTACTCACTTGGAAAACATGGCAGCAACTGGTATGGGATGTGAATGAAGAAGGCATCTATGTCTTCAAAGGAAAAAGAGCTCAGGGTGTTCTTTTCCTGAGTTTTTAGTTATAATTCCTCTTTTCCATGGGGTCACTGCAGTGGCAGGTGATATATAGTGGCTTGCCAGGGGCTCTCCCAATATTTGCTGACAGCAAGGTAGTAGGATGATGAGAACGTCTCATGTTCTGTTTCAGGCTGTGGTGGGGAGCATCTTCCTCCCACTCTCCTCACAGTTTGGTTTCTCTGCACTGACTTGTCCCCATCTCTTCTCCTCTTTCGTGGCATTTTCTTCCTACACCGCTGCCTGTGCCTATTCAGTCAGTCCTAGCCTACAGTTCAAGGATTTCCAACCCCAGTCTCCTCATCCAGCCCATCCTTTCTCTCTTCTTTCTTCTTCTGTTTCCTGTCTCATGTGCAGCCCATTCAAACACACATGTCACACCCAAGGTCCCAGGTCCCTCCATCTGGCTCCTTGTCTGACCTGTCTCTTTCCTTCCCCCATCACATACTGGCTTCTTCACCTCTTCATGGGATTTGTGACCCCATAAAATAGCTGTATAAACTATTGTACCTACAGCCTGCCGGTAAGGAAAAGGGTGGTCTGGCTGCCCTCTGCTACCTGTACGAAGACCACTCACATGATGCCTTAAAAAAGAAAACTTAGAGTTGTTTCCCAAAGACAAATAACTAAAGATGCTAATGAGTAAGGCCATAACTCCTTCTGCCTGTGTGTAAATGTCATCTCAATGTTCTCCACTTCTTCGCTTCATCAGTTTCCATGGTTGTTCCATGGCTGGACACATGCTGCCACCCCAAAATCTCCTGCCTAGTCTGAAGTGTGCAGGGCACCTGCATGAAAGCCCCGCTCATATAAACAGGACCAGAGTGAACACAGTGCACACACAATGGGGTATACAGCATCTCTGGGGATCAGGCCCTGCAGTAGCAGAAGTCCTTGAACCTTGCTCTGTATTATCCAATTTTCTCCCCCCATCACTAGAAATAATGTGCCTTTCAACTCCATGTAGCTTCACATTCCCCTGCATGCTTATTATTCGGTTGTATTTTAAGTGCTCTTCCAGTTTTCCCTCTGCATGTGACCACCCACTTCTCCACCTACAGTCTCTATAATGTGATTTCTATCTACTGTAGCTTATAATGGTTTAAATTATGCTAATTGTATTCAGAGATTAAAGTAAAAATCAGTACAACTATTATTCTGCCCATATATTGTACCAGTGCTGGTAGTTATTCACTTCAGAAATGAACATGGCTAATAAGATAAGAAAATTACACTTGCATACAGCTAGTCAGTTTCATATTTAATTAGTGAGAAAAAATTATTTCCATGGCTTCTTCTTGAAGCAAAATTAACTCTTTTGCCTCTGACTACACTCACTGTCAAAACTCCAGTTCATATCATGCAAAGTGCCCTCCACAAGAGCTTGAGATTTGGTTTCCTAAATCACTTAGGCTGTTTTGGTAAACCTTTTTTTCTTGAAATGCCACAGGCAAACACACACACACAGCATCACGGGGGACCATCGAGCCATGCCTTAGCAGCATGTACCGGGGGTAGCACACTCCCAACAACCTCACTCACTATGAAAGCACGGGAGTTCGTTCCACACACATTTCCTCGTCTAATTTTGTTAATGTGTCATGAACAGACTGGTCTCAAATTCAAGATTAAACTTCTTAAACATTTACTGCAGGAATCAAAAAGTGCTTTCAGAATTTAAGATGGCCATGATATGCTGTCAGAAGAGGCCAACACACTCCCACACTTGCTATAAATAACGAACCAGAACACAAGTACAGGCTAGATTTAAATGAATTCCTTCAATCACTGCAAATCACACTTTGCTACATGTTGAAGAGATAATGTGTCACAACACATTTTGCATAAAGTGAAGAATCTATCTATGAGAAACACTTCTGTTTCGGATTTCCCACCAGCCAGCATCATGGCAGGGACCTTCTCACTAAAAGTGATCTAAATCTCCATTTCAAGCAAGTGGACACCATTTCATGGAGGCAAATAGGGCCTCAACCATCCACATACAGGTGGGGTTTGCCATGTGGAGCTTAACTCTGGTTGCAGGCGGATGGACTGAGTGCTCTGAGAGCTCTTGTACTCATCTGGTTTCTCTAACAGAAGTTCACAATATCTTTTTAAACCCTCTGGTTAGTTTTAGATAAAGCCACAGGTGAGGTTGTGGAACCAAGTCTGCTGGAAGGGGGTTGATTTTGTTTGCCCATCACCTTTCAGAATATTCAGGGCTGAGGTTTTCAAAAAGCACTTGTAAGCAATGATGAAACCCCTACTGCAAAACCAGCATTGTGCCCTGTGTAAGATGGTTCAGGTACAGACTATTTAAAGTCAGGGCACTTTTGAACTTCGTGCACCCTGGGGCTGGGATACTTTTGGAATACTAACTTAGAAAAGTCACTTTGCTTGTCTTAAGTCACTAAAATCTGAATGCTCTCAGTTGCACATTACAACTTCATCTAACTGTGACTCCAGAGCTTAATCCACCACAAGCGACTCAAATCCAAAGCAGGTTCAGCCATGTCAGTGTAACATGGCTATTCCATTTAGCCTTCCCTTTTAGCAGCATTTTATAGCCATCTCCACATGACCTCTGCTGTAATTGCTACCAAATATGTAGGGCAATGGAAAATCAATCATAACTATTATAGATGCTCTGCCTTTCCTGTTATTGGAATTTCATTCTTTATTTTGTTTGTGTCATGCCTCTTTTTCTGACCCTGCAAAATTTATTTCTTTATCTAACATTCAATATGTTGATATGCTCACTATAACTTGATGATCTACAGGCTGCACGTCCATACTGCATGTTAAAGACTGCAATTTTAAGTAACTTAAAAATCAGGTACATTTTGAATACAATTCAGTATATATATATCTCAAAAAAAAAAAAAGATGGAGAAGTCATACTGTTCTACACTCCCTTCCCCAGCAGTTTCAAACCAATATTTTTAAACACACACACACACACATGTGTATGTTGTTATCCTCCATGTCAACAAGAAGACTTATGGGCAAAATTTGCATTTTATCACCATTGTAAAACCTACAGTGCACTTGCCTAGAACATCAGGAACATCTAATCCGTTAGCACATGCAGAAGAATCTTTTTTGTAATAACAAAATCTGGCTCTCTGCCTGAGATGCTGAATTTCTTTCAAGCTAGCATGGTTGTAGGGATTTAAACACCTGATTTATAGTTTTTATCATTCTCTTTAGTGCGTTGAAAATGTTTCTGAGCATGTAACTGATGAAACTAAGAATTTGGAATGGCCTGAATTTAAGACATACAGATGTGTTACAGAATCATATTATTTTTATAATAGCTGCAATTAATTATCCTGGACCATTGCAATCATTGCAATGGATGGCGCTTTGGGGAAAAATGTGTAGTTATGTTTATGTAGCAATCCCCAAGATGCATAGCTAGGGTAGTGCCTTGGCATGAAATTACTCAGGTAAAGGGCAATCTGCTTCAGCACCTTCATCTGCTTAAAGCAATTATTTGTCCTTTCCTTTTCCTCCTGCAGCTTCCAGTTTCCATGGTTTCCTGGACCTCCAGGAGTGCTTGGCACCGCCATGCCTTCCACACTCTGCCATGTCCACCTTCCCACAGGGGGCCTTTCCTCTGCCCCACACCCCCAGAGCCATGCCAGGTCTTTGCACCTTTTCCTCCCTCCAGGTGCCCAAGCACAATGTTAGTCTCTGCTGTTTGCACACAGGAGAGGTAGGCCCACCCTGCTAGGTGCCATGGAGAACATTAGCAAGGCGACCCTTGATCTCAAATAAGACAAAAAGCCAAAAAGCTTCTGCTATATCTGGTGAGGTAGAGCTTGAGAGCATGGCCAGCAAGGGAGCTTAGCAGAGCATCGCACAGCACACCAGCGACAGAGGACATCCTGTCCCGATCATGAGTTATTACACTCAAGCATGTTTAAATGTCCAGCTCATTAGCAGTCCAATGTAAACTCCCATCCCTTTATAGCCAGCAGCAAAACTCTCCAAATTGCAGAGAGGAATTAGAATTTAACAGAACCACATTAGCACAAGTTACTTTCCCCAAGAACAGCAGTAAAGCAACCAAGCTTAAAAATAGTTATCTCACAAGAGTGACATTATTTCTCCTTTCTGACATGATCTGTTTGACATTGCTCTTCAGGAAAGATCTTCTGTGCTCTCCTAGCTCATCAATAAGTAGCTTTCTATAAATCATCTCCAGTAATGATTATGTCGTCCTGACATGGAAACCTTGACATGAAGTGTATGACAATTGTTCTGTTAGCAGGGTAACAGGTTTTGTAGCAGTAGCATCAACTATAGCCCTACATGAGTGCCAGCCCAGTCATTATTGGGCAAAAAAGGTGGGTGGAAACAGCTATAACTTGCAGTATCCCAGTAAAGTTTGGTTCCATTGGCACTATGGCAGTGCCCATGTTCTAACTTTGCTTTAGCTTCTAGGAGTCAGCCAGTCTCTTTAAGTTCTAGACCTCATATTTAATTGTATACATTTAAGTTTCCTTGAATCTCTGACACTGGGTCACTCAGTAAGGCATCTGTGTTGCCTTTAAGGAAAAGCATTGAGCTTAAACCCTTTCCCATGAGGGGAAGTCAAATTCTGTATCAGAATTAGCAGTGATTGATAGGCTGTGGTCCAGATATGAGTAACACTCAGTTTTAGAGGAGATTGAGACTGAGGCTCTGAAAACAGAAGAATCGATTTATTGCTCTACAAAACAAAACACCTCAGTAGATCTCAACTGCTTCAATAAAATGGGTTGTTCCCGGGCTCTTCTCCATCACAATAACCTCTGCTGGGCACTGGGGATCTCACTGCACTCCTCCCACCTTCATTCTGGTCTTTCATACAATGCCGCCACAGACCCTCTGTGTGCCTCCTGGGGACTCTCCATATGCACAGAAAGGAAAGGAAGGATCAGGCTTGGCAGAAGATAGAAGTGAACAGTTTTTTTTTCTGCTGATGAAGCAACAAAACGTCATGGAGCAATTTGTTTTTGCCTGAAGTAATGATTGCGATGTCGCAGAAAAGGCAACTGATGCCAGAAAGTTAATCATCAGACCCTTTGCACACTTGCTTCCCACACTCTGAAACTTTAGTTCTGTGTGTTGGTGCAAGCTCCTCATATTGCATTGCAATCATGCGACCAAATACTCTGAAGTGACTGCTCTGGATTTTACCATTGTTTTTCCTGTGATTTGTCTTAACTGTTGTCAAGGCATTGCCAGGTAAATTAAATCCATGCTGGTGGACCACTGCTGAACTGCTCAAATTAAAATACACTTCAATGTTTTATTTTGTTATCACCCCAAACTATTAATTACAAAGCACATCTAGAGATGCACAAATAGAAAGCAACACAGCCACTTATTGCACAGACTTAAAGAGATTACTTATAAGGATTACATAATTAAATGGTACAGAAATCCTGACTACCACTTAGGAATGGCCTTTTTGGAAAGGACTGGAAACACAGGGAAACCTACAAATCTTGAGTGTTGAAAGCTCAAATACTAATTATTCTTACTTAATGATATCTCATAGCATGACTCCATGCAGCTGAGGAAATAAATCCCTTACCTCCTTACGCGTCCAAGAATAGCTCCTTCTGCACTCAGCAATTGATGAGAACCTCACCCAAATTAACCTGAGTGCTTTCTAGAGCACTCTGCTTGGAGGATCTCATCTTTCCAGTATTTGTTGTGCTTATCTGAACTTTTGTTTAACTTCTTTGCTCTTCTGTGTTTCTCTCTGAAATATTGATTTTGATCAGAGGCCAGAAAGAGGGTAGAGTTTTCCAACACTGGAGCCACGTCAGCTGGGACTGTGAGGATTAAACACATCAAGAGAGAGGGCAGCCGCTTCTCTAGAATCAGCACTTCGCCATCACTGCTGGAAGATTTCATAAATGTTCACAGCCATTAGCTAATTACAGACGCCTGAATCAGCTCCCACTTTGCTTGTCTTTCGCAAGGCCTGTTTGCCTTGTCACAGTTTGGATTTCTTGTTAGAAAACTACAATAGTCTGAAAGTTGAGGAAGATGTTACAAGCTCCACGGATCCAGATCACTGTATCATGGAGCTAACTACATGATGCTGTTCTATGAGACAATTTGGGCAGCGCAGACAGAGCCCAAGCAGCTGGTGAGCACACTCATGGGGTTAAGGTTCAATCACAGCTTCCATGTCTCCTCCCCTTGCTACAACTTCCAGGTTTCAGCTTTATTTCAGAGCCTGATGACCCCAAATAATACATATTTGGAAAAAGCTTCCAGCTACATTCCTCCTATGCAGCTTCAGATGTCATCCACAGCAAGGCAAATATACAAATTAATAATGAAAGTGTATCTTATATCCCCTGAGACCAGTTGCTTGGCTTTCTTTAGCAAAGCTTCGGTTCTCTTTTTCAGATACTAAGAAGAGCTGGATTCAGCTGCAAATAACTACTTAGCAGTCAGAGCACAGGGGTAGATGCTGGATTCGTCCTTTGCACTGGTCCCACAGGCTCAGGTTCCTTCCTCCCATGGGACTTCTCAGCAGCGGGGCTGTCATGCACCATGATCAGCAGCTCTCCCTTATGTGCTTTGGATGACACCCGTGCTCTTATCACAACTTCCCAGAGAAAATCAAATGTTTGGATTACTTATTGTGAGAGATCGTGTTTCTTGAGGTACGTAAACACCACTGGAAAGGAGAGAGTGACACATGTTGAATTCATCTCTGTGCCAGGCTGGACCCAAAAGATAACTTCACTATAAATAGGTTTGAAAGAAGGAGAGTTCACGCATCTGAGATGATCTCAGGACATTTTGATAGGAACAGATTGTACCTCCCTTTGTAGGTAAAAGTAGGTCAACTAGTATCATCGAAAAAATAAACATTTGGGTGTAGCAATCTTCTTCAGGTGTATGGCATCAATTTCAGTGACATGACTGGGCAAAATTTGACGATTTAGCAGTTCTTCCAGTCTAGGAAACATGTGTCTTCAGTCTTGGTTAATCATATTAAATATGCTATCCAAACTTCTCCCTTGCTTGAGGCTAAGACAGGCCTGGAAATCAAGAAATACAATTCTGTTTCTGATAAGATTTGCCCTTCTATTGTGTTTTCTTCACCTGAGATATATGAAGCATTCATTAAACATGAAATTGCTGATCTTGGCAAGGATTTCCTGAAATACATGAATACCACTCATATTTTTATGCTGGAAGCTGGGACATGGGTAAGCTATATGGACTGACTACTGTAATTACTGGTAGAATTATTATTAGTAGAATCAGGACATCTACCTTTTTCATTATAGTTATGAACCAACAAGTTGTTCTTTAATATTTCATCCACAGGCTTATCTGGTTTCAGAGAGCAACTTGTGTGGCTCTCACTGAGCTAGATTTAAACTAAATAGCTTAGAAGCAAGCTAGCTGTGTTGGTTTTGAAGCCGAGTTCCCACCCTCTCCCAAATATCCAACATGGAGATGATGGGTTTACCAGTGGCTGCTGATTTTGCAGCTTCCCAAGTATCTTATTTAAAATCTTACTGTGGGTTGCAGACTATATATCCCAGAGCTTCCCATTTACCAATAGCATCTCCAATAGAGATGCAGCAGTTCTTTTTCAGTAATTAATCACATTTTGTATTCATCCCAGTAGACTCAAAAGAGAACTCAAAGCAATGAGAAACTTTCCCACTACAAGAGAATTTCAGCTCAGAGGTGAAACCCTGCAGCTGGCTGGCTAGCAGTCCTTCACAGCATCTAAATTTCACAGCTGTAATTCTCTATTTCCAACAGCAACAATGAAGAGAAGCAACACATGTGAGACTGACATGCCTTTACCGCTTCATCTTCCCAAGTTATGATTTTACTGAAGATTTGTAGACCTGGATCTCAAACACTACGAAAACCAAAAAATGCCAAGCCTGTGCAAGCTCACTATGCTGTTTCTTTTATTCACAACTTTTGCTGAATTAGTTTTCCCCCTGCAGACTTCATACTAGCTGTGTTGGGCCTCCCACAGACCTTTCTGGGGTCCCTTTTTGCCTCCTTCGCCTCCGTGAGCATGGACTCACCAAACGAGGTGAAGCAACAGCAGCCAGTGGCAAGCAATGCATTTTGTCAGCAGAGGACAAGCCACCAGGCTAATATTGGCAGCAGCTATCAGGCAGCTGTGTTGCACACGTTTTAGAAAGACCATGTCCTGCTCCCCATCTGCACCCTGTTTACAGATCCCTGCTGTTTCAGTCTTTTTGAATTCTTGCACTTCCGATTTCTCCAAGTCCTTCACTTTTCAACACAGTGTGTGGGGCAGAGGAAGAGAGCCTGCATGGCCCATAGGATTTACGCATAGGGTAGAAGTCCCAAAAGCTGCAAACCATCGAGTTGTGTCAGTGTATGGAAGCACAGGAGGAAGACAATGTTTGTTTTCAACTCTTGTCCATGCCTTCAAGTGGAGTTCCTGATGGCACTTACACATAGGCTGGTAGGGCTCTCCCCCACATTCCAGGGTTTTGTGGGCAAGTGAGAATGGTGCAGCAGGGGCAGAGGTGCAACTGCAGCCAGAAGGTGACCACAGCCTTTCACCTTTGTCATCTTGTTCCTCTTGGTCTCACAGGCATTGCATAGGGTCCAGCAGGCAAACAGGTCTCTGTGGAGAAAGCTTAGCTCAGGGTTCATAGAATCACAATGAACTGTATTCATAGAATCACAGAACACCAGGTTGGAAAGGACCTCAACAATCATCTGGTCCAACCTTTCTTGGCAAAAGCACAGTCTAGACAAGATGGCCCAGCACCCTGTCCAGCTGAATATTAAAAGTGTTCAATGTTGGAGGATCAGGTTGAGCCTGTCTGTGCAGGACTAACTATACAGTAAGCTGCTGAGGCCCTAAAGGAAATGTCCTAGATGGTGAATGAGCTTGCTTAAAAGGGCAACCAGCCAGCACTTTACGATTTTGACAGAGAAAAAGCAGCACAGCACTGACCCAGGGCAAATGGATCTGACTGTGAAGCAAAAGCCAGACTCAAGATGTGTGATGCATAGATAACCTTGCCAGAGCACCTGGACTTAGCACAGGGTAGTGTCCATCCCTAGGACTCTGCAGTGGCATGGAGCACAACGGCCTGCCATCCCTCCCTGTCAGCATGCCTGGCTGCAGGGGGATGATTTATCAGGATATGTATGTCACTGCCAGCATCTGTGGGGAATCCCAAGCCTAAAAAACCCACAAAATTATTTTATATCTCCGCCTACAGCAATATTGTAGGCTGTAAATTTTGCATGTGGTCAGTGTACTCTTACAGAGTCTGTAGGTGGCTGTCAGCTTCCTAATCCTGGATTTATTGGCTGCAATGAGAGGAGAGAAGAGGCTCTTGTCAGGAACCAAGAGGACAAGCCTATTCTTGGCAGTTGAGAGGATTTTTCTGTTGGTGGTCAGATGTACTGGAATCCCCATAGGCTCCCATGAATGTTACCCTTCCCAAATCTGAAGATGATCCACCCCTGCAAGCAACGCCTTAATGTTTCAAGTGAAACCCACTGCCCTTAGTTTCTCTTTCCTTTTTCATATCCACATATTGGATGGTAATTCAGCAGCAGCACCCTCACAGCCACTGATGAAGAGTTAAGATGGAGTAATTGGCCCAGGCTCTATCACCTTGCAGGGAGGTGATTTCCCAGGGCAGCATCTGACCCCTGAAGCAGAAAAAGACAACTTTGGGAGAAATGGTAGTGATAGCCTACAGCTGCACTCTGCCCAGGGTGAGACATGCTAGGGGCCAACGAGTCCCACCTGCCAGAGTGAGAAGCCCAAATAAAGGCCTCTGAAGATCCCAACTTCATTTCTAGGACTCCTCTTATCCCCATAAACCCTCATTTTCTAATATAAAGTAGTAGTACATATCACAAAATGATAAGCTGAAGTTGCCAGCATTTTCCTCCGTAGCCAATTGAGAGGTACAGGACGATTTTGCTGAAGTGGGACAGCAGACCCAGGGTGAGTCTGTGGCTCTGTTCATTTCAGAGGCACATCTCTACACCTCCAAACTCTCACCTCCTGCAGCATAGAAACAGATCTTAGCATTCATCTGTAGCACCTTCTTTCTGCTGTGGCAGGAATCTAGAGCACCATGGGAAGCCAGCAGGTAATGATAGTGCACACAGGCTGGTTCCAGCTCTTGGCTCTCTGAACTACATCTGCTGGTGCCAGGCTGATTTTTTTATTAAATAAATAAGAGTTCCCTCACTCTCCTCCATGGATTTTAGCATTTCTTTCGGAAACAAGAGGACTGTTTGTCTGTTTGTTCCTATGAAAACAAGAAGTACCTTGGTCTGGAGTGCTCTTCTATGAAAGCCAGGCAAGAAAACATTTCAGAAGAAAAGGAAAAGCAAGGAAACCCAGAACTGTTTCCTTACACTATGCATGTGCATTCTGCTATCTCAAGACAGTCAAGCTCAACTCAAATGTCTCACATTGTGCAAACATGTGAGCATCTGGCAGAAGTGTGTAGCTTACACATCGCTGGTGTGAGTGAGTGGAACTCTTGCATCCAGCAAAGAGCAATAAGTATTATGCCATATAAATAAGTGACAGCTTTGGAAATGAATTCGTTTTAAAGGAGCCTGTCAACTTGTAATCTAGCCACTTTGCAAAAAAAAATAGCATTTCAAAACATTTTCAGGTTGATATCTTCCCTGAATTTTCCCTGTCACTCTTACCATCTCATTTTTGTATCATTCAAACTTGCTCCCTCATTCTGCTGTGAAGAATCCCCACACACCCCACCCCCACACAAAAAGAGCTACATAGGAAAACTGATCACCTATGCAGATTTACATGATAAGACAAAACAATGAATGTGTAATGACTGAGGAAAAAATTAACAGGAGAAAACAACATAAACATAGCTGGTAAAATAATTGTTTAAAGAACTGGAGAGGAGAGGGTGTTAGATGACTTTATCCTTGTAAAACAAGTCTCTAACATACCTGCAATAAGACTGAACCTAATCTGTATAGTGGGACAAGCAACTCCAATCCTGTGAGCTGTGCACAGACCCCTGAACCTATGCAAGTTGCGCTATTTTAATTTCATTTCTTTGTTGTCAGTGACTAATGCTACAGTTTAGAGCCACCTTCAATGTGCTATGCCTTGGTGCAGGGAACTGGGTTTTCACAGAGCTGCCTGCAACAGCACTGATTCCAACCAAAAGGGTCTCAAAAGGCTTTTTTACATTTCCCTATTTGGCTTTATCCAGTGCTAAGAAATGAGTCTGTTTAAGCATAACTCACAACTATCTCTTTCAGATCGTCTGTAAAATGTTAATGTAATATGTTCCCATTTAAAGATCCCTTTGCGCTGCAAGGGCCCACGTGAAGCAGCCCCTGTAGACAGGAGCGGTGCCCAAATTAATCTAACATGGAAGAAGGAGTAATAAAGAATTTTGCAAAAGGCACACAGAAAATCCATCCAGTGCAAGAGACCTCATTTGCCATGTGGGCAGGCAGCATAGTTAGCAATGGGTGACACTGTCCACCCTGGTGCCAGAGAGCTTCTTGGTTCGATTCTACGAACCAGGCAAGACGTGACTCACGCAGTTTGCTTGCAAAGAAGGAGGACCATCTGCTAGTCATGAGCAGATGACAAATTCGCTGCATTGCGTCTTGTCTCTACTTCCAAATTTGTAAGTAAACACATTTTGTAACCTCTCTCAGAATGCTTGAGAGCTTCGATAATGGAAAAGTTGGAATTTATGTAACGCACGGGGGGAAGGGGGAAATTTCTTATTCCGAATGGGGTTCGAAAGCACCCGCTTCAGCGCGGTGCCAGCCCTTGTAAACTCCTGCCCGTGAGGCGAGACGCCGGTTGCGGCGGGGCGGCCGCGCTGGCGGATGCGGAGGGCGGCAGGACGCGGCGCGGCGGGCGGGCGGCGGCGGTGCCTGCGCTCCCCCGGGCGGCCGTCGCTCCGCGCTGCAGCCCCGGCTTCGCCCGCTACCGCCTGCCCTCCGCTCTCCCCGCCAGCACCCAGCCGTCCTGCCGGGCTGCACCCCACGGCCGCCCCGGGCCCCGCACACCTCCGCTGGAAAATGGGAAATCTGTGGTGACCTGCTACCTCCCGCCCCGCCCCAGGCTGAGCGCCTGCGGCTGCCCCGCGGCGTTTGGCTGGGGTCGGCAGCCCCTCCTCTGTCCAAGTCTTTCTGGTCTTTCGTAGCCAAATGCATTTGTCGGCAGGTCCTAAAACACAGTTTAAGATGTGGCATCCTGCAGTGTCAGTGGCGAAGAAGCTAGGCAGCAGGGAGGCGAAGGTTTGGGCACCAGCACCTGCGTCTACAGCCTCTGTGGCACAAATAAGTCAGGCCAAAACACGGGTTCCTACCCTTGCATTTAATTTAAGCTTGCATATCCAAAGGAATCTAAGGAATTTAAGCATCCGTATCTCATCATCTCTCAGCCTAAAGACTGAAAGAAGTAATGCAAAGAGTGACCAGGAAACACTTACTTGGCTTAGCAAGGACGTTGTCCAGACACGGTATCCCTGTGTTTTTTGAAGGACAAGAGCCTATGGCAAGCAGAAAATTGCATTAATTACAGCTATGGAAGCTGTACACTAAATGCAGATATAAGAAGGCCTAAAATCATAGCACCATCTTCATCTTACGTGAGTCCAGCCCTTACTGCTTTTAGACATGATACAGTCTCCATTGAATACAAATATCGATTTTAAGAGCAGGACTGTCCTTTTCAAGTCATTCTCATGGTGAATAACTGTTTTGCTCTGAGTCTCTGTCATCCAGACCAGATCAACAGGATGGTGAAGGACTAACCCTGAAAAACTGAAAACTGAAACCAGGGAGTAGGTTGCTGATGAACCCTGTGGCTGTGCAATTCACATGTTAGCTAGCCCTCTGTTGTTATTCTGCCTCCTCTGTCCCAACTCCTTGTGTTCCCCAGTGCATTTGCCTAATTTCCTGAATTTGGTAGCTTTCAGCACCTCTGCTTCTTCTGGGTTTCGGCAATGCTGATCTTCAAAATGCTGTAAGACGATGCAAGACGTCCCAGCAAGTCCTCTGTCTCCTCAGTGTTTGTTGACACTCGAGCAAGGGGAACATGGCTGCAAAAGACAGAGGAAGAAAGACAGAGACCAGCAGGACACCTTTGCAGACCAGCTTGTGAAACCATAAGAAGCCATGCAGAGCCCTGAGGAAAGCACCTGAGTCTTTCACTGGACAGGCACCCATGAAGCCATCATCCTCACTTGATGGCCCGCTGGCTTCTCCTCCTTGATTGAGTCTTCCTTCTATGGATGCTTTACTTCACCATCCTACTTCCCAGGGACTTCTGCATCTGTTTGTCTCTCCTGCCTCCCGCTGTGTCTCCATGCTATCTCTGTGCAGCCTCATATACAAGCACAAATACAAATTCTCTTTCCCTGTCCCTGGTGATGTACAGATCTGCTTCCCTGCTCCACCTATCCCAGTGGAGGCCTGTCCCTTCGATGCCACCCAAAAGACACCTCCCTACCAGCTGAAGCTCAGCATGGTAGGAACAGAGCTGCTCAGCTGACAGCCCTGGGATGTACTGCATGGCCTCAGTAATGTGCTGCCTGTCCCACAGGCACCCCTAGGAGATATCTTTGGCTCAGACTTCTTCTCACATCCTCAGTGATTTATTTTTTTTTTTCTGAATACCATCTTTGTTGGCTCCTTTCAGCTAAAACTCTTGTGCAGGCTTCTGGCATTTCAAATCTCAGCTACTCCCACCTCTTTTTCTTTCTGCCCTCAATGAACACTGTCGCATCCAACTTGTACCCAGCTTGAACGCTGCTACAAGCATCCTTTCCTCATGGGTGTCTTTGGCTCTGCTGCTTGTGCCTCTGCCTCCCTTCCTCTGCTCTGCCATGTGCAGCAGAAACCCCTTCCCTCTGCTCCCAGGTTCCCCCAGTGCATCACTCACTAACCAGATATAATTTCTGCCCTCACCTAGCCCTTAATAAGAGCCTTGCCTGCCTACTTGATGGATTTTCAGACAAGCACCTTTGCCCATATGCTCCCACCACTCCTCAGGCATGAGACGGGCACACCACAAACACCTCCACAGCCACTCCCTTGTCTTCTGTCAAAATAGCCTCCTGGATGCTCTCAGAAAATCTTTACTGTGGACTGCCTCTGTGCTGAGCTCATCTCTGACCTGCCGAATACTGCTGTGCCAACATGTCCTTCTGCTTTCTTTTCACTTACTTTGTCATTTCCCATTTTCTGTGCTCCGGTGCTAAGCTCTCTAGCATAGGGCCCATCCTTTTTCCTTAACCATTCAATACTCAGTCTGTTGATGTCCTGGTACTCAATTAAGATTCCTACCAACTATGGTGAGATGAATAGTAAATCATTAGGATTGACTCCCTGGTGCTATACTGTCACTCTAGGCATTCGCTACAGCTCCTGGTAGCAATTTGTATTTAAATTTGCTTCAGCACCTCAGTTCTGAAGGTAGGAAATGTGTGATGCTAGTTACCTCTAATCATTGCTGGCATTAAAAGTACTGGTAGATAACCCATAGAAATAAGTGTCATAACTCCTTGCCCCGGAATGCAGATATTGGTTTCTCTAGTGTTACATTTTTTTTAACCCATTTTGCTGAAATTTACTGTAGTTATTTAACTTTCGTTTTCTTCCAGCTGCTAACCCCTCACCTAGTTCAAATGATTCATCTCCACTGCATTCACTGCCCAGGAATGTTGGCTTTCAACAAACTACAGCAAATAATGTAAAATAAACACGAGTGTGCTTTCATCTCACAACAATCTGGGTTAAGTACATATTTCACACACTGCACCACAGGATATGTTAAATTAAAATCAGAACCACCAGATTTAAAAATCTGATGCCAATTCAAACCATTGCCGAGTTATTTCTGTATTCACTTATATGCAGTAGTGGGCATGAGTAACAGCCATTCCTTTGTTAACCCTAAAATGTGCTATTTGACAACTGTTTTCTCTATTAGTTGAGGGAAACCAAGATTTTTTATTTCAAACTACTCGTAGTAGAAAATACTCTTATACACTGTGGAGTATCCTGATCTCTTTGAACATATCTGAGAGACTACAGATAGTAATGTCTCCATCTTCCTCTTATTTTAGTGTTCTACATTTTCAAAATTACTTTCAATCACACTGTGAAAGAACAACCTGGAATGGCTTCCTTGAAATGATAAATGTGTTTTTAACTGTCTGCTGCTTCATTCTGCCAGAATCAAGCAGTTTTGGTCCTGCATGTATTCATTTTCTAGTCGAAAGATGTAGGGAAGCTACATTTGAACAAAATACTGTAAAAAAACAGGTTGCAGAGACTGGGTTTTGACAGGGAAATATCCATGTACTGGGCCCGGCTCAGATTTAATGCACTCTTACTCTATATTTCCATAGTGTAACATTTTATGAATCTAGCTTGTTGTTCCAACAACACTAAGATAGGAATCTTGCTTGCCTGTTGATTTATTTTGAAGATATGCAGAATAGGCATTATATTTGCTTTAAACGCAAGACTAGAGATTCTCTAAAATTTAGAAAGGCTGCATTTCAATGCCATGTTGCTATGTTTAGACTTTAGCAGAGTCTAAAATCCAGAAATTAAATTCTAGGGCTAGCAAGAGGAAAAGAGAATTATTGTAGTTCGTCTCTTCTTTCTTCATGTTATGGTGTGGTTAGACTATTGCTTTCCCTCTGCAGTGTCTGCTTGAGGAGATAAACAGAGACATTTTGGGGAGTTTTGCTAACATGCTCCTTTGACAGCAAGGCTCCACTCTCTCCGAGTTACTTGGAAGGATCTGTGCTTCTGGGAATGACTGAAGTGTCCTGTGGACAGAAAAAGAAACAATTTCATTTTAATAGGTTAATGGTTCCTGGATCCTGAAGGATCTACCACTTGCCAAAACTTCTGCTTGCTTTTCTTCTTTCAGCTTTCATGCTGCTGTAAAGCTAGACAACATCTTTCCCTGACCAAGGAAAAACATTGACCTTTACTGGTGTTGACAAATACAGCAGAAGACAAATCCAGATACAAATATTTTCATCCATTGCCACAGAAACTCTTTGAGGGCCGTATAGCCCTGTCTGGTCAGCTGAAATGTGAACACAGTTCCTTGGCTGAGAACGGACGGAAAACCTTTCTCGCAGTAACAAAGCAGCACTATGTACAATTCCGCCCAGCACAGGAGGAGAAACATCTCTGTTCCGGCAACCCTGCTTTGTTTCTCTTCTACATCAGGTTTTGTATGAGGAGGAAAGCGGTAAAGCATACTCTTAGGACTAGAGGTTGGAGGAGGTGGTGATAAGAAGAGCAGAGAAGTTGGCTTTAAAAGATGTGCAGGTTAGGCCTTTTATTCTAGCTGAGACTTTGAGAGACAACAGAATGTTTGTATTCCCAGAATTAGAACAGCTTTTTTACAGTTCTACTGCTGTAATTTAGGTTTAGAGCTCAGTTCAAAACCCAGTACTACCACAACTGGCATTGGTAAAGAGGATAAGTAAGCTGGTAGTTTTTCTGCCTTTGAAACTAAAAAAAATATATATATTTAAATGTCAGGATTTTCAAAATCACTGGAAAATTCAGCCTAAAGGATTTTCTCAGTTGGCTTCAGCAATCTTTGGATCCAGTCCTTGGAGACAATACTACTTCTAGAGCAAAATGTAATAACAAGGGAGAAGAGCACTGAATCTCATAGACACTGTAGAGCAGAATTAGATCTTACTATGTTCCTGTGGAGGTCTTTCTACTTGATTAGAATAGCTTTTTCCGCTTCTTTCAGTGGCTGAAGCCCTTTTTCTCTTAATCTCCAGTTGTGCCCATATTGCATGTTAGAGGAGTGGTAGGGCAGGGTTGTGCTAGGAGATGGGGAGCAGCAGCAGGTACACCATCAGGAGAGGTTAAGGCAGAGGGAAACCCTAATTAGAGTTTTGGTCCAAACACTTCTCTTTTCTACCACTGATTCGTAAATCATCCATAGTATCTCCACAGGCCAGCCCCCTACAGACCTGCATGGAAATCTTCTACAGTAACTTCTTTCTCACTAGAAAAAAATGCTAACTCATTAAAAACAAAGGGTTTTATCTAAGTAGGTTAAATTAAAAGAAAAGTGGAATTTTATAGAAAGTATTCCAAGAAGGTCTCACCTGAAATTCCTGGAAGGAAATGTTTCAGTTTTTCAGGCTGAAAAGTTTACCAGGATTTTATCTTTGTTTTATAGTACATGGAAAAAAAAAAAAAAAAGTATTTTCAAGGTGGAGTAAGAATGAGACTTTGCATTTTGATGAAAATGAAACATTGAGAGCAGTTCTAGAAGGGTTTTTTTACAGGTGTTTTTTTGAGGTTTAGTTTGGTCTCATAGGAAACTTGGGAGAAAAAATTTAATTCTTTTGCTCCATTTTGAGAAAGAAGAATTCTTCAAAGCCATCTCTTCTGCTGTAGACAAAAAAAAATAAATAAATAAAATTTAAAAAAAAAAAATCCAGCTCTCACCCATCCCTAATACTCAGGAGCCTGTATCTTTTGCAATGGCAGGGCTTGGAGCTGTGCTGTGGGTGCTTGGTGAGAGCACAGCCAAAGAAAAGCACAAGTGCTGTCAGCAAGGGAACAGAAGATTCAGCTCGTGGTTAGGAGTGGGTGAGCCTGAGAATTACCCATGCTCATCTGAAAATTGGCAGCCTGGCTGGAAAGCATCCAGGATCTCCAAGTGCCCAGAGTTTCCAGGCCAGCCCAGGAAACAGCCTCCTTAACCAGCTCTGGGACACCCGGGAGGCCTTTTTTGGTTAAGTGCAAACCTTTACTCACACGCACATGCCCCACCTTAAGCAGCAATCCAGTCATTCTCAAGGAATGTTTTAAAAATAATTAAATGACTTTACATCATGTTCCAGGAGATTAAATTTTTCTGCCTTGCATTTCTTAAAGCTACCAGCTTACAAGGTAGCACGTCAAAGTAACAAAAGGTCATACGTGGCACTACTTGCTGCCTTTGACAAGGAGGATTAGCCTGGTGCCTTACTACCCCTTTTCTATGCAAAGGAGAGGAAAGAAGAGAACTGCAGAAGTCTTGGCTTAGGCTAGGTAGTGTCCCGTAGGCTCTTTCATACAAGTGCGGGATGCTGCATTTGGGATCACTTTAGCTCCTGTTAGGTTGTGGATGTCTTCCAAACGTGTTGAACATGAAAAGCATGTCCTTCTCAGGTGAAATTTGGAGATTCCCTTCATTCCTCCAGTAGTTGTAGTAACAAATGAATAAACAAACAAAACCAGATAAAAAGTGAGGAAAAGCTCTAAGTAATGGCAGTATGGTATCACCTGTTAGGATTATGGGGATGTTTTGTTTTTCTTTTCAGTTATTTCACTTTCATGAGACTTATATATATGTCTATCTGACTATCTATGCTGGAAAAAACAAACAAACAAACAAACAAAACCAAACCAAAACAAAAAACACACAACAATGCATCATCAGCAATAGGCAGAAACAGCTGCTAGAAACAGTTCTCAGAATAATGTATAAATGTGTATAAATGCCTCAACCTCACAGTGAGACAGAAAGGAGAATAAGTGATGGGGCAGGTCAGCTGGCGCCCCCAGAGAGTTGCCTTCAAGGCAGACTTGGCTTGTGCATGGGCCCCGTGGCTGCCCCTGACCATCCTGCCTGGTCCTTGGACTCAGCGGTGGCTCGGACATCCCTGTACCAGCAGTGGTTGTGGCACTGAGTCCTAGGTCACAGCCCAGCTCCAGCAACAGTGGCAGGGGAATTTTGACACACTTCTCCACGCTTCTCTTTCCCTCCCTGTTACGCCACTGTTACAAGCCACCTTTTTTTTGCTTTTTGTAATGCTTTTCAAGTCAGCCTAACTGTGATCCTTAAGGGAATCTCAACTTTTTTTTTCCTATTAGGATAATGAAACTGTAGGTGCCATTGTCGGTCACTGCTCTACATCTCACACCCTGTGTCTCATTCCAGTCCATGGCACTCCAAACCACACTACAGATACAGCTCTAATAACCTCTCCTGGGCAGGCTGTTATCCTCCTCGGGTGAAGAAAGGACATGAAGTAGAATGAATATCTCAGGATAAATGAAAAAAGCTTTTCCAATTTTTTTCTCTCTCTTCTCAAGTGTTTGATAAAAACGTTATCAAGGAGGAAATAGGGACTAAAAGAGAAAATGACAGTCTATGGGCTTTGTGTCAGACTCAGAATATGAAAGATGAGAAAGGAAAGAAAGAGACAAAAGAAACGGAAGAAAAAATATGAAAATGAATGAAAGAGAGGAAATGGCCAAGATATGAGAAGAAAGTGAGAGACAAAGTGGCGGAGAAAAGAGGGAGAAGAAATTTTGAAGGAAACATGTGAGGCTGCAAAATAGTAGCTGTACATGTCTCTAGTGGAAAATAGTCATTATGGGGCACATATAAGCAAATATGACATTAAAAATTACACAATAGCAGATAAGTAAAGGCTGTGGGTAGGTCTGGATAGTTCTCCTCCAAATAAGGCAGCTGAAAGTCAGTGTTCCCTCATTGCAGCTATTGTGAAGCTAAAGTTCACTTGTACTGAAATGTTTCCTTACTTTGTACCATAGCCTGATAAGTGATTTGTTCCACTGGGAGAAAACCTTTTATCACCACGGCCCATGTGTGTTTTGTTGGCACGGTATCTGAAGTCCAATTATTCAATATACTTTTTCAGCTGGTGGGTATTTGTTTGAATTTTTAACAAAGACAGGGTAAAACACTGTTTTTGAAAAATTCTGGTTTGCACTTTCTCAGCTCTTCTTTTGCTACTTTTTCTCTCTGTCTACAGCCAAATCCACTCCCTAAAGCACTGAAGCACTGCAGCTCCTAAATCAAAAATCCTCTGATTGTTCGTAATACCCTACTCATCCACAGACATGCAGCTTCTTCCAGTGGCCATTCCCACCACTGCTGTGCTGATGGGCTCAGAACACGCCAAGCACAGTCACATCTGCTTTCATTGAGCAACCACTGCTGGGACTGCGCACGTAGCGAAACCAAGTGCAACTGGTTTTCCCAGCGCCAGTGCAACCACTGCTGGGTGAGAGTTTTCACAACACTGCTGCACTTGTTAAATTCCTCCTCTCCTTGATTTCATATGCTGAATGGTAGCCAAAGCCATAAACTGTGATCTTTCTACCTTGCAAGCATCTTCCAGTCACACAATATTTAATAATAACCAGGTGTTCTGTTACAACTAAAACTACCTGGAAATGGTACAGAACTTTTCTGAAATGTGCCACGTAAACATCATGCTTCTTTTCTTTTTTTTTTTTCCTTCCAACTCTATTTAAACAGTAACTTTCTTTTGCTGCACTTTTTTCTCTTCGGTTCTCGAACAATACAGTCTTTAAGTTAAAAAAAACCCAAAAAACTTAATCCTTTCCTTTGCCTATGCAGACATGTATGCCTTTGTCTTAACTGAAGAACGTCATGACTTTCTAGTATAAAGCTTCTGATGTTTTATGCAATAGTACATTTGACCATTTTAACCAATACTCTTTGTGAGTGAAAAGTACATAGAAGTTAGGTAAAGGTTAGGCATTACATAAACATCATTAATCAAGAGAGGGTGGTAATAACTGCTAGTAAATCACAGACTTGTTAAAAGTTGATGGTGGACTAAGCACCCTACATTCAAAAAATAAACAGTTTTATTTCTTCGTACCCCCCAACATCCCTCACATTTGATAATGGCTGACACAATCAAAACCATCCCCAAGCCACTGACCACATGTCTTGAGATGTGCCCCTAGGGATTTCCTTGGAGATAAGTTGCAGATCAAGACACTGGAGCGCCACTTGGCTGCAGCTCTGTTAAAAATCAGGCAGAGAATCAAAGTAAGGAGAAAGGAATTATACAGAAAAAAAAAAAAAAAAAAAAGTGGTGGCCCTGGGTAGAAACCAGGACCCAAAAATTCTTTTGGACAGAGAACTTACCGAAAAGCCCAACCATCATTTCCCAACAAGGAAATGAACTTGTTGTTTGTTCCCTCTGGTGCAGGAAGAAAAACAACACAGGATAAATAAACAGGATAGCCCCAAATAAATATTTGTCTCTGAATATCAGCGTCAAACCAGCATCCCTCTGGAAACAAACTGGCAAGATCCTGAATGTTGTCTCTTCTGCTGGGACGAGGAAAATACTGCATGCAGCCACTGGACATCACATGGACTTATCAATACACAACTGGGGAAATGGGCCATTGCAGTGAAGACCTGTCTCTCTGTCATAAGCAAAAATCCCCAGGTCTACCTAAGAAAATGCCCGTGAGAGAGTAACATGTCAGTCTCAATTCTCAAGGTGGCATGCCTTGCCCTTTCGCTGAGCAAGTGATATTGCCCTGTTGAGCTGGCCGAAAACCAAAGGGAATTTTGCCATTTGCAACTGTTTACATTTCAAACAAAAAGACTTTCAGATTTCCTGCAAAGCAGAAATTTCATAATTCTGGCAGTTGTGGGACATCTTTGTATCTGCTCACTGCCCCATTGCATAACAATCCTTCTTTTTATCCAGTTATTACATTTGAAAGGTATGGAATGTGAAAAGATCTCTTGAATCACTGTTCGTGTCCCACTTATACCATATATAACTACATCCTATAAAGATCTTCAAAAACTTGCTCAAATTCCACCTTAGAAAGGTTTTTTGGACAACATGACATAACACAAATATTGACACTGGAGGTCCTGATAACATTCTGGCTGCAAGCTTTGAAGTAACCTTTGAAAGTAGTACAAGAGGGTTATTTTCTGCTGTCAGATGACATGCTATTCTGCAATGACATTTGCTTTCTCTCTGAGTGTGGCACACTGTGATCAAGAAGTGCGTTGCTTGTCTTCTGTTTGCAATTACTTGTAAAGATCTTAAATATCCATGCCACATCAACAGCCATCCCTCCTATTCTCTGCTACGTTGTCATTCATCTCTATGCTCAGCTTAACATTCTTGAGCTAAATTCAAATGCATGGGACAGCATACTACTTGTTCCAGACACATTCAGTGAATGCTGAGGTAGGATCTTCTAAGCATCTCTGAAATCCCATGCGACATTCTGTTATGATTACTCCACCCAGAAGTTTTATGAAACAGTCAAGTTTCAAGGCAAGGAGTTACCATCACAATAATCTACTCTAACCTTCTGCGCAACATCTGCAGTATTTCATCCACTCAATCCCTTAATACCCCTAGGAGAATTACTTTTCCCTCTTATGTGAATGAACTCTCCTGAGTCAAGTATCTTCTGTTTAAACTAAAAATATTCCTCGAGAAAAAAAAAAAATAAAAATCCAGCCTTGCTTACATCACCTTTCAATATCAAATATGTTCTCTTTAAATAAGAGGTAATAAACTATGAGCAAGCCACCTGCTGACTTCATCAGCAAGATAAACAAATGGAGCTTCAACTCTGTGAAGCATATTTTTCCACATATTCAAGGCTTTTTGCACACCCTCTTGAACTCCTTCTGGTTGGTCTCATTCATTTTGAAGAGGATGCCAGAGCAGATGCAGCACTCCAGAAAAGGTCTTGGAGTCTGTCTCAGCCCAGATATCAAAAACACGGGTGCCTATTGCTGAGGCTATCTCAGGAGCCAAACCCCTTGTCTGGAAATCTATAGCGCAAGTTCCTTGTGCTGCCCATGAGAAGCTGCCTTAGGGCCAGGGCAACATGAAACATTTATTTGAACCTGCATGAGGAATCCAGGTAAAAGGCGAAGGTTACAGACCAAAGCTCTGGGAACAGGAACAAGGGAGAGAACCTGCTTTTGAGGTCATTTCTTTCTCACCAGTCCTGACACAGTTACCTGTTTAGGAGATAGTTTTTTATGTGCACATTGTCCCAGCATTAAGGAGCTGCAGATGAGGGTCAGAGCCCCACTGTGCTGGGCATTACAGACCCAAAACCTAAAGCTGCTCCCTGCCCTGTGAACAACAATTTCTTTCAATTTTTTTGCTGCAGACTCAGAGTGCTCATAGGGCTTTTGTTTATTGTTTGTCTCACTGTGGTTCAGGGTAAAAAATATAGTAATGATCAACCTAGTTCTTCTGTATTTTTTTACTCAGTGCCTGATTTGTTTTCTTCCAATACTCTAGTAGTGTTTCCAGTGGTTCAAAGGGCTTGTAAGCTAGGACATCAGAAAGCAGGCAAAGACTTTTTTTTTTTAATATTTTCATTCCTGACCTATAATAAAAAGACGTATATGAATGTTGATATTATAAGCAAAGCAGGGAGAATCAGGAGCTTTCTACAGATATCAAAAATAATGATTTAGTACTTCATTAGAGTTCATTTTCCTGCCTAATTCTCAGTCACAGCTTTGCTCACCGTGCCTGGCCAGTAAAGGTGTTCAGTAAAGAAACTGGAGCTAAACTCCATAGGAAGCATTTGTGAAATACTTTTATGACAGAACAGCTTTGTGAGAAGGGGGATTGTGTTCATTGGTTTCACTGTGAAAAGACAATGCTGGGGTATGGATGAGGAAAAATTGATACATGCTGTTACTCTTCACTTTATACTCTGAATAGTAAGTGAGATGAACTCAAGATATGTCATTCAACTCTAAATTTGTTTAGAAAGAGGTCAAGGAGTGAAGGAGATGGTATCCCATGTGAGGTTTGAATTGCATGCCGTAAAGAGATGGGGAAGATGTAAGTGAACTTAATTCCTATTTAATATGGTGGATTTTGTTTCAGTTCCTCTCTAGGAATAAAAAAGTGATCTATACTTATTCAAGAAAAAAAGGCTGTGATAAAAATGATGAAGCAAGAGGTAGAGGCCATAGTGGGAAGACTCTGGATCCTGATGGCTTCTCTTCTCTAGCTGCTCTCACTACTCTGGTTTTTATCCTGTGGAGTCTCAGCTGGCCTCAAATGTGGCTGCTGTTTGCAATTCAGCAAATGGATGGTGCTGTGGCCACAGCACCAGCCCAGCATTCAGGAGAAGCTGATACCATTTTGGGCTATGACACAGACTTTCTTAATAATGTTGAGCAAGTCCAAAGAGAAAGCAGGAAGGTAGTAAGGCAAATTCATTCAGGCCAGTGCTTAAAGAACAGAGATTATAACATCTCAACTTCAGAAAGTATATGCTTTTAAAAAACTATATGATTTTAAAAATAAAATAAATAAATAAAAATAAGTAAATAAATAAATAAAATAAATAAAAATAAAATATTTCCCCTCTTATTTGCTGATAAAGAGTTTTCCCCAAATAACAATTTGGATGATTTTGTTCTTGGTAAAAACAAAATTAAATGCTTAAAGAGCAAAAATAGCTTTTTAGGAAAACAAAAAATTAAACAAACAAAAAACCCCAACACTGAACATCACACACACACACCAGTAAGTGTATGTTATTACTGCACTTCAGCAATTAAGCCCATCTGCAATCTGCTCTCTTAATCTTACTCCACTGAGCTAGTGTGGGCACACAGACCCCAAATGAAGGGAAAGAAGAGGTGACAGAGGAGAAATGGATTAAAAGCTCAGCCAATAAAATCCAAGAACAATGCTGAATAAAATGGGTGAAAAACAGTAAGTGCAAATGTCAAGCATCAAGTGAGGAAAGCTACCCAGTTCATTTTCCTCAGCCCTGAGGGAATGTTTGTTTACCCATTTAAAGTATGAGTACCCAGAAAGTGAGATCTCCCCAGAAATTGCTCTGTGCACCAGAAATGGGAAGACCATCTCTCTCAACCCAAATCTTAGGACCATTTCGTCATATTGCAGAGATGCACAGAAGTATCTGCCATCTTCCCAGGCACCAAATAGACCAGAACCTGTGGCTGTTCTCACAGGATTCAGAAATAAGATTGTCATTTTTCCTGTTGTTTACTGGAGGGAAAGATGCTGTGACATTTTAAAGGAGCAAGTGAAAATGTAATGAAATAAAAGATAGAGGCTCTGAGTGCTGAATTACTGAAGAATGGAAACAAACAAACAACAAAAAGCCCACAACAACAATAAAACCATAAACAGAACAAACAAACAAAAACCACAAACACACAAAAACCACCTTCTAAACCCATAGTGCTTCCAGCAAGAGGAGAGAGCTACTCAAATGCAAAAAGCACTGGGGAAACAGCAATGGCTTCTAAGGTCTAAACCTCTTCCTCTGTGCTGTACACTGTATCCATTTTTTACCTGTGTGTGAGAGGAAGTGAAAGATCATCTCTGCTCTGAAAAGTTAAATTACTTGAGAGCTTTGCAACAGCAGAAGGCAAGTAATATGGGCCTTGTAATCACATAATTGGTAAAGGATATTACAGGACATGTCTAAAATTTGCTTCTATTCTTGCAAGGCATTAAGCAAGTCAGAGGAGATGCAGCAGCTCCACCTTTCTTCCATAAGGCAACATCAGCACCTCAAAGGACACGATGACCATGGAGAACTTGCTTTTCATGGTCATTAAGCACACCTGATGAATGTCAGCACTATTCTTGGTGCCCTGCAGAATACAAAAAATACATAGCACTTGCTAAAAGAAATTTCCTGTAAAGGTCCAACCAATGGGAGGGCTGTGAAATCAGCCCCAAGAATACAGGACTTCTGTTTTCCAAAAATGCCTTCCAAATGTGGAAAAACTAGTCCATTATCAAAAATGACCTGAACTCTCAGGATTGTGAATCCTGCTGAAAGTCACCTTAAAAATGTTTCTATAGCTTTTGCTTTTGGAACTGCTGTGCCCCAGAACAACTGAAGGCATTCCACCCCGTGGAAATCATACTGAGGGCACTGCAAACTCCTTGAATGTCACTGGATTTAGAAAGCAGATCTTCTAGCCACACAGTGTCCCCAACTTCCTGCTTACAAACTGCTTCAGCGTTGACTCAGTAGGAATAACACCATCCACTGAATCACCCACCCATTTGCAACACCTGCTTCTTCCTCAGCTATTACGCCTTCCCTGGGATGACTCAGTTTAGCTGCTCTAAGCTTGTGAGATGGGAGAAGACCATGCCTTAAGACACACAAGCTGAGGGGTATGCAAGACCCCCTACTAATTACTGGCTTTCTGCAATCTGGGATGCAATAATCCCTTGTCCACTCCCTGTGACTCCACACAGTTGGGGGTTGTTTTGTGACTTTTCCAACCCTGCCTATCTGGAACACTTTCCTGCCGAGACACTGACTCACTTCCTCTTTAGGAAGCTCACCCAAAATCCTTTTCACTTTAGCTTATAAACTATTATTAACTCCATGTGTAAAGCAGAACTTTACTCATCAGTAGAGCTAACTGGGAATTTTCCAGTGATACACACTTTTTTATTGGAAGATGTTGATTTGTTAAAACATAAATCTTTTTTAGAAATACACCAGTTTTGCTTAGGCTTGCATCCAAAGAAAGAGAACAGCTAGGTTTAGCCAGGACACTAGTGGTTAGGTCACTGACGTAGCAAAACGGGGCTTTTCAGCAAAATAGGGACCTGTATCTGGTTCCCCTATCCTATGCAGTGCCTCAACGGCCATCATCTCTTCAGAAAGAGCAAGTTCATGGCCTCTCACTTATGCTTTTTTTTAAGTGCCACCCAGTGGTACAAGGACTTGGTCCTGTTAGCTCCTCCATTTAATGTCAGTGCTTAATCACAAGGCAACTGAAATTAAGTTCATTTCAAGAAACCCACCACTTTTTTTAAATGTTAATTTTCCTGAAAAACTTCAAAATGTCTCAGGTTGTTCCCCCAGAGGAGAAGGATGTTTTAAAAATCTTGAAAGTTTTCACAGAAGAGGAGAATTTTAAAAGATTCCAGATCAGTTCTACTCACTGTGTTTACCAACAGTAGTTCCAATAAGCAGGTCACTCCATTTGCTTCACAAACACACAGGCTGTAGTCAATGTGCAGCATTTTTCTTAGGACTGGTGGGAAATTTCTTTATGATGTACCTCCATCAGAAAAGATACCACATCAGTCAAAGTGTTTTCTCTGAAATGCCTCATATTTATTGAATTTTTGATGAGTGAGGTGATGAGTTTCTGTGGCTGATGGACACTCCAAATTTGTTACAACAAAGGCACAATTACACATTTGGATTTTGCTACAGATAAAACCTGGTTCATTACCCATCTGTCTACGTTTTTTTCACAGGCTAAAGAAGCAAGACTCAATTGGCAAGTGTGGCTTTTTTTCTTTATTTTCCACCCATGGCGTAGGACGGATGTCATTTAGAAGATATTGAGATATTTACTTAAGATCAAATTCTGAAATTTAGATATATATTCAGTAGTTAACTCTGCATCTATCTGCCTCTTTGAAAATATGCCTGTGTGCAGTAAGAGCAATGCCTTTATCATCTGAACTATATCCCTATTTTGTATTCCTACAGTATTGCTCAGTAGGAATCGTAGGTCTAATGGAAATATTCCCACTCATTTTGGTTTTGTAATCTGTTATTCATCAAGTGTTGAGCTTCTGTTCCTCAGCTTATGCTGGGCGTCTTACAAACTATAGGTTGCTTTCCATCTAACAGCCAAGAATTCCCGGAACACTGCTAACCACCATGGTCCTACAAGAGCAATCATGTGCTTTCCAGCATGGCTGCAAGCAGCCTTTCTTTTTTTTTTTTTAAAAATGAAAGGGTAATACACATCTCTCTGTAAAGCAAAGGCTTTGGTTGCTATTTAGTCTGGAATACTGTACTGCCTGAGGACACACGTATAATTGTGAGACTCCATAGTGAGAAAGGCTTCTTTCTTCTAAGAGAACTTAATCATTGAAGAGATCTCATTTCCAGGAAAATCGTTGTCATCTATTTCTAGAAAAGATATTATTTCAAGAAGATTTAGCCTTGGCCATGTCTGCTATCTGTGTACATGCTGTGAACCCCTGTTTGCTGCTAGAACAAAAGGACATGGAAGGGAAATGTATGTGCAAATGAAATTTTCAGCCCAAGAGTGAAGAGTCTCAAAGGGTTTGGACTGCAAAGGAACAGGAAAGAAAAAAATCCAAGCCAATCTGCCTTTCCACCCCCTCTATTTGTCAGTTGCTCCCCCTCCTTTAGCCTGTCAGATTTCACTCCCATTCTGCTGTATGGGCACATAAATCTTGCCAGAAATGCTTCACTCACTTAACACCTACCTGCTGGAGCTTAGATTCAGAGAGAGGGAGAAAAAAACAACTTCAAACCCTGGCAATTCTTATAAATCACAGTGTTGCTAATCTTTTTTCAAGAGAGTCAAATGTAAAGTCATGTTCCTTCTTGTGAAAACATTACTAGCCTGTGGGTGTCAATACAGCCTTCTTTTCCAAGAAATCTGTTGCATCCCACAGCAACTCTAGAGAAATTGCACTCTGATGACAGTGAAGAGAGGCTGCTAGAAAAACATCACACACCAGTTCCATACAACAGCAACCTCAACAAGCACTTGTTTTTCTAAGATCAGCTCTCTCTTGTTTCACAAAAAGCAGTGGTGAACTTCACCATGATACATTTTAGGGGTTTGTTTTTACAACATCGTTGTTGCGAGTTCTTTCCCCATACCAAAATCACATTTTCAGCTTAGTTATTCATTCCATGCCAAGAGACACTACCCCATTTCTTTACAGCTCTCACAAAGAGTAAGCAACAACTTCAGCCACCTGGCTACTACTTTGGCATGTCCTTCTACAGACTGTCTTCTAACAGTGGGACAGTCTCTTCCTCGGAGAGAACATCTCCCCAGCAACAAGTAGGTGACCTATGGGAGCTGCCCTGTTTTGATGAAAGTCTTGTCCCTTCCTCATGAAAAGACCCTCAAACCCTTGCAGAAATCCATCTACTCATGAGATCTCAGGGAGATCTCATGCTGCTCCCATACTACTTCCCAGATTAGTATATGGAAGGTGTCCACAGACCACTTGCAGGGAAAGAGCCTTTTCCAGGAAGCATTTTTACAACTAAATAAAGGAACCAAGAGATGTTTTATGAAGAGAGGGCAGGGCCTCAGGCAGTCAGTGTCCAATACGTTACTGAAAGACAGTACCCATGAAGTACTGTGGTTGCACTTGAAGTCACAGAGAATATGGAACTCTTCTACGTTAGAGGTAAATCCCTCATTTTCAGAGAAGGAAGATTGTTTGAATTCATGTGAATGATGAGGAGCACCATAAGTTGACCCAAGTTACTGCATTAACCAGTCTGAATCATTAGGGTTTACAATTTATGGGTGTGCATTTTGTTTTTATGTATTCATTTATCTGGACAGAGAGAAAAGTTCATATATCTGTTTGTGTGTGTTGGAGTAGTGTCTAGAGCTCAGACCACAGCTTCGCCTTGGCTGTGTTTCTGTCCAAAATAATGACTCGGCGTGTGACAAGTTCATATGAAGTCATGAGGCTGTCTGAGAATGCTTCACTCTAGACGACACTTAACCTTTCCAATCATCCAGCTTCCCTCTCTGCAGTTACCCATCTGCCAGAGTGAAATCAAGACACCACCTTCCCAGACTGCCCTGGATAAGCAATAGCACATACCACAGCCTGTGTCTGTCAGCCCATGCATGCACACCTCAGGCATGAACAGGCAAAGCTTCATGCCTCACAGCTCTTCATGGGCGAGTTCGCTGGCTGACAGATGTACGTGTCACCATGTGATACTTCATTACAGAAGGGTTCGTTAAAAAATAAACAAACTTTGAGCTACCAACAAAAAAAATATTTGTTGAAATGCAACTATTCACACAGAAATAAGTATGTGCTCAAGAGGACAAGAGAAAGCAAAGAGCTAGTTCAGCTTAACACATTGTTCTTCACTTTAACCTCCAAATCAGCAGGAGAAGAGGCCACCTCCTACTTCTAAAGTTCACCCTCTCAGTCCATTACACAGTCGGGAGCTCTGGGGAACTGCTGCTTTAGTGCTGTTTTGGTAAAATTTCCACCTTTTCTCTCTCCTTGTTTATGATTCCATCTCTCCCTCCCAGGTTGCAGCCTGCACTCCCAAGACCAGGGTAAAATCAGCACAAGAGCTGGCTGTGCAAAGTGGTTGGGGGCAGTGACCCGACCAGGGATCCCACCAGAGTCCCCACCTCACAGCACCAGCCAGTCCCACTTCCTGGTCTTATCTCACCCTGGCTTCCCCTATGACACATCTGTTTCACAGCCCTCCCCCAAATCTCTTTCTCCTTCGATGATCTAAAAGTCTGGGAACATTTGAAAACCCTCTTCGAAACCCATCGACAACAAAGAAGGAAAAAGGAATAGAAGGAAAAGTCACTGGAAAGCAAATAATCCAGAAGACAGGAAAAAAAAAAAAGAACATACATGTTTTATAACGATAATTTCATAGATTTGGAAGAAAAAAATCTATTCATTGATTGCTATTAAAAATTTGTAGCAAATTGTGATCCAAATAAGAGCATTGGAAAGCTAGCATCTGTTTTGTTCTGGTTAATTAATCCATTCTGAGAGGTAACAGTCCATACCATGATTTCTTGGCAAGGTAAAGAGGCAGTTCTTGGGTAAATCATAGCTCCACTGACATGACATGGTAGCATGATATTTTACACTACACAAGAGTCTTTTTCACAATTTCAATTCCCTTGTCCGTCATATTACAGTTTATATTCAGGCCAGTTTTATTTTTATGGTTAGCATCCTCATTGTTCATGATTTACACTGTGATGGAAACTTGAAGTCACAATCAGGATGTCGGATGCAAAGCACTGGATAATGTGACAACATATGCAATGCTATTCTGAAAAGCTTTCATTCTTACTCTGCTGCTATCTGACATATTCCTACACCTAGTCCATTCAAATAGATTTTCACCAAGTGCTAAAAATGGCTGAGCTTTGGCCAAGAATGCACCATGGAATTACTCACAGTGGCAGGGTAGATGAAATGTAAGCATCACCAATTCATCCAATTATTTTTCAATAGAAGCTGAGGCCAGAAGGGACTCTGTATGTCATTACTCTTGATATTCCAGACATTCTTGTTTGGAGTTTGGTTCTGCAGAAAGAAATAATAGCCTGTTTCATTGACAGCAGAGGACAAGTAAAAATTAGCACATTTTATGGGACATTAAAAAGTCCATTAGAAAATGATGTTTAGAGAGAGACATTTTTCATTGTGCAATACAACTCTTCAACATGTTTCAAAATAAAATATTGATGAAAAGCATGTGACTGTGCTTACCAAACATTATTTTTGAGTCATCTATAAGTTTAGAGAGATTATAAGAGAATAATATTGGAATGTGATGGAGAAAACTAGGGGGGAAGTAGCAGTAGTTTAAATTATGTCTCTTTTTTTGGCTCTGCTCACTGAAGAAGTAAATAATGGCTTACCATAAGTTTAATTTGGGTAGTGATTCACTTCTATGCTTTAGTTCACTTACTGCTCCTGTAAAACTGAACTTCAGCCCAAATCCAAACCATAAATATGGGCACCTCAGGAATTCTGGACTGCTTGAGATCTGAATCCAGGTCTGAGTTCTACAGATGAGACAGGACAAAAATCTAAATCCAAATGTCTTCAAATACTACTGCTGTGGTTGTGGGTCCACATATTTTCAGCTGGGGCTTCTCTCGACTGGAAACACAATTATTATCCAAGGAACAAGGGGAGGACAATCTCTTTAAAAATACTTACAAAATGACAGTTGAACTTAAACTATTTCTTGAACGCATGTGGAATGTGCCTGGAAGAATCTATAAACAGAAATACCCATGAATCCAAAATCGCTTTAAATTTTTGTTGTAACTTGTGTTAAATTTCTGGATTATTCAAATTTATGTGAAATTGAGATAAACTTCCAAGATTCAGTCACTTTTAATAGCACGGGATACAGACTTCTCAAACCTGCTGTGAAAGCTGAAGCCTGGGCCAGCTTTTCATCCACAGGCTGAACTTAACATCAGTAAAAGACATCATTCTCTTTTCTCACTTCCTATAAAATTTAAGGAAAAAAAAAAAAAAAAGAAGAAGAAGAAAAAAAAGAGGCGGGTGGAATATGCAGGACAGCTAGAAAAATTGTTTCTGACAAACACACTCCTTTCTCATGCTGGCACTTCCACGTCCGTCAGATGCTTTGTTTTATACATTTACCAGCCTGCGTGCACATGCCAAGTCTGCATGGGAGATACGCAGTCTCTTGACAAGCAGGACTAGCTTCAGAGGTGACCCAGGAACCTGCTCAGCAAAGTGCTTGCCTGCTACCCGTCAGAGGCTGAGCATGGCTGAATTGGCATCTTAACCCAAACCAAACCACCGCTGCCAACTCCACTCAGGATTTTTCTAACTCCTTGTTCCAAAAAAAAAAAACCCTCTCCAGCCAAAATCCCCTCCTGGCCTGCAAATATGTTCAGGCATACACCTCTGTGCTGTAAATGAAATATCTGGTGTATTACAAAACCGCACTGAAAGAGCCAACTGGAACAGAGCAGAGCTAGCACTGGGAGAAGGTGTTCGAGCTGTTGAATTTAGTGACTATGCATATGTCACATCCAAAGGAGCATTACACATTTCACTTCAATAGTCATGTTGGAGGGTATGAATTTATTGCCTGGTCTTTTGACACTCAATAATGGGTATTTTGAGGAGGACTTCTTTAGTTGCCTTACATGGAGGACAGCTGTCATCTTGATTGCAGAGGAAAACAAAGTTCTTGTGCCATCCACTGACTTCAAAAATAAGAGATGTAAGGGACTTGAGATGACGCATCTAGTTCCAATATCATAGTTAATGCAGGAAAGATATGCCCAGACCACATCTTTTCAAGTCCAAAACAAAGGAAGTGGGGACAACTTTGAAATTGTTAATGAACACTAGTCAGAAGGCTGCAAGTTATGGGTGCCTTTGAATGTGTAAAACATTTGTAGAAGGACTGGCATGAACAGTTTAAAATTTGATATTATATTTTTTCTGCTTTCTGGATTTCAGCACTTTTTAAGGGGTCACTTTAGCAAAGGGAAGAGAAAAGGGACAAAATGAAAACAAAGTAGAAGGTATTTTGCATGTTTCTTAATGAACCAGGAGAGAGACTGGACCCCTTGTTATCTGGGGCAATGAAAAGATGGCAGCAGGAGATCATAAGTTTTCATTCTGAGTCAGTTGGTACTGAGAACTGCCCCAGTCAGTGCCAACAGTCTGATTTCTGATCTTTGGTATGTAAGCATTCAGTTTTATTCCAACATAATACGTGGAGTATAGACATGAAATAATCCTAAATTTCCTCAGAGAGCACTGGAAGAATATCTAGCCATCCTGAAATTCTATGCTGTGTTTATAAAACACTGTATCAGACATTCACTGGGCATAATTTAATATTACCATCATTTTCCTCTAGATTTTGCTCTCTGAAGAGATCAGTAAAGAAAAGCAAAAAAGAGGGCTGTGTAATTCCTCAGGAATCATTGGTCTACTGTTTTCCTGTGGGTATGTCTCTCTACACCCAACAGACATGTGTCTGACCTGATATCAAAAATCCTCAGCAATAAAGAAACTACTAAGCTCTTGTTAAACTTAGCACACAGTAATCCAAAATAAGTTCATAAATGCGAAGAGCATCTCTAAGGTCCCACAGGCCTGGGAGCACACAACCGTGCAGCAAATTGTGAGAGGCAGCACCTGACCATGTAAGACATGAGGGTCCTTCCTAAGAATAGTTCATACTTGCAGCTGAGCCTTGCAGACAGAAGATACTCCTCCTACTGTGTCCTGAACAGGCAGCACTTCCTCTCTCACATACTTGAGCATGAAGCAAGAAAAGAGATTTTAAGAGGGGTAGAAAAGGGAATAAAACATCAGCTTGGGAAAGCATAGCCACTATCTGTATGAAGAAATAACAGGCTTCCCTGGACCACCTTTAGCAGGAGTCTGTTCACTTAATTTCACACTTGCCATTTGTGGGTGCCTAACAGGTGGATGCTACTTCCACATATCATCCATGTGCATCTTCCCATCTTCCACAAATCAATGTCCAGCAGGCCCTTTGCCCCTCATGTCCACCTTCCCAGTGGTCTGTTCTCCCAGTGCTCAGAGTGCATAGGAAGCTTGCATGGATTCCCCGTTGCTTAGAAGGAAACTCCTCTAACCCAGAATGTTTTTGGACCCCACTGTAGTCCATTGGGATATCACATCTACTGTGATAATTTCCCAATTGGCCTGCAGTTTGCCTGTATGAATTCTCCACATTTGGGCTTTCCCTTCAGTCACCAGCAAGGGGACACTCTTCTCCTTGGAGCTCCTGGCTACATGGCTTACAAAGAGTCTGGGGTCTGTCTGGGATTTTTCCTTCATTTGATGACCAGGCCCTTTGACACCTTAGGTACTGTGCTGTCATCAGTCCCCAAGGCCAAGCCTGCCGTGATGTGTTTTACTCAATACTCAATATGGAGAGCCCTTGGTGGAACAGCCGACTCAGGAGAAAGTAGTAGTGCTTTTCCACATCCTATGGCAGACTGCAGGCCCAGCAGGCATTGCCCTATTACTCAGTGAATTTTGGGGCTGTGTTGTTAGGGGACAGCAAGGGACAGCCACTCCTTAGATGTGGAGGGTTGACCCTGGCTAGGTGCCAGGTGCCCACTGAAGCCTCTCTATCACTCTTTCTCCTCAGGTGGACAGGGCAGAGAAAATAGAACAAAAGGCCCAAGGACTTTGATAAGGATAGTAATTGGAGGAGGTATCAGGCAAAACATGGGCTGAGCAGAGCTAGAGAGGGAAAAGTGGTACGATTGTGGGGCATTTCTGTTGTTGCAATTGTGGTGAAGGGACAAGGGGTGGATTGTCTGTAGACTGTCCACTTTCGTTTGGTGGTGTGATGATGTTACTTTGATTTTGGTATGGGGACTCATTTTTTGTTGATGTGCATAAAGTTTATGATGACTGTGTGATGAATGTGGATTTTAATGGTAATTCTTAAATATGTGATTCACGGAGGCAAGGAGTGGAATGCACTGAGTTTACATGGCAACATTTTGGTAGCAGGGGCGTACAGGGCAGTTTCTGTAGAAGATGCTTGAAGCTTCTGCTATGTCTGACAGAGCCAATACCAGCCAGCTCCAAGATGGACCCGCAGCTGGCCAAGGCCAAGGACATCAGCGACGGTGGTAATGCCTCTGGGATAACATATTTAAGAAGGAGGGGGGAAAAACTGCACAATTGCAGCTGAAGTGAGGAGTGAGACTATGTGAAGAAACAGCCCTGCAAACACCAAAGTCAGTGAAAAAGGAGGGCAGGAGGTGCTCCAGGCACTGGAACAGAGATTCCCCTACAGCTCGTGGTGCAGAACATGGTGAGGCCAGCTGTGCCCTGCAGCCCATGGAGGTCCATGGTAGAGCAGATATCCACCTGAAGCCCGTGGAGGACCCCATGCCAGAGCAGGTGGATGCCCAAAGGAGGTTTTGACCCCATGGGAAGCCCATGCTGGAGCAGGTTCCCAGCAGGACCTGCAGCCCCATGGAGAGAGAAGCCCACACTGGAGCAGGTTTGCTGGCAGGACCCATGACTCTGTGGGGGGCCCACACTGGAGCAATCTGTTCCTGAAGGGCTGCAACCCATGGAAAGGACCCACGCTGGAGCTGTTCATGAAGAACAGCAGCCCATGGCAAGGACTCTCATTGGAGAAGTTCACGGAGAACTGTCTCCTGTGGGAGGGACCCCATGCTGGAGCAGGGGAAGAGTGTGAGGAGTCTTCCCATGTGGAGACAGGAGCATCAGAGACAACTTGTGATGAACTGACTGCAACCCCCACTCCCCATCCTCCTGCACTGCTGCAAGGGAAGAGGCAGAGAAATTGGGAGTGAAGTTAAGCCCAGGAAGAAGGAAGGGGTGGGGGGAAAGTGTTTCAAGATTTAGTTTTTCTTTTCTCATTACCATTCTCTGATTTGATTGGTAATAAATTAAATTCATTTTCCTTAGGTGAGTCTGTTTTGACCATGACGGTAGCTGGTGAGTGATCTCTCCCTGTCTTTATCTCGACCCACAAGCCTTTCATTTCTCTCCCCTGTCCAACTGAGGAAGGGAGTGATAGAGCAGCTTGGTGGGTCAGGGTCAGCCCACCACACTAGAGAAGGGGAGCCAGGAGCCCAGCCTCCTAACAAGGCATCCATCAACTCCAGGGCTCATTGGACTCCCTGTTCCCTGGACAGGCAGAAAAATAACATAGCAAAAAGAGAAAAGCGTAGCTGTTTTGTGACTGAAGGAACCAAGTTAATTCATGGTAGAATCTGAAGAGCACAAAAAGAGGGTCAAGGGCCATGCAGGCAGGTGTGAGGATGGAGTATGGCATGAGTAGAGGAGGAAGTTGAAGGATGCAAGGTGGTGTTCTTAGAAGCGGCAAACTGCAAAATTGGTTCACCTGCTATAGCTGAGCACATGTTGAGCACACCTTGTGCTTTGTAGCAGGTGAACCCCTGGCTAGCAGCTTTGTGGAAATGGGAACTGCATGTCCTCCTGTTTACTTCTTGCATAATAGCACAAGATCTCTCCTCTCAGAAGCATCTTTCTGCCTATAGTTGGATAAAAAGCAGTCCTGCTCTTGTTCTTTCTCTTTTTACCTATGGATGGGAGTAAAGAGCTCTTTACATCTCAAGCTCCGAATCACTGGGCTTACATTGAATATATCAAACTCCACTTTAAGAAAATGCAAGATATAGGAAGTGTTCACGACAGTCAAGAAGGATAGATTATCACATCAGACAGTCTTGGCAATATTTATGATTTTCCATGCATTTATACATTTCATGTGGTGCAGCTGATGTACTATACAACCCAGAAAAAATAAGTTGGCCCAGCTTGGAAACATCTTGTATACTTCAAGGTATTTGCCTAGGCTCACGAAGCTCATTTTCAGTTTTGCTTTAAAATTCTACAGGGATGCAGAACTAACGACACACCAGCTATTCCAGATGAGGCAATGTGGTATTTAAAAGTTTAATATTGTAATCTTCAACCTGTAACTTGGGTCTGCTCACCCTAATATACTTTCCTTGGAGCCATCTTTTATAATCATCTTTAGGAACTGCACATGCACTGTACATGAATCTTGTCCTTAATCTTCTATTTTCTATAAAGCTAAAAATAAATAGTAATTTTACCTGTTTATGCACAATATAAACCCCAAATATGTATTTTTAAAGGCCTGCATCAAAATACTGAAGCAGATGAAAAATACCAACATGTATAGAAATCAGATAATGTTTTCAGCTTACTATTTTTTTAAATGAAACTGTTTTGGTATGAGAATACAGGTAGAGGTTTAATACTCTTCCAGATAGGTTTTATGGTTTTTGATACATGAGTGACAAAACATTCCTTTCAAGAGAATGAAATTAAAAGTATTTTATTTTTCTCCCTAGCACAGTCTCTTTATTCTAGCTAAAGCACATCATGATGAAGAGTAAATGCTTTTATCTGGTTACTTGGCCAAGTTTGCAGAGAAATCTGGATCTTATCCCTGCCAGGTGAGTTTCTAGACTCACTAGGGTCAAACTCCCAGCTGATGCAGAGAGCCAGGGACTAATTATGTTGTAGGCAGCTGCCGTGCCCCGCCACTTTTACAGAACAGCAGGTAAGTAACTGCAGGGCTGTGGCACACACATAGACCTGCTTTCAGCCCCAGATGATTTTCTTTGCAGCTTGCCTAAAGAATTGTCTGTCTCCTGCCCTATATAGTCTCCCCTCCTCTCCTCTTTTTCCTTCTCTCCCAAGCCCTGATGAAGCACGATGTTTCTGTTCAAAACATGCTCCCATTGTTTGCCCTGTAGCACACTGAGTGCAACACAATTTGTTTCCTTCATGCAGTTCAGGAAGAGCACCAAGCTAGACACTTGAAGAGGTCCATATGTATAGTCTGTCAAAGAGAAGACTGAACATTGTTTTATTATAAGTACCTCATGTGCTTTAATCAAGCAGAAGACAAACATTAATCTGAGAGTTAAATCTGGAAAAATTCAAGTGAGAAATAAGGCACAATGTCTTAAGATAATTATTAATTATTTGCACAAACTATCACATGAAGAGATTAATCCTTTATCTCAAACCCAGGTGCCTTTCTGGAAGACATGCTTTAGGCAAATACAAGATACAGAACTCGGGTTAAGGGTAGCTGGGGGAAATTTTCTAGAAGTCAGACTACTAGTTTATTTGGCCTTGTAGTGCATATATCTACTAATGACCTGGTTTAAAACCATATTTCACTTGAATACAAAGGATTCAACACAGAAAAATACGCTAAAAGATTAAAAAGTCAATCTGTAGTTTGTATCATTCAAAGCTGGTAAGCCACAAGAAAAGATTATAATATTCTCTTCACCATGGAAACACAAATACTCTGAAGAAATCAAAATGTTGGTTGTTTTGTGATAGAAGACAAAATGGGACATGAGGGCTGTGAAGTGAGTCGTTTAAAATGAAAAAAAAAAAAAAAAGAAAGAAAAAAGAAATAGTTGAGGAAATTGGGGTAACTTTGTTACAGACAGCATAAAAAGACCCAAGGACACAGTTTGTAAAATGCATCTGATAATCGGAAACACATTTCTTGGGAAAGATACTGGTAAATCCCACAGACCACACTCAGAAAGCCAGGCATGCAACAGCAAGTCAAGGAGAAAGGTTGTAAGGTAGCATGGCAAGATGGAAGATGAAGAAAAATAAAATCCAAGCTATAGAAAAAGCTGGTTCCATGGTTACTAGACTGAAAAAACTATGCCATTTCACAAACCTGAACTGATTTTAAAAACATTCATTTCTGTTACAGTGAAAGGACAACAGTGTGAGGCTGTTGGTGACCATTTTCAATGTAGCAATGTTTTCTATTGCTAAGACATAGACACAGTATTCCTGATGGCCTGAACCTGGTTATCAGTGAGTATTCTATTAGAAATAAATATGTAAACTGACTATTTCACTGTGGATACAGAAATCAATGTCACAAACTTGAGGGGCTACATACAGAGAAGGACAGCTATAAATTCAGAGCTACTATGTTGTTTTCTGGGAGATCATGGTTCCAGCTTCTGCTGCAGCCTCCATTCCCAAGCATCCCTATGCAGATGTTTTAATTGGGAAAGACCTATGTGAATTCAGCCCTCTACAGTGCAAACACCTACACATGAGAAAATTATTTGGATGCCCTTTACTGTTGATGGAGAGATGGGCACTGTGGCATATCTCAGCTTATTTACATGCCTGAAAAAGGTCAGACAACTTGTGCCCAAGAAGTGCCTCTATGGCTCTGCTGACCCTAGAGTCTAGATGAGACATATGAAGTCAGGCAGGATGAAACCTACATTTAGCTTCCATGCTTCAATTCCTTAGACACATAGCAGTATTTCTGTATCTTGCTGAAATATCTCTAGGATAAGTCCACTAACAGCTGTGGGAATGTTACTGAGCTGTGGACTGGTGAAGTGGGATATAGCTGACACCATGAGAGGAAGGAAAACAGAATTAGCAGTTCTCAGAAAGAGATGGATCACTACCTGTTCATTACCCTATATGCCTTAAGTCTTTTGGTCTATAAATTATGAAGTTGTACAGTCTCATTTCTCTCCAGCAACTCCAGACTTCCAAAGGAAGCTGATAGCATCTTGTGTCCAATAGTCCTCAGTTTCCAGTACATTTTTGCTCTCCCTCGATTAATGTTTTTCCTCTTTGAAAAGGTTATCTTCACCTTCTTGGATACTGTTTCATTTCTCCCTGCAGTAAATCACAAATAAGTTGGAGTAAGTAAGGCCTGAGGCCCCTTTCACCCTTAGCAGCTTCTGGGAGGGTTTCCCAAAATCAGGGGACACTACAGCCTGTCACTGAGGGATAACGGGGATTAGGTAAGTACCTTCTTACCTTCTGCCTTGGCTTTTTTTTTTTCCCTCCCGCTTTTTTCCTCAAAGTAACCCTGGCAGTTAGCCAATATTGGGTAGCCTGAGGGTTGTTTCCATACGGAAAAGAAGCTGGTGCTGGAGCTGGGTGCTTTGGTGCTTTGTGCAAGGCTTATTATTGATAGAGGATGTCAGGAGCCCCATTTCTCTGAACTCAGCATGGACGGACAATAAGACTCAGTTTCTATTTCAAGACTCTTTTCAACCAACACAGTCCATAACACAAGTTCTCTTTTCCCTTGATATCTCTCTCTCTCTCTCCACAGCTTCATCTTAACAGCAGATGACGAGTAATTTTTTTATGTGTCCTCATTTTCCATCTCTCTATTTCTTTTGCTGCAGACAGGACATGCACACTTGGCTGGTATTAATTCAGTCCCTAGGTCTTTTTGTTCTCTGTGTTCTCATTCAGGCTACCATTTACATGGGTTTCTCCCATCAGGAACAAAGAGAGCATTAATTTTTCCACTGTTTCACTGACTAGAAGCTGTTAAGCTCAGCAGATTTGAATTAGAGATGTGACTGCATATGTATCAAAGGCAAAATATGCTGAGGGCCATTCACTCATCAAGATAATAGCACCTCAGCTGTAACTTTCCTCAGTTTCTCCACTTGACTTGCTGGCATGTGCAATGACAAGTTTGTTTCTTAATACAGATGAGTTCCAAGCCAAAACCTTCCTGTTCTGAAAGCTGTGTCATAATGGTTTATGTCCGCTTGAGATGCAACTTTCTAAGGGTACAAATTCACAAAACGGGAAATAGTTCTCCCAAACATAGAGGAGTATTTGTATGAAAATGCCTAAGTACCTATACAATTCTCTTTCTATTAAAAAAAAAAAAAAAACCCAAACAAAAAAACACCTACATCCTAGCTCAGCATTCTGGAAGGTCATCCATAATGGACAGGTGGACACTGAGTAGACCCTCAGCAACTCATAAGATAATGTGAGACAGGGTACACAGGAAAACATATGCAAAAGCTTCAGTTTCTATCTGAGCAGAAGCTGCTGTTTAGTTTATTACTTATTTTCCAGGTTGGCTTGCAAGTTGACTGTTTCCTGTCATACTGAGCCTCTGCATTTTGAGGAGCCTCATAAATCAGACCTGTGATAGAGTAGCATATAGAACTGAACTGTCCAAATACAATTTTTTAAAAATCAGGTCATGTGTATGAAAAGAGTGACACAGTAGAAAGAAGAGGAGAGAACGGGATGGGAAATAAAAAGTATGTCTTTCCTTTTCTCATTTAGCCTGAGTAAGAAATTCAGGAGAGGAAGAGGGAGGCAAGAGGAAGACAGAACTAGAACAAAACTATTTCAAGCTCCTTTATGATTGACAGTCTTTATTATTTACATATAAAACCAGACTGGACAAAGCACTAAAAATACACCATATATTATTGGGAACAATCCTATACCAGCAGGGAAAGGCAGCAGTTGACATAAGTGGCCTTTTTCTATCATTAGCCTCTGTGATTCCATACCCATTTCATCCACAGCATGTATGCTTCTTACAAGTCTCTCTGTAATAATAGTACCAGAAATACAATCCACTGTAGTGCTCATTCTCTACACTACTGAGGGACAGGCACTTTTTAATGCTTCACATATTGGTATGGGCATTGATGACAGACACCCTGATGCTTCTCTCTATTCTACCAGTTTTATACCAGCATAATTCAAGCAGAAAAAGATGTACAAGCAGAATATCTCATGCAGGTTTTGGGGTGATTTCTACTGACAAGAACAGATGACACATCTTCCTACAAAACTCCTGGAGAAGATGAGCACCATCATCTGCCATTGATGTACACACAACTTACTTATCAGCCACTAAACAACTGCCTTGACTTTTCCACTTTCTGCCAGTTCTCCAGGTCCTGAGTTACCTGTCTTGATTATACTAAAGGTATAATCTTGCAGCAGAAGGTTAGTCTTGCAGCAGAAACTATTTTTACAGGGCAAATTCCCCTTACCTGATACTAATAGGGAATCTTCATTACCAAAAGTATAAGCCCTATGAAGAGCTTCAGTTAACATCAGATTAGTCCCTAAAGCACTCTCTGGGAAAGTAGAAGGCCATAGAGGGCGCCTGCTGTAGGTTTTGAACCCTGTCCAGCACTCTAATATCATATGCTGTCTTTCCCTTTTGAGGTCACCACCTAGCAGGAGACTCCAGCTTAAGAATGTGAGTACTCTTAACTGAAGATAAAGCACTCAGGAACTCTGTTTAGTCAGGTCTTTCTGTTTCAGGCTCTTCCCACTGAGGTTACCTGAAGATAACCTGTGATGTGACTTTCTAGTTTCTCTGTATTATTAACGAACTGACCTGGCATGGCATGCAGTTCTATGCCAGGCAAGTATTATCTAAGTTGACATTCATTCAGCTTCTCATTGCAGGCTTGTGGCCTTGATGTTTGGTGTGAACAGTCCTCAGGGAGAGGGGGACCTTTGGGCTTGGCTGGCCCACATTTCTTATTGCAGATGCTCTTGCAGCACATTGTGAAGTCCAAAGGTCAACCCAAATACAACTGATAGTCTTAAAAACTTTTGTAATTCCAAACCAGCACCATTTCAGCTCAAAGAAGAGATATGCTCTATGCACAGATTGCCCAAGAGTCCATTTAGCATCTTCCCTCAACTGGAAAAAGATTACTGTTATGTGAGAGTTAGAGTAGGTTGCCCTTAACACATTAATCATGAACTCACTTCAGTTGCTTCTGACCCAGTTGTATCAGTTTAATGAGAGAATAAGAGTACTCCTTGTGAAAGTGTACACTTCCTACTCAAGCTGTCTAGCCTATGATGTTTGACATTCAACTTGACTGATGATTATTGCAGCGCTACGTGCATGGATGGGTGTATCAAATGCCTGCTGCTTCCTCCACTTGTGTTTCGGATTGCAGGCACCTGTCATGCCACGACTTAACAGTGGGAGCAGCAGCCAAGGCAGCTTGTGCAGAAGTCCTGAAATGCCATGTTTTACAAGCTGAAATATGGTGTGATAACTCCAGGAAGTTGGTTCATACTTTGGATAGGTGAATAAGAGATGAAGCAGTTGCATGGGTAGGAATGAATGAATTATTTAAGCCAACAGTTCAGAAATGCAAAGCAGAGATGTCAGGTATCTGGAAAAAGCTGAACTGGACTGTACTCCTTCATCATCAACAACAATATGCGTGTTCCGAATGCTACCAAGTCCTGGATTTTAACATGAAATTTTAGGTCACCACACAAAAAAGAGAAGATCTCTCCAAATTAATTTTCACCAACACTTCTGCAATTTAACAACTTACCAGTTGCATAATAAAATGAAACTGGGCATGCTGCTCTACATTTGGCACTTTGGTTTATTTACATTTTGCATAGGTGCCCAAAGATCATCAGACATTGATGAGAAATTTACACTATCCTTGAAGGTTCTTAAACTATTAGAGGTTCTTGGACAACTGAGGTACTATCACACAAGTGCCAAGAGAGCCACAGGGTTTTTTAATGTTATTTTCTTAGCTAATGAGATTTGTGTATTCCCACTATGTGCATTTTTAATTATGTGCAAATATGAGTACTTGGCAATACTTTTCAAACCTGTTCATCAATTTAAAATAAAAAAAAAATAACAAGAAGAGGAAAAGAGATGTCAAAAATACAAATTTCAGTGAAATTCATTAAAACAGGCAGGAAAAGACCTAATTAAAATCTACAGGGCAGAAAAGAAAGGACAAGAGGGAGAAAAAGAATGAGAGACTATAAACGTCTAGCTATGGGAATAGCTTCAGTTGCAGTTCATACCTTTGTAAAAATGAAGTTGATCAAACTTAAAACAAAAACCACAGTAAACTAGCCTTCTTTCATCCCAGTGGTTGGGGAGTTACTTGAGGTTTTAGTTTCTTTATGCAATGACATTTTCTTGCGTATTATTCCTTACACATACTACTCCGCTACGTATAAAAGGGATTTAAACAATGGGAGGCTGGAATATTTAATGGATAAATTTAGAAGTGAGTGAGGGATTCTGCTGTACCAATTGGACTTTACCATCTTCTTTTCTTTGGCATCTAGAGAAAACTCCATTTAAAAAAGCAGGAAAGCATGACAAAGTAAACCACAATTTTTTCCCTACTGAGAGCTTCAGACATACAAATGAGTTATCGCCAGATAGTGAGATTGTACAACTTCCAAACAAATGACTCAAAAATAAATAAATAAATAAATAAATAAATAAAATACAGGCACTTTGAGAGTCCTCTCAGACTCGAAATTGCAGATATTATTTTGCAGAAGTGAGCTTTGCTTTCGGATTACAAACGTTTATACCAAATTTCAGTTTCCAATGCTTTTGCCTGTGTGTGAGTATGTGTGAAATTATTAATCCTTGAAAGCAGGGATTCATAATAATGGAGTTATTGACATTTTATTGGCTCTAACATTGCAGATGTGGTACTAAGGACAAGAAATATTCCCACTGTTTGATGGAAGGGGTTCCCAGGAAACACTAGCAGTAATCATTCTTCAAGCAGAAGATGTTTTCTGTCATCTGGTTCTTGACAACTATAAATAAAGGACTTAGTCTGATTTGTATACACTATTTCTACACTGTAAGAGACTGAATGATGTATCACACTGTTTGCAATGAAATCCATACACACAGTGATGAGATTATAAACAAAGTATGTATGCACCACAAATGTTTGTGTTTTAAGCAGCATTGGGAAGCAGAGGTTCACAACTGCACTTGTTGGCCTTGGTTAATGCAGAAACTCCATTTCTTGTGCTGTAGCTGAAGTGTTTCAGGGACAAATGTCACAAATACACAGGCAGAGGATTAAACCAGTATTTGTTTGCTAGCATAAAAGAACTGTTATTAAAAGCTATCAAAGTGAAATGCTAGCACTTTTTTTTTTTCCTCTGCTATGTCAAACTAAGCTATTTGAAAACAAAAATATAGACAATACAGTGCAGTACTTATCCCCAAGCCTGGAAGATGTCTAAATGTAGGACCAGCATTCCCTTGGAGACCAGGGGAGTTGGAGAGCCTCTCCAGGATATGGTTCTCCTCCTTGAGCTCACAGCTCAGCTCTGGTCTCCTGTTCCTCTGCAACAGCAATGAGTTGGGACCCCACCAGGAAAGATTCAGAAGAGATAATCAGTGAAATCTTCATTATTAGGGGAAACAAAAACTTTGGAAATACCTTTACTTCACAATGCAGTGTGATTCAGTGGGCCCTGAACTAGCACCGGTGCAAGTCAGACAGCCCAGCACCCTCCTCAATGGGGATAATGGCTTAGCCCCACACGGGCAAGGTGCCAAACTCAAGCTGCTAGATTCTCTCCAGCAGGACTGCAATGACGCAGCTATCCTGCTTCCTATCCATAGACAGCAGGTCTGCAAGCACCCCTGTAGTGAGTACCTCTGGTGTGCTCATGGTCTCTGGACAGCAAGGGTGCTCTGCACACCCCAAGAACAAGAGTCAATGACATGCTCTGACATGGAGAGCAGAGATATCCTCTCCTCTCCTCTCCTCTCCTCTCCTCTCCTCTCCTCTCCTCTCCTCTCCTCTCCTCTCCTCTCCTCTCCTCTCTCTCCTCTCCCTCTCCTCTCTCTCCTCCCTTCCACTTCTCGTCCCTTTCCCTTCCACTTCTCCTTCCCTTCCCTTCCCTTCCCTTCCCTTCCCTTCCCTTCCCTTCCCTTCCCTTCCCTTCCCTTCCCTTCCCTTCCCTTCCCTTCCCTTCCCTTTTCTTTAGGTCTGGCCATTTAATAACCACTTAGGAGGAAAATTATAAACATAAGCCACAAAAACCCTGGAGCTACTGGGCAAACAGGTAAAGAAGGTAGCAATCCAACACTCTGCATTTTAACATTTCTTCTTCTGTCTTTTTTCTTATTCAAGCTCTTTTTTATATTCTGTGGCCTGAATCAGCATGGGCTGCCTCTTTATCATCTCTGAGTTCCCAGGAAAGCACTTTCCTCTTCCCTTCTTTCTTGCTGTAGGATTACGGCCATTCAGTCACATGGAGTCCATTGCCTGTGTGGTTGCAACACGAGACAGAGCAACAGCAGACGGAGGGTGAAAAATAAAAACTGAGAAAGTTATATCTGCCAATATTCTCATTAATAAATCTGTAATGAGGTTACATCTTCATAACTGTACCCCAGCACTGGAAGACTATGCACATCTTTAAAAAGCAGATTTAACTCTCTGGTCACTCCCCTCTAAAAACCTGCACTGCAGACTTGCAGCAATTTTTACACAAAGAAAGACCTTCACTGCATCATAGCAGTATCTGTTTGGAAGCAAATGACCACACTGGGAAGCGTGAGTTCCCAGGCTATCTAATGACTATATCAGCATGGATGTGTCATTGCTGTTCTCACAACTTATCATAGAGCCTTCCACAAAGTCATGTGAGAGTGAGTGAGAAATCAGCTGAATCTATTCAGAAGGAATGGGATCATTAATACGAACTCTGTGATGAACTGTTTGTAAAGTCATATGCAGGGTTCTCTGTCTAGATGCTTATTATTCAGCCAAGCCCTAGTAAAGCTCATCTGTCTCCACAGAGCACAATGCAAATAGAAAAACATTTTCCCCATCCTGTCAGTGTAGTCCATAATTTAAGCTGATCATACCTTTCCATTTTTCACAGAACTTTTCCATGATGTGAACAGAGGCAATTAAACTGTTATTAAAATGTGCTAGATGAGGAAACAGAGGCAAGCTGGCCAGAGCTGCTTGGAGATGGAAGCCCCATTGTTCTCTGGCTTCTCCTGAGTCTGCTCAAAGCATGAGAAAGCAAGCAGATAATAACAGATTTCTGCTGAAACAAGGAAAGTATCAGTGAGGGAAGTTCTGCACAGGATTTCAAGCTCACGCAAGGAGATTTTCTTGGAAAGTAGCTTTCTCTTTGAGAGATATCCAGATAAAACCAGCTTTGGCAGGATATGTGGAGTCTCACCCACCCCATGATGCTGCATTGTATGCAAAAGGAAATTTTAGTCAGCAGAGGGGAGGGCGGAAAAAAAGAAGCATCAAGTTGGCTGTTGCTGGAGGAATAAATCCAAAGTGACTTGACATACTCCTGCTGCCACAAGCCAAGCAGTATTGCTTCTGCCCCATCATCCACCTTAGAGCATGGTAAATGCTCTTCCTTTCCCTACTACCAAGGACTTGTTTGCTAATGGACTGCTGACAGATGGGTAAGAACATTTGTTATATTTTTGTCCTTTTCTTTATTTCTAAAAAAACAAACCAAACTGGAAGAAAGCAAATGTCACTCCAGTCTTCAAAAAGGGCAAGAAGAAGGACCCGGGTAACTATAGACCGGTCAGCCTCACCTCCATCCCTGGAAAAGTCATGGAACAACTTATCCTTGGTGCCATCTCAAGGCCTATCAAGAATAAGAGGGTCCTTAGGGGCAGTCAACATGGCTTCATCAAGGGGAAGTCATGCTTGACAAACCTCATGTCCTTTTACGAGGACATAATGAGGTGGATGGGTGATGGCAAAGCAGGCTACCTTGACTTCAGTAAAGCATTTGACACAGTCTCCCACAGCATCCTTGCTGCTAAACTGAGGAAGTGTGCTCTGAATGATCAGGTAGTGAGGTGGACTGTGAACTGGCTGAAGGGAAGAAGCCAGAAAGTCATGGTCAATGAGGTAGAGTCCAGTTGGAGGCCTGTATCTAGTGGAGTGATTCAAGGGTCAGTACTGGGGTCAGTATTATTGAAAATATTCATCAATTATTCAGATGAGGGAATAGAGTGTACTATCAGCAAGTTTGCTGATGACACCAAGCTGGGAGGAGTGGCTGACATGCCAGAAGGCTGTGCTGCCATCCAGTGAGACCTGGACAGGTTGGAGAGCTGGGCGGGGAAAAATTTAATTAAATATAACAAGAGAAAGTGTAGAGTCTTGAATCTGGGCAGGAACAACCCCAGGTTCCACTATAAGTTGGGTAACAGCCTATTAGAAAGTAGTGTAGGGGAAAGGGACCTGGGGGTCCTGATGGGCAGCAGGATGACCATGAGCTGGCACTGTGCCCTTGTGGCCAGGAAGGCCAATGGCATCCTGGGGTGTATTAGAAGGGGGTGGTTAGTAGGTCCAGAGACGTTCTCCTTCCCCTCTACTCCACCCTGGTGAGACCACATCTGGAATATTATGTCCAGTTCTGGGCCCCTCAGTTCAAGAAGGACAGGGAACCGCTGGAGAGAGTCCAGCGCAGGGTAACGAAGATGATGAAGGGAGTGGAGCATCTCCCTTATGAGGAAAGGCTGAGGGAGCTGGGTCTCTTTAGCTTGGAGAAGAGGAGCCTGAGGGGTGACCTTATTATTGTTTATAAATACGTAAAGGGTGAGTGTCACGAGGATGGAGCCAGGCTCTTCTTGGTGACAGCCAATGGTAGGACAAGGGGTAATGGGCTCAAACTGGAACACAAGACATTCCACTTAAATTTGAGGAGAAACTTCTTTTCAGTGAGGATGCCAGAGCACTGGAACAGGCTGCCCAAGGGGGTTGTGGAGTCTCCTACTCTGGAGACATTCAAAACCCACCTGGACACCTTCCTGTGTAACCTCATCTAGGTGTTCCTCCTCCGGCAGGGGGATTGGACTAGATGATCTTTGAGGTCCCTTCCAACCCCTAACATTCTGTGATTCTGTGATTCAGTGAAACATCACCAAAAAAACCCAACAAAGACAAACAAAAAAACCCACCAACAAACAGCAACAACAACAACAAAATACAGCCCTTGGGAAGAAACAAATACCACCTATTCATCCATTCCTCTGAGGTGTAAGGAAATATGGGCAACCCTCTGTTGACTTAAATAGCTGTTTTCAAAGAGAAAACAAAAAAAAACCCACCAAACAATCAGTCAAAACAAACCAACCTACAGTGTCCTGTTAGGTGAAACGCAACAATGCAGCATTAGGCTTTCTTCCGATTTGTGCAAGAAATGCAGTCATGTAACAGCCTTAGGCACATCAAAGCGATGCTCCACAGCTGCTGCTGATCAACAGTAAACAAGGCCACCACAGTTGTAGGGCAAGGACATAAAATTAATCAATATGCCTCAGGTTTTAGCGAAAAATCTAGGTTGAAAAGCAAGGCAAATACATGAACAAAGACATAATTGAGCTAGACAACTGCACAGTTCAATCTTTATTTCTCCCTTTTTTAGTGTCCACAATCAAAATGGCTTTTCTTCCTAGGCCTTTCACAGATCTGCCAGAGATGTCCCAGACAGAAATGTATGTGCCCACATAGGATACTACATACTCAGAGGCCTTTACCCATCTTCAGTGTGTTGGACTCACTATGCAGAACATCTGCATAGGATTCAGATTTCCCAGCTTTGTCTTCTTTTTCTGCTTGGAAACTCTGTCCAGACAGGATCTGAAAAATATGTGTCCATTTGGCCTGAATTTCTAGATGTTTATCAGTCCAGAAGAAATGGTATTTCCAATCAGAAAATGAGACAATATAAGAAAACACACATGACAGCTGTACCTCTTCCAACACAGACAGACTGGATGCACGCTCCCTGGGAAGACTTTAATGTTTATACCTCTGTTTCAATAACTTCTATTACAAACTGGAGCCCATTGTATATCAATTCACCCTTGTTTCAGAAAATCTCAGCCCAGCTTTGCTTCTAGGCTGCTGATAATGAACTCTGACTGGCAGCTGAGGAAATGGGAGTGTGTTGCCTAACTGGAAGGTCTTGGAGAACCAAAACGTAGCTCCATAACCCAGACAGTGGTGAGTATTCAAGTGTGGGGCTTGTAATACATGTGAGGGATGTCTCAGTAGAAAGAAATAGAGACCAACCTTAAATCCAGAGCACAGATCAAAGAAATGTGTGTTTCCAAAGCATTCTCTGGAAGAGCAAACCACACTGCAAGAGCAGCAGGTATGTTTGTGGTAGGGCAGATGTTTCCTGGGAGCATGTGTCTATAACGCTGCTTAAGCAGAAAGGCAGTCATACCAATAAGGCAACAAAATCCCCTCCCAGAATAAAAGTTCAAAACGAAAATAGAATAGGTAAATGTTTGGGGTTTATTTCCCCCATATTTTCTTGTTCCTTTTTCTCTCATTAGCTACATTAGACCTGTTTGAAGGATTTATTTTAATTATTGTTCATTCCCTTCCTATCCCTAACATTCTGTGATTCTGTGATATGTTTCATGAATGCAAAAACATGTGCAAAATGTGCAGGTTAAAGATATACTAGACACACAAATGGCAGTTGCCAAAGCCAGGAGGATAAAAGTTTCTAAAAGCTAATAGTTTCATAGTTTCTGTTGCACTTTGTTTGCTTGTTGTTGTCTGGTATGTAGTAGATTCTGGTAAGAATCCCCAAAACTGCTGTTTTTATGGTTTGAAGCACTCTGTATGTTATTTATGTCAGAATCAATAGAACAGTTTATATTAAAAAAAGTGTTGCAGTAGTCAATTGAAACGGCAATTTATATGCAAGCGGAACTGATCAGTCCAATACAAATGATTGCCAAGCCTCCTGAGCCTTATAGAAATACTTCCAATAAACACATTTTTAATTTTAAAAATATAGAGAGAGATATAGCAGCATAGGATTGAAATGGAAAGCAAACCTTTTCTGAATAACTGAGGAAAAGAATTTACACTTTGATTAAAACCTGATTTCATTCAACTATTTATGGAGTATGGATATTTTAGTAAGGACTGATGTTTATTTTTGAATCCTGGATTGTTCACTCAGAACCCATTTGTCCATACAGTTATTTCAGGAGGAAATGTCTAACTCTGGAATAACTTCCCAGACTTAAGGAAATAATGCACATCTTTGGGCTTTGTCCTGGTCAGAGAAGGAAGATGAGGGAAAAGTATTTCCTTTCACTCAGCACTCCTTTAACTCATCAGTGCTCAGAGTCAGGCTCAGGCCATGCTCAGCCTAACACAGATGTGACTGTAAGAAATTTTACTTCTTATGTACCAGAAAGGGGCTGAAATACCAGTCTAAGAACACAACTCTTTCTCGTAAAAAACAAAACAAAACAAAACCACAAACAAAACAAAAACAAAAACCCCAAAACAAACAAACACAAATAAAACCAACAAAAATCAATCAAACGAACAAAAAATACAACCAGAAAACCCCCACCAAAACCAAAACCAAACAAATTTTCAGGAATAGAGACTACAGTGGAAAGCAAAGCGCATAGCTGGTGTTCAGCTGAGTCAGCACTAGTAGAAAAAAATGAAAGGAAGGAGAGGATGCCTCTTTAGATACGGGCAATGTAACTCCTCCTTCCTTCTGACTGTGGAATGGGCAATTTTATAATAGGACTCCCCCATTCAGGTTAAATCATGATCAGTTTTGTTCCAGCTTCATAAGTTGGTTTATGACATTATTGGGTACACTGGGTGCATGTGTGACCTGCAATGTGTCATTACCTTTGCATGAAGCGAACGGGCACTTGCCTTGCTGCATCTATGTCAGTAGCTGATCAAAGGCAAAAGCATTGCCATTTGCTATGCATGTGACATCCGTTCTCTCACTGTAACACTGAGTTGTGTTGCGACAACCTGCTTACACATCATCTCTGGGTAGGTGAGGAACGCTTACCAGAGTGTTCTTAGGTCACAAGATGAAAGAGTCACTTTTATGCCATGGCCCAAGTTTTTTCCTTACACTGAAATGTTCAAATAGGTGTCTGCTGGTTTGCCAGTTAGAAGGAAACCAAACTTGCTAATACTCGCTTATAAAGGAAGTCCTCACTCAGGTTTCTCAGACATAGACAGCAGGTTTGTAAGTCATTTCCAGGCTATGATCTGATTCAGTGTCTATGGGATTAATTTTTTAAAATACAATTTCAGTGAATGGACTCTCTTTTCACTCACCTTAAATTTATAAGCTTCTGTGTGAACCTAGATAAAACAGCCTCCTGCTCACTCAGCGAAGACATGTGCCCACCCAAACTCTGCTGCATGTTGTTGAGAAAGGCAGGGTAGACAGGTTACAGAGCTGGCTGTTGTAGGAGCCATTTCTCCCATCCACTGCCATTCCTCCAGCCTGTGGCAAATCATGACTATTAGCTGTACAATAATTGCATCAGTAAGAACAAAACCGTAGAATTGAGGCCTCCTCACCGTGGTCACAAGCCCAAATGATGGAGACAAAACAAGAACTGTTGCCACTAGTCACCATCAGGCAGACTTAGGCTTGCATATTTGTGGGGTACATAAAATGAATGACCTTTGGTGTGATACACACTTAGTCATTAGTAAACAAAACCTAGTCATTCAGCCTACTGCTTCTCCTACGTTAGCAAACTGTTTTCATATTCCAGAAAAGAAGTGTTCTTGTGAAGTCGTCCCTCCCAGGCTGCTCTCTTTTCCTGGACTTTAGCCCTTTCAACTTGAGACCAAAACTCCAAATAGCAGCATGAGAAAAGCAGTCATTAGAGACATATTTAATCAATCTCTAACATCTAAACTCACAGGTACAAGGCTAGTCATTCCTGACATCGAGGTTGCCAGTAACATATGGCAGTATGACATAGATTTGTGTGAAACATGAATAAATGAATACCTAAAATGAGTGAACAAGCCCACAGTGAGAAGTAGGTGAGGTAGCCTGGAAGATGAGATCAACCAGTTATCTTTTGACATTGCAGTATCGTTTTTGTGAGCCATTTCTTTACTGAGGAGATCCAGAACAAATTCAAACGCCTGCTAGTGACCATCACCAAAGGTGGATACGCCTTTACTAAAAGTATTTATTTCCCTCTCTGCTGCTTAGTAATGTGTTTCATCAGATTTAAGTCCGCTAGAAGGTCAAGGAGGCTGAATCAGATGTCAGCTTCACAAAACCAGTCTGAAGAAACTCCCTCTGATTTTATCTTCCAAAAGATAGAGTCGTTATCACAAGCCCTCAAAATTCAGCTCGTATGTGCAGTAACTCGTGTCAAAGTATTGCCAGTACATGCTTGCTTGATTTCTTATTCTGACCATCCTCAAATTTCCCAGATTTGCCCTGATAATTAATGTTAGTCACATATCTTTCAATGGAATTTTTCCATCAGAAAATCGTGCCTTTGAAAAACTCCAACGTCTGTTTTGTGGCATTTTAAACTGGGGAGAAAAACCCTCAAAGTTTCATTTCAACGATGTTAATGTCTTTGTTTTGACCTGCAGGTATATTGCAGATTACTGTTCTCATGCTAGTAATAAATTTAAACATCAAATAAATGCTGCAACTTTATTGAAAGGGATACCCAGTATTTCTGACATAACCTGAAAAGGTATTGTGCCAGTGATTTAAAATTGTAGAGTTTTACTGTGTTTTGGAACGAGAAGAATCACTGGCACAGTACCATGATGTTCCCTAAGGGCATCAACCACATTAACCACAAACACAGATAAAAATTTCTCAAGAGCAATCTCTATACATTTTGCTGACCACAGAACACAAGGAGGTAAAATGTCATGCATTAGCCCCCTTAATAAACAGTTTCAGATTATTGAAAATACTGAAATAGAAAATTCAGATTCAAAACCCTGGATCTTGGGGAGCTACAGATGGAGAGTTGAGACCCAGCAGCTACTTTATGTTCCACAGACAGTGCTGACATTACAGTGTAGTCATTTGATGTGACAGGGATCATATGCATTCCCAAAAGCAGCTCCTCAGGCTTACAGTCCTTGAGCAGTCATAAAAATAAGATGTCTCTTGAGACATTTCAAAGATAAGGCTGAAGAGAGAAGGGCCATGTGGTTTACAGCACTCTTGGATAAATCCAATGTAACCCTCTCCTCCCATGATGCACCAAGACCATTTGTAAAGTATTGGGTTCTGCTCATGACAGCAGATAGAAGTGCTGTGCTAGGGGAGCAAAACAGGAAAAAGTCTCTGCAGCTTTGCCACTTTTCCAGAAAACGGATGTTTTAATGCAAATGCACTCTCAAGAGCATCTTTGTAACCAAATTTAATTTCGGTGTTGGATTTTTTAACCCACATCCCCAACACCTGCACCCCTATCCCACCAGCTTCTGCCCACCAGGCGGATGGCTGCTCAGGAGGCTGCCCTGCAACAGTCTCTGTCAGAAAGATCACAGACACTTTCTTGTAGATTCACACAGCTTTGTCAGTTTGTGCCTTTAGGGCATCTGGTGTTTAGTCACACAGTCGTATGAAGGAAGCCTATTAGGCTTAATTTCTGCCAAGTTTGGTGCAATTAGTAGAGATGCTCCGGTTTTTAACATCTGTGCAAAGCACGTCCTAGTGTGGCGTGTTCTGTCCTTCTTCCCTCCTTTTCCCACCTCCTCTCTGAGATGTCATCCTCCTCTTCCTCCTCCTCTTTGTTCTCTGGCAGCACCAAGACCCAAAGGAGGTGTTAGCAGGAGTCGGCAGTGCAGCGTGGCCCTGGGGGAGCTGGGGTCTCAGGGGTGGCCATGCCATTTGGGTGCTCTGGGCATCACCCTCCCAGCACAGCTCCTTGCAGGAGCAGGGTGCGGCAGGCAGGGCTGAAGCTTTTGATCTGAGATCAGAGATGGGGAAGCAAGGAGGCTTCACTTCAGTTCCCTTGCCAGCTGGGGCAGTTAATCTTTACCCATACCCACAGCAATAAAAATTGGCATTTACATAGCACCGGTGGTTCACCTTGGAAGCACTTTGCTGGCATGGGTGAAGCCTTAGGTCAGGGGACACCCCTGTCTCTTGAAGGGAAGCTCCTTCCTGCCAGGGTGCAATAAGAAAGGTCCCCTGCCACTTTTGGGGTGATGGCTCACCCCCTGGTGAGGGGCTGGGGGGGCTTACTCAGAGGATAACACAGTGGTGGGGGTCAGCACCCACCTGCCTGGGTCCTCACCACAAACAAAGACTCCTCTAGCCACAAGGACTAAAAAAGTTTATTTAAAGTGGTCTCAAAACAAATCTTTACCAATTCCCTCCTCTTGTGTTGCATATAAAAGAAGAATCTTGAAGTGTTATTTATTCTGCTATTTTTTTTTTTTAAAAATAAAATCCAAATATTAAGTCCTGGCTTCCTTATTTCTGTAGGGTTCCTTGGAGGGCTGGAAAATGTGGGGAGCTGAAGCAGTGCAAGAATCAATCAGCAAAACCCTGAGCAACGGGAATATATTTCATGTAAAATGCTGCTCATGTTAACATCTCTTCAGCACAAATGCCTGTAAGAACACTCAAGGGACAAACTCTCTTTGTAGAAATTTCAATATCGCTGCCTTTTTCTCTGCAGGCAAGAAAGGATTCCTTTGCAAAATGGGAAGGAAAAGTGTGTGACAGTCTGGATATTTCTAAAGCAGAAAAATAAACAGATAGCATTTTAAATGAAGTACTTAAAATATTTACATTGTTTGGAATGTGGTATGTATGATAAATTAGTAAATACACAGACAATTATCCATCTACATAGAGAACTCTGCCTGTATGTTATACATAGAAGTGTCTATATAGACGGAGGGAGATATGCAGTGATATGGAAAACAATGCATTCCACGAGTGTTAGGGGGCAGTGTGGCACATCAGAGGATGCCAGACTAGAAATCACAATACCTGGGATTAAAAACTTGCTCGGGCACCACGGTTTGGCATCACCTTGGGGAAAAAAGTACTTCATTTCTCTGTGTCTCTCTTTCTCCTTTCTATGCTTAAACCATATCTCTGAGGACTTTCAGTTACCATGTGTTGTTACAGAGCTTTTCACCGTGGGGGTCTCTAGGTGCTGCTACCATAATCCTCAGTGGTTCAATCCAGTTCTCCTTTTGAGGACTGTCTGTAAATCTGGGAATGCAAATGAGAGAAATACATTCCCTTTAGATCTAACAGCTTCCAGATTGCAAGTCTAACAGTTTCAGTTCCCTCAAGTTTACAAAAGACTGTGCTTTGAAATGTCAAATTTCATATACATTTAGATAAAAATCTTATGCCTAGGTAAGATTTAGAAACAAGCAGCATTTGTATCCTTATGGATCACAGGCCTTCCCATTCTGCAACTCTGAACTGAGTAAGCAGAAACTTTTTTAACAAGATCAAAATGAAGAGGTTCCCATGTAAAAACAGAACTGTAAAGATGAGTGGGTTTTGCAGCAGAAAAACAAACAGTCCTGGACAGCAGGCTGATTTAATTGAGGCTGGTTTAAAGAACACAGCTTTTCCATCATGACAGAAGTCTTTTTGCTTGTGTATCTATGGAAAATGATTCAGTAGGATTCAACACCAATTATTAGCTAGTTAGTATACTAACTTAATTATCATAGTAGGGAGAGGAGGGTAGGAGTGTAACAGTGTAGCAAGCTTTTACTAAGGGAGCAGCAGGAACCCACCAGGATCCCCCATCCTCCCTGCTTGACCTGGGCAGGCCGATGAGCTCCAGACTAGCCTTTTGGTGGAAGTGATAATTTCCACCAGCCTCAACCAGCTGCAAATGGATACAGTGCTCTTCCAATTCTTCCAAAGCAATCCCCACAAGAGTGAGCATAAGTGAAGTAGTCCTCCACCAGCTGGGCCAGATCTTCTACCTAATCAGGAGCAAGAAAGCACTATGGGAAGGAGGGAAGAGATTGTTATGAATATATGAAAATTTAAGCCCTGGTAATGGTAGGCACATCAAAAGAATTTTAAAGCATGCCTTATAGGTGGGTATATAGCAGATGCTGGGGGATTTTTTTAATGAATTCTTTGTGACTACAAGAAAAGCAAAGATAATGGAGCATTTACACAACTGCATGCTGCCTGTTTATTTTCTCTCTCTTAAAGACAGTTATTTGAATTCTAGTGATCTGGCTATGGATTTTGTATTATAACTACTTTATAAATTGCTTTGGATATTTAAATTTTATGCTGTGAAAGACAGCAAAGGTAGAGTAAAATGTATTTGTTTGCGTGTGTATATGTATTTTTGATAGGAGAATCAAATGTTTATTATGACTCAGCTGTGATGCTTGTTAGAGCACCCTAGAGTACAAAAAATGTACTGTCTACAGATACGCAGTTCAGTTCCAACAACAGGCAATTCATTCTATGTATTGATTGCTCCTCTGAAAATTTTCTATGAGAAATACATCTTCTCCATAAAACAAAGAAAAAAAAATCTAGCAATATCTAACTTCAAAATAGAGGTATCACATCCCCAAGTGGAGAATAGCATAGATCAGCTTTTCCAAGATACCTGCAGGGAAGTAAATCATTGTTTCTACTGGACAACTCTACTCTGGTCAAAATGTCATTCGTGTTCACTTTTTGATTTGGTTGAAACATTTGTATTTCTCTTGGAACATCTCCTAATGGATTTTTGTTCAGAGTAGCTATCATACCACCAAATAACAAAACCAAAGAAAGAGGTAGCATGTGTCCATCTCTATGCACACATATGTATACATACATATGTTTTGAAATAGCTGAAAGCGCCTTAATGTGTCAGGGGTTTAGAGGTTAACAAAACATACACCAAAGGGTAAACATACTACCTAATTTACTAATACAAAATACATTCTGTAGGCTGTATATGGTCCTTTATAAAGAAAGAGAGTGTACATATCCAGTATCTTATCCTATATTATGGTAGCTCATACTCTAAAGAAAAAAAATCACCCAAATCTCAGGCTAATTCAGAACGGTATACATCCACTTACTAGGTTAAACACACTTCAAACATTTACAGTAGTTCCTTCCTCTTTACAGAGCTCAGACTGGCTCCTTCATCTGCCAGGCTCCTGCCTCTGAGGGCTGGGCAGCTCTTTCATCCTTTGCAGCCCTGAGCGCATCCATCACCCTCCCAAGCTCTGCTGCTGCCACGAGCAGCTCCTGCACCTGCTCACAGAGGTACAACTGAAAGCAGCGCTCACCAGCACAGCTATATAGCACATGAAATGGACTTAAACACCCAAGGAAGTGTTCATATCTCCATGGGAGCTGAGGAGCTCTGCAGGAAGCCATGTGGCAGCAGGGGTGGCAGGTCCAATGCACCCTGGACACCTGAGCAGCTTCTCTTCCAGCTCAGGAGAGCGGTGAGCCCCAGGCCAGGACCTCCTCCATCAAATTCAAGGTCAGCTTCTCAGCAGCTGAGAAAGAAGGAAGAAGTCAAATACCAGCATGAGAGTGAGAGGGAGCAGAGGGAGCAGAGCGGTGCTTTAGAAGGTGGTGACAAGCTTTGGCAAAGAATTAAAGCCTTTTGCCAGAAACTCCCCCATTTGCTGCAGGAGTGCTCCTTCCAGGCCTGGTCTCTCGCTTGCCAGCAAATACACACACTCGTCCTCTCCTCTGCTGGAGGGAGCTCTGCTCAAAGGCAGCTGCGAGGGTGAGACCTTCGTGGCAACTTTGAGCACACCAGCGTGTTGTGGCCGGTCTGTAATGCACAGAAGGCTGGGCAGTAGGGGTTGGTCACTTGGCCACTAAAGGAAGATAAGACATTTTCACTGTCATCATCCAAATCAAATATTGGGCTCTGTTTGTTCAGATGTTCTCTCTGCTACTCCCTCTCTTCATTAGCTGCACAGCAGAGCTTGAGCTAGAAGAAAACAAGGCAGCATGAGAGAGAGAAGAAAGTCCTCCTCTTGCTTTTAATCTGCCATTTCAATAACACTTCTCCACCGTCAGCAGCACCATGCTTGGCACAGACACAGATCTCCTGGGCTGCTCCAAACTGCATAATTGCCTAATTGCACTATAGCCTGGGGCAGGTGGAAGAAGCTCCAAAAGTCCTCTGACAGGGAAGGGACTGGCCAGTGCCAGAAGCCAGCACTAGTGTTGAGACGTGGGTGATCTGACCTAATAAGAAGGTTAAGTAGCATGTGAAAGAAAGAACTCACTTATGAAGAGTAGTGTATTAAAAAAAAAAAAAAAAGAAAATTACAAACTTTCTTTCAGATTAACTTCTCTAGTCTCTGACAGTGTTTGTAACAAGCACATCTCAGATGAAGGGGCTCCAGGAGATGTAGTAAGCACATCTGTGACAAATGCTCTGTCTGAAGGGTAGAAGAGACCAATCTGCCATCAGAAAGAGCTCTGATAGAGAAAAAAAGTGAGAAAAAGTAATAAAAGATCTGGGAATAATTCAGTTTTGGGGGGAAAGGGTTGGTAGAGCAAGGGTTCTGTTCCACTTTTATATTTGAATGCAAAAGTTTGCAAGCAATTTTTAATCTGTTGGGGCCCCTACTCTAATGCTGTTACCAGTCAAGATCAGCTTGTAGGAGCCGGTCAGAAAAAGAAGGTCAGGTATGTCCCAGCTGTGGTAGCTGATTCCCCCAGCTGAAGCTGACATAAGAACTAGGCATTCCCTGCACAGACCTTTGATGGTACATGGAGTATGGAAGACCTTCTGACATCAAATCTTTAACAGTGGTCTGTCCCAGGGAAGTTTTCCTTCCAATATTTCCTGTGTTCACAATAATGAATTTTTTTTTAAATCCCCTTGCAACTGTTATGCTCTCTCCCATCCTTTCAATTTGGGCAAGTGAATAGTTAGGCAAGAGATGTAGGGCAAAGCGCAGTACCTGCCAACAGCGCTACAAGCACAGTTGGAGAATCAGTCTCCCACAGTGGAAAAGCTGGTTTTGACCCAACTCTTTCAGCATGAGTGTCTTTGTACCACACAGGGGAAAAAACCACAGTGATTAAATCCTTGCTTAGTGACAAAATAAATGGCTTCATTATCTTCAGCTCTGTACCTGAGTTTCTTCTGAAGCTTTTCCACTGACCCTCTAACATGACCTTGTGGAAACCACTTCACCACTCTGTGTCTCCATTCCACACTCCACACTGTGTTTGGACTGCAAATTCCACCAGGTAGTGAGGAGCTGAATATATGCACCTGTTAGCCCCCATACGTGCTTGGGAGATGTTAGAGATATCTCACAGGACTGGTTTGGTGGACATGGCTTAGTCTAATTTCTTTTCTCTGTGAACATGGTTAAAACCACTGAATTTTAAGCTCTTATAAGCCTAAAAATGGCTGAAGTTGAGCATCTAGAAATCTGAGCAATTATTTTCCTGTACATGAAGGAGGACCCAGGGAGCTACAGGTCAGTCAGCCTCACCCTCATCCTTGCGAAGGCAGTGGAGATGCTAATTTTGTACATCATTTCCAGGCACATGAAGGACAAGAAAGTCATCAGTAGTCAGCATGGATTCACCAAGGGGAAGGCATGGCTGACCATCTTGAGAAACTTTTATGACTAAATTACTTGCTTGGTAGATGAGGGGAAAGCAGTGGACACCGTCTGCCTAGACTTCAGTAAGGTGTTTGACACCCTCCCACATAAGATGCTCATAGATAAGCAGATAATGTCTGGCCTGGATGAGCAGACAATGACGTGGATTTAAATGTGTCTGAACAGCCTGGCCCACAGGGTGGTGACCAGTGATACAAAGTCTAAGTGGAGGCCAGTAACTAGCAAAGTACCCCAGGGGTCAGTAGAGTCCAGTCCTGCTCAACATCTTCATTAATGATCTGGATGATGTGGCGGAGTGTACCCTCAGCAAGCTTGCTGATGACACAAAACAGAGGGAGTGGCTGATAAGCCAGAAGTCATGCTGCCATTCACAGGGACCTTGACAGGCTGGAGAAATGGACTGACAGGAACTTCATGAAGTTTGACATGCTGGGGGGCTGCCCATCTGGAAAGCAGCCTGATAGAAAAGGGCTAGGGGTCATAGTGGACAAAAAGTGGAACATGAACCAGCAATGTGCCCTTGCAGCAAAGCAGCTAATGGTATCCGGGGCTGCATTAGACAAAGTATTGCCAACAGGTGGAGGGACATGGTTCTTCTGCTCTCCTCAGCACTGTACATATTGGAGAGAGTTCAGCAAACTGTCACAGCAAAGATATATAAGGAACTAAAACATTTCTTCTGTGAGGAAATGCTGAGAGAGGTTAGACTGTTCAACCTGGAGATAAGAAGGCTCCCAAAGAGAGGGTGCAAAGAGGACGGAGCCAGGCTCTTTACAGTGGTGCGCAGTGACAGGGCTAGAGGCAATGGGCACAAACTGGAACAAAGGAGGTTCTATCTGAACATAAGAAAACACTTTTTCACAGTGGGGGTGACTGAACACCGGCACAGGTTGCCCAGCAAGGTTGTGGATCCTCCATTCTTGGAGGTATTCTGGACATGGTCCTAGACAACCTGCTCTAGGTCACCCTGCTTGAGCAGGAGTTGTTGGACCATCAAGACCATCTCAGGATTTCACAGGCTTCAGTATTTGGTGTACTCAAACATTGCTTATCATTCCTACCATTGGCCTCCAACTGAGAGTGCCAATGTGACACATCATTTGCAGTAGATAGTTCATCTGATAAAAAATTGTCATATCGTGTGTTGTGCTGCTTAGATCTCCCTTTTGTGGTTTGATATTACAGCTAAGCTGATCTATCAACTAGTTGAGCAGAGAGGGGCACTAGCTGGCCGGAGAGGTGGAGACAGGGGTTGTAAGACTCAGCCATATTGAGCCGTAACATCCTATGAAAGACCCAGCTCTGACCAATAGATCTGCTCTTCCTGAATGTCAAGGTACACCTCAGGCTTCTTGGGCTTAGTCTCTTCTTGACCCTGAAAGCAGCAGAGTAGGGCAATAAATCATGGTTCTTCCTAAATGTTAGTGATGCATGACATCAAAATAGGCTGAATGAATGCCTCAGTGAGGCGAATGGGTCACTTCACATGTCATGTCTTCCTTGCTTACCTTCATTTCTTGTTTTTGAGGTTTTCCTTCCCAGTCACAGCACCTGGAGCCCTGTTAGTGTTGTTAAATGAAAATAGAGTTTCCAGAGATTAAGACAGGAGCTCAGCAGAAAGGCACAGCTACATCAAATTGGCACATATAGGCTATTTCCAAAGTCACTTCCAGTAATTTGCAGCTGTTAACACAGCACCTTGATTCAGTCCAGGAAGTACCAATACTAATGCTAGTCCTTGGAAAAAAATAACAAAAGAGAGGTGCGATTTACCAGGTCATATTTTCTTCATTTTAAATCACCTGTTTAAATTCACCAGAGCACTGGCAAGCAGCTTTGTGCATTCAAGCCTTTCTACTGAAGGTCAGAATAAATTGATGTATGACTTAAAATACTGAAATTTTAACTTATCAGTTATTATTTCGACTACCATTTTCCATATGTCTACCCTGTTGAGGGAGATTCTTTGTAAGCTTCTATATCTTGTGTAGAGAAGAAGAGATTAAACTTCCAGGTCCTTTTCTGCTGAGTTGCTTTCCAGCTGGGCAGCTCCCAGTATGTACCAGTGTGTGGGATTGTTCCTCTCCAGATGCAGGACTAGGATTTTCCCTTAGTTGAAGTTCATGAGGTTCCTGTCACCCTATTTCCCCAGCCTGTGGAACTCACCCTGAATGGGAGCACAACCACCTGAGTGTCAACCACGCCTCCCAGTTTTGTATCGTCTGCAAGCTTGCTAAAGGTACACTCTGTCCCAGCATCCAAGTCATTAATGAAGATGTTAAACTGCAGCGGTGCCAGTGTCGACCCCTTGGGTACACCACTAGTGACTGGCATCCAGGTGGACTTTGTGATGCCTATCACAACTCTTTCAGCTGAGCAGTTCAACCAGTGTTTAGTCTACCACTGATCATATATCTAGCCTGTACTTCATCAGCTTCTCAATGAAGATATATGGGAGACAGTGTGGAAAGCTTTACTAAAGCCCAGTCAAGAAATATCCACAGCTCTCATCTTATCCGCCATGCCAGTCATCATTGCAGGTGGTTATCAGGTTGATCAAACATGACTTCTTCATAAATCCATGCTGGCTACTTCTAGTGACCTTCGTATTTTTTGCATGTCTGGAAATGTTTTCCAAGATTATTTGCTCCCTCACTTGCCCAGGGATGGAGACATGGTGGACTGACCTGTAGTTCCCTAAGTCCTCTTTCTTGTTCTTCTTGAAGATAGGACTGACATTTTCTTCCAGGCATCCCCCATCACCATGACTTTTCAAGGGTAATTAGAGTGGCCTTGCAAGGACATGGCCCAGCTCCCTCAGCACTCATGGAAGAATCCCATGAAGTCCTATGTCTATGTATGTCTAACCTACCTATACATCCCTAGCTTGATCCTCCTTCATCAAGGGTAAGTCTTCATTGCTCCAGATCTTCCTGCTGGTCTAAAAGCAAGTCTTACTAGTAAGGACTGATAAGAAGAAGGCATTGAGTATCCGGCCTTTTCCTCAACCCGTCTTTCCTGAACTCTTCTCCATATCATATCTAGATAGGCCTGAAAGAACAGAGGCAGCTAACTGGGTTCAAAATTGACAGGACACATTAATGAAAAAAAATCACCATGAGCTAGCACATACAGGGATTCTTCTCCCTCCCCATCTGAGGAAGGAAGGGGGTCTCAAATTGTCAAAGGTTTTTCGTGGGATACAGTACCATGTGCACACACTTCCCGAAGCTTACTCTTTGCCCTGTCAATGATGGGGTTACTGGGCTACATGGATCTGTACAGACAGCTTTCTGCAGGTTCAGACAAATCAGAGTTTGATGCTGAGGCTGTGTGTGCCATTGACTCTTCTGTTTTTAATGTCTCTCACATAGTCTTCTCCCTGCTAATCTGCCTGATGTAGAGAAAAGTTGTACTCCTCATCTTGAGTACCTACTGATACCCATATCACAGTCTTATAATGAGACTGCAAAAGTTATTGATGTACTTTAACCAGCACTATTGAGATAACTTTCATACAGATGATGCTGCAGCCATCACAGGTTAAAGCTTGGGGAGGTCTGCCAAACATAACTAAGTAGGTTTAAAGATTAAGAGACCTAAGAATTATGCAGTTTTACTAAACAATGACCGTGGGCCTGTTTACTAATTGTGATTGATCTTGAAGGATGAAGAGGTGTACTGTGATAGACATCGTAGAAAGAGACAGTCATCAACACTGAGCACTTAGAGTGTGAGCATTAATAATGGAGAGGAAACATGAAATTTTACTTTAGTTTTTTCTCAGACTGCAAACTGAATCTTGGGTAGATTGCCTGACTTGTTTAAGGCCACAGGTCTGTGTCAGAGAGAGGACTAAATCCCAATTTCCTAAATCCCATTCAAATGTTGCAGTCACACCACAGTTCTGAAGTGTCCTCTGTTTTCAAAACTATTAATGATTTCCAACACTGGCTTCCTGGGAGTCCAACATGAGGCAAGCTGAATAAACCTGGTTTTCAGAAAACAAATGGCTGGGAAGTCTCAATTTGGACATAGAAAAACTGAGTCATATAAAATTCATAATTGCATTTTAAAATCTTGAACAAAGATATCCTTCTTCTAGAGCTGCAGAATATTTGGCTTCCACTGTATTCAGGTTAGGTTTTTTTCTTTTTTTTGTTTGTCTTCTAGGGCCAACTTAAGAAAAACGAATGATAAAAGCGCTTTGGCTTCACATATTCAGAGTGTTCTTACCACTAGTCTATTATCCATACATGAATACTAAAACAATTGACCATGTTTATTACTAAGGAGAACCTGAAGGCCATGATAAAAACAAGGAAATACAGTATCCCTGACTATGATTGTTAGTTGCCATGGTGATACATTTGGACAGTGAATATACTTAGTCTCTCTTCCCGGCAGCATGTCACAGAGAGAACCACACAGTCCTTATTTGGAGCATCATTCACCAAATTTGGTGACTCTTTTGCTTGAGAAGTTTGAGAGGGCTGGACTGCACATGGTGTGTCAGAAAGTATCTATAAACTGGCTTGCTTGGGCTGAAGTCAAGGAGCTGGGACTGACTCAGTTCCAGAGACTTCCCATGCCCAGTTCCTGTGCAACATTAGCTGGACAAGTTGTGCTGCTCTCCATCACTGGTGTTACCTCTCTATTGGAGAGTGCATCATCTCCTGCTTTCTGTTCACATGGGTACATTCATTCTGCTTTTGGTTCTAGCATCCATACTGTAAGGAAAACGAGATTTTAATGTAGCAGAAAAATAACTATTATAAAGCAATACTATAATAGCAGTATGAGATATTTCCCCATATGAATATTCAAAATATTTCATGAAAAGTGAGCAGAGGACACATGGAAATCTTCATTTTCATTGACCTGTGTGACTGAGACTAGAAACCTAAGCCGGTAGCTTCTCATATATGCACTCAGAAGAAGCAGAACCAAAATGACAATACGGCTGGTACAGCTACGGGCATAAAATAGGCACTCAGAGATTCAGCTATTTATTTTGTAATGGTTGTTCTGTAGCTTGCATTTGAGCTAAGACTCTCACAGGAGTCTTCAGTCTGTTGCCAATGGGGTCGATATCCAGTTCTTTGCAGCCGTCACATAAGAAAAGAAAAACTTAAGGTAGAAAAACAGAATCAGACACCAATTCTGGGTCCTTGAGAGGCATATAGGGCAGCTGATCTGAGAGGTACAGCAAGGACTCTCTGCATGGATTTCTTCTACAAAGGCTCACAGATGGCCATACCCTAAGCCACCTCCTTCACCTGTGGACATACACCCCAGTCAGCTGTGCTTGTCTGAGAAAGTTTCAATCCATCAGCTCTTTATGATGGCCACCTTCTTTCCCCAGCATGAAGGATCACACATGCTCTCTCATCTGCTCCATGTGCAGTGCGGGGGCAAGCTTCTGGCATGGGCAGATGTCCTCACGGCAAGCCAGCAGCAGCAGGGGAGGTGGCTGTGGTGGCAATGGCTGCTCCGCTGCCAGTTATACATCTTCTTCAGGCCTCCCATCTGCAAATCACCTGCAGTCTCACTGGATTTGTGTAAATGCTCTTCCAGATGGTGGTTACAGAGAGTGCAGGTGAGGAGCACCCCAGCAGATCTGAGAGCAAGGAGGGGCACAGGGGCAGCAATAGCAGGGTGCAGGCCATGAATTCACCATTTGTCGCAGCTGCCTGCAGAGCATGTGACTGCAGCCGAAAACACTCAGGGAAGATCTTTCACCCAGCAACATCTTCCACCAGCATGGTCATTTGTTCAGCAAAGGTATCTGCCTGATGCCTTGTGTCCCCTCAAACAGCCCAGTTACTGCCCATTGCCTTGCCTGCCACCTAACACCGCTCACCTTCAGTGAGTAAAATCAGGCAGTGATTTAGTGATACTGGATGCAGGCTGGGGCAGATCCTCCTGTCTCTATTCACTGTGAATTGTGCCCTAGGCAGTTACAGTCCCAAGGAAATCAATGGGATAATGAATACTAATGGGAGAACATCTGTCCTTGCCCCAGGAGTGGGAGTTCCTCAGGTCCCTGCAATTGTTACGCAGTTAGGGGGCCCTCATAGTCCTGTGGAAAGCAAGATTTTGAATATTTACAAGCAGTGTAAAAATTGGCCCCCAAAATCACTTTCTCATCAGTTTCACTAAGCCTTAATTATAATGTAAATTGCAAAATTGGAAGGAATTCAGAGACGAGCAGCAAATACGATTAAGGGGATTAGAGAATTGATTTATGAGGAAAGATTAAGAGACCTAAGAATTATGCAGTTTTACTAAATGATGACCGTGGGCCTGATCTTGCAAACTTTTCCCAAAGATGGCTTTCCACACTGAAGAGGACGCATGCTTTAAAAATACCTACCATGTCCTCCAGTGAGAAATTCCACAAAACAGTATTCCAAGCTAAGACAGAGGGAAGCATTAGTTTTTGTCTTGCAGCTAGAGAAAGTAAAAATTCTTAGTGTCAAAGCTCAAAAAGTAATTGCAGTTTTCGGGGGTGTTATACATGCAGGGGGAAAAAACAAAGGAAAAAAAAATAATAATAATAATTAAAAAAAAAAAAAAGAGTATTCACATCAGATAGAAATGTAGGGGTATGTGAGGAAATGACCAGCGTACCAGGAGTGATAAGGAAGTTATGCTTTTTACTAGGAACACTATTAAATGTCTTTATTTGTAACTTTCTAAAAGAAGAAATTTTCAGCCTCTCCCAAAAGTCGACAACCTGAACTGACAAATTGCACCTTTGCATGGGTACTACACAGCTTTTTAATGCTTTTGAGGATACACTTAAGCTCTAGAAACCATTACGAAGGTGCACAGATCTCACAGCACCAAGCATAAAAAACTATTCAAATGACAGAAGAAAGCAACGAGAAAATTGCTGACTGAGCACCACAAAAGGAAAAGGAGAGATGCAACATCAAGTGTGAAATCGTCCTCTTGGTCCATGGCATGTCTGCCTGCTGGAGTACAGGACTCTGCTGTGGCTGAGCCAGCCTCAGAGCAACATGCTGCTCGTGATGGTCCTGCTCATGGTCCTTTTCCCTTACTGGCTTTAGTACCTGGCTGGGGTCTCATGAAAAGCAGACTTTGGGCATTAAAGTTACAGAAAGCTACTCTTTATTTCCCATAGAACTACTGGGGTTTTTTGATAGCTTCTTTCTCCAGACTTCTTTCTCATTGCCGGCTGGGACATGCGTTGCTGCTGGCACAGCGGGAATGATGATGGGACCATAGAGCTGACCTGGGGAAGGCAGAGACTGGCAGCACATCTCTTTCTGGAAGCAGCTAGCTGATGGATTGCCTGCCACATCATAAAACTGCCCTAGTTATCTGGTAAATCCTCTAATGGTAGAACATAGACTTCTGGGACTGAAAGTATTCTCTTAGCTGTCATGCTTTAAAGGTTTTCTCAGTTCCCTGGAGGCAACAAGGCAACCTGTGAAGAACCAAAACTTTCCATATCTCTGTTCTACTCAGCTTTGTAGCATGGAAAAAAGAAGGTGCAGTATATCACTTACCAAAGCATGCTTTCATTACTATTTTAATAGTCATCACAAAATGAAAGAAATAACATCTCAGAGCAGGCAATGTGCTGCGCTATCCATATGTAGAGCATCTTCACTGCTTCCTCAGAGGTCATGCAGAATAAAGAGCTCAGTGAGGGTTATTTTTCAGCCTCGTTTTCAGACAAGTGAGGGACAACTCAGCACCTTTGGGTCTCACGAACATTTATCTCTTTCACAGTCTTTGGTGGAAGTGAATGTGTATGCAATCTAATCTTAATGAGCAGCCATAGTGCACATGTGGAGAGGTGCAAGTGTGGACATGGATGCAGCACAGGAGTAGGAAAACAGTGAAAAAACATCAGTCATTCCAGAGGTTTTAAGGGACTGTATCCACCCAACTTCAGTCAAATCAGCATCACTTAGTCTCTGCTCCTTCCCTGTTCAAGCTGTGCATCCCTAGGTCATTCTAAAACTTGCTGTTCTAGATCCCAGTCTCTTGCTGTCCCAGGATCACTCTGCATCAGAGCAGGAATAGCTGAAGAAAAAGTGTTGAGGGGAACAGTGAACTGCCAAAGTATCAATTAAAATCAAGGATCAGGGGACATATTTTCTTTTTTCTCCTAACTATAATGTACCAAGTGATCAACGAAGTGGAAACTATGCTCTGCAAACTTTGCCTCTAATATCCTTAGATCATCATCATCCTTACAACAACATTCATGCAGAAAATAAGAACTCTCTTGCTTTCATTTCACCAGGGTAAATGGAGCTGAATAACCCTACAAGTTAAATAAATAATTTCATTTAAAATTGAATTTTGGAAAGATTAAAGTCTTTGAGAATATGCCATAACTGGCTATATTTTTTCCTGGAAGAAAAAAAGATGAGGTGGTTTTTTTGTGTTTTGTTGTTTGTTTTTTTTTTAAGTCAAACTGAAATGCTTGATTTCTGAAAAAGCAACCTTCTTTTTATTATATTTTGGAAATATGAAAATGTTCAACTTTTCTTTTTTTTTTTTTCCTCAATTAAAAATTAATCTACTATAGTTTAAAGCAAAAAAGTTTTTAAAGTGTCAGGTGATTCAGAATCAAAAACAATACATGAATTGATCAAAATGTAGTTTAATGGCTTCTTCAGTAGCGGAAAAAAAAAAAATGCTCAGTCCACGCCAAATCCCACCCATTTTTTTGCCTGTCTGTCTTTCTCCAAAATCCACCACTCATCAGGCTTTTTTCTTGGGTAGCCAATGTCCCTATTGTGTCAGATTCTGGCTTGGGCAAATATTTAATACATGACACTGTAGCTCTGCAAAATAGGGTGCAAGTAAATAATGTCTCCAATCTGGGCACAGCAACTGGAAAACCTCGCAGTACTAGTACTAAAACCAAAGCTGGTCCAGAGAGATTTGTCTGCGTGAGTCCATGTTTCAATGGGAGATGAAGATAGGAAAGGATGCCGACATGATGTGACATCCTCAGAGGCATCAATTTGTTGCCCTAAGCAGCCACATCACTGTGCTCACAATGGAGAGAAACAGCATGTGAGAGACACAGACACCATTACAAAACCAGAGCTGCCCACCTTGGGACCCACCTGCATGAGCTCTGGAGAAGGCAGTTTCCAGCATGGGACCTCAGTGGTTCAACAGATTCAGGTTTATACCAGCAAGCAGAGCAGAAGCAAATGCCCTGCTTTTTTCAATGGCCCTAGAGAAAAACAAACCAAACCAAACCAAAACAAAACAAACACCACTATCTTTTCCAGAAACCTCACAGCTGCTTATCTGAAGCAGTTCACAACAGTGAAATAAGTGGATAAATATGTCATGTAATGCAGCAATATGATTTTTTTAAGGTAGGCATGGTTTCACTTAGGCAAGCAATGGTAGAGTGAGTCAGCAGATGATTTCGTAAGCGTGCTCAGCAGCCGGCTCTGATGCAGTGACTATGAGGGAGATGAGCAAGGCAGGTTACATGGTGGGCTGGGTGGGTGCCAGCCATGACCCCAACCTCACATAAGACACAGCCAAGACAGTGAATCTCCAAAGTCAACATGGAGAGATGCAACATCTGAGAAAAACTGCTGGAGGAGGGAAGGCTCTTGAGTCACCATCCGTGGAGGTGTTTAAAAGATGCATAGCTTAGGTTCTTAGGGACATGGCTTAGAGGTAAACTTGGCAGTGTTAAGTTGCACTTGATGATCTTGAAGGTCTTTTCCAACTAAAATGATTCTATGATTCTATAATTCTATGAAAGAAGCAAATATGATGGGAGAAAGCCTTTGTAAGTCAGGGTAGGTTCCCAGATGGTCTCTATGCTCCCTCCTATGGCTGCTCCCTCTTGCATCTCCTCTGACTTCCACAAAACATCCTCTTGAAGAGGAGGCGGAAGAGGTGGGAAAGTAGGAAGGCTCTGGGTAGCCTAGGAGCTGCTGCCAGACTTTGCATCTTCATTTTTGCATAAGCCTGGGTGGAGGAGGACCCCCACCCCTTACTTCACAAAACAAGGGTGATTGCCTGCCAGTGCCAGCATTTTGCCACCCACTGCAGAACCTGGGTTGGAGTCAGCTACTTCAGAGCTACACAGGAGCCACAGCAACGCAGCCGTGGGCAGCACCCCGATGGGGTCGAGATGGCCTTTCTCCAGCCACATGCAGGATCTCCACCCAGGAGCCTGGTGGAGATGCAGGGAATGGTGCTACAAGATGTGAAAAGTAAAAAGAAAATACTGAAGAGCTCACATGGGGTTGGAGAGAAGCAGGTTGTCTCTACAGTACCCAAATGAGGGGGTGTCGGTGTCCCTCCTCGCCTTTGTGGTTGGGGAGGTCAGGGCTTCCTCCCTTTACCCTCATGCTGCATGAGGAGAAAGCAGGAAAAGCCAGAGAGAAGCCGTCAGTGGATTTTGTTACAGGTACCAGCACACGATACTTAAGCAAACCTCAAGAGACTCGCAAGGAAAGAAGACATCCTCAATGTTAGAAAAGGAAGTAGTGAATTAGGGGCAGGGAGCAAGGGAAAAACTGGAAGAAGCTTCAAGAAAGAATGGATTTGTTCACAACATTTGTTTTGTGGAGGTTTCTTTTTCTTTTTTTTCCTTTTAATCAACTATCATTTTTATCGCAATCAATGCTTTCAAGTAAATTTTGCCTTGTGAGCTCCAGTAGGCTCTGAAGTCCAAGTCTGATATTCCTGTTCTACTTGATATTTGCTTTGGTTATTACTGCACAGGTTCACACTCACCATTAAATTACCTTTTTTTTTTTTTTCCAAATTCCTTGCAAGAAATTCATAATCAGCTTCCCTGAAAACTCTGTAGTTCAAGAGTGCCATCTTGAGGTTCACTATATTTAACAACTAGCATGTTGACTGAACTACTAGTATTGAGGGTATTATTAGTGAGCTTGAAGACCTAGCATGTTTAAAGTAGTGTGTCAAAAAGGCATGCATATACATATAGAAGGGCAATTTATCTCTGCTGTGTATTATCTGGAGTTAAGAGATCTAGCTAACAGAAATGTCACTCTCTCTCAGGATTTTCGAAAGCAAATAATAATGGTGAGTGCTCTGCTTTGGGATATTCTAGTTGAAATATCTTAGAAGATACCTGGTGTTTGGACTCTGCTCAGTTCCAACCATCTGAAAATCAATGAACTTTCAAAATATTTTAAGCCAGGCACTCAAAATGACTAATTATGATTTTTAAAAATTTTGTTTGTTTGTTTGTTTTGTCCATAAGATACAAGTTTATTTGTATTCTTAATTTAAGTTAAAGTCAGAGGCAAAATAAAACTATGACTTTTAAAAATCTATATGGAGTATATATTGCTTTAGATATTTCCCTGTTTTAAAATAAAGGAGAGATTTTTGTGCTTTGAGGTACAAGTTTGGGAGGTATTATGAAATCATTTTCCTTCTACAGCATTTTCCAGACACCAGTAATTTATCACTGCAGGAGAGCTAATGAGTGGATTGATATGACAAATCGTGCATAGGTTGAGAATTTACCATTGAAAGTGGCATGTTGCTTTTCATTCTTCCTGCTGCAACTGCCAGGTGGCTTTTGGCTTGGGAAAAGGATGTGTGCCAACACGTTCACAATAAAGTGCATTGAGGATGAGGCGCCACAGGAAACCAGAGACCCTGAAAAATATGCATTGTTAGCACCACAAATAACCTGTGTTTCCTTGTGATGTTTTTCATTTTGGAGCTGAGAATAAAAGTAAATGTTTCTGAAACCACTGCCCATGAGGTATATTCCCCAGTTATCACCACTACCGAAATTGAACAAGTATGCTTCATTCTTTTTTACAAGAATTTTAGATTGTATTAGATGGGAAGTCCTAAAACTATGAATTTGACTGAAGTCTGGAAGGAAAGCAATCTACCTCCAGCTCTGTAACAGTCCATCTAAAGGAAGAAGTCCTGCTTGTTTTACAGTGCAGCAGCAAACTGCAGCAGAAGGTATTTTTATCCTAAGCATTTAGTACAGCAACGACATCTCACAAAAGAAATCCAGTATCATCCCTGGCCATCTTTAAACTATCAGGGACTGAGTCATGTCCCAGTCTGAAATGAGGAGTGGCTAAGAAACTAATATCCCTTCCATAGCAAAGAAAATAATGAATTTTAATTATTTTTCTTGCTTTGAAGTCCAAAAAGCCTTGCCAATAAATCGCAGCTGTATGTCAGATTTTCTGAAATGGACGGGAGCAGCCCATGGCAGCCTATGGACCATGATTGCCACACAGACCTGCCTCCTGCCAGCCGACCATGGCAGCGCTGGGATCACTTGAACTGAAAGAGATTTATGGTGGTCTTGAGGAGTAACGTGCTACTGAGCATGAAAGAAGTGGCAGAGTCTGTCTCTGAGTAAGTAAAAGATCGCTGAGATTGAGCTGTGAGCTGGTTCACTTGGAAACTATTGCTTGGGTATGAGCCAGGCATCTATTTTGGGTCCCTCCATAGGCAGGAGCTGCCTGCAGTCAAGCTGGACTCCTTTCTAGGACAGTCCAAAATGTTGCCCTGTGTGTTGGAAGGGCAAAGAGCAGAAATAGTGCAATAGCTAAAAATAAATTTAAATTTAGTTGCCTCTGAGCTCTAGGGACATTGAAATAATTTTAAGCTTGCTACTGTAATTTTTATGATCAATCTGCAGTGACAATTGGGAAGCCAATCAAAAGGCTCAAGAAGAGTTGCACAAAAATGAATTCCACAATCTGAGAGCTACTGAAAGGTTTTGAATATGGAAGTTTCAAAAAGTATTTAGCCAAATGTTATCTTTACAATTACCAAATAGGGATGAACTTCGTATATATTTTTGCGAAAAAATCACGTTCTATACTTTGACCTAATCTGTTAATATCCTTTAGAATATTTCATAAAATTTACATTAAACATTGTATTACTAAGTTGTCTTTGATGTTTTTTTGGTTTTGAGTTACTGATGTGTATCACAACATATCTTACATGGCTGTAAAAGAAGGACATTTTGTCCTGTTTTGTCTTTACATTGTGTTCTAAACAAAGATTTTTACCTGTGTTAGTATAAAATCTAAATATTCTGGAAAACTGTAATTTTTGGTGCCTTAAAATTGCTATTGATACTTCTCCTACCAGACCTCTTATTCTATATTTTCATAAGATGGCCCTGGTACTTGCCTTTCATGCTTATGCCTTTCTGTAAACTTGATTTATTAGTATAACTCAAAAATAATTTGTGCTACCTTATAAAATAAATCATATATTTAAAATTTTAAACCTTTTTTCTGCCAAACTTAAAACACTTTATTTCATTAAGAGATGAATGAATAAAAGAGAAAAAATATTTGCATGGTAACTGTACTCAAAAGAACAAAACCTGAGGAATAAGGTCCTTCCCCAAATACAAGGTAACTGGCAAGGACAAAAAGCAAAGAAAAGGAAAAAAAGAAGGTGCTGGGAGGAGTTCAGAGCGGAGCTTCAACAATTGTGTACTGGAGAGAAAGCCAAAACCAGGCAGCAAAGCTGCTGGTCAGAAATTGCAGAATTAGAGGTTTAATGCCACTGTAGGAGAAGGCAGCTCTGTAAGTCCTGAGAGAGGAGTTCTCTTGCTGATGAACCCTTGCGTCCTGCTTGCCTGTCTGTGGGCCTTGCGGGGTGTCCCCTTCCTCACCAAAGTGTCTTCTCCAGCTTGATGCTCCCCAGCTGAGCCAAGTGCTCTCCTCGGCTGTGTGACGGAGGCAGCATCTCGGCACTTGAGTCCTTGGTGGCATCTGCTGGGTACCCAAAGCAAGGTATGCGGGGACCAAGGGCTGCCCAAAAACTGACTGCTGGCAGTGAGCAGGGTGGCATTCCCAGCTCACGTTCAAGAATGAGACGACATACGTCAGGAGAAAATCATTTTATTGGAAGGAGGAGAGCAGCTCATCTGCCTTGAGTTAAGCCACTGCTCTAATGATTTGGAATGGTAAATACAGCAACATTCCCTGGATACAGATGTGAGGTAAGAAAACCATTAGCATTTCCATAAGATATTTCTGGAAGGGACACACAAATAATTTTTTAATTCCTGCATGTAAGTTAAATATTTCCAGGAGAATTTAAATAGAATCACTTGCTTGAGAGCAAAGTGTTGAAGCTCATGCAATGAGAACAGAATTTAGAAATTAACAATAAAAGGAAACTGCTGTTTAAAAACACTCTATCCATGCATTGGGAAATACACAGTGCAGCTTCAGTGCTGCCATTAGCAAATGCTAACTGCAGATTCTGAATTGCTGTCTATAACTCTGTGATAAGCTTATGAGCATATTTCTTTGCACTGAGCAAAGAAACTTTAGAGTAGGACCTACAAAAGGAGTAGGACCTACAACAGAAGTAGGACCTAAAAGAACTGTCCTTGAAAAAAGTATGAAAAAATAAAGCCATGTAGAACCTGCATGCAATCTTCTTACCTTCATGCATTTTTTGATCCAATTGCAAAGCAAGATGCCAAGTTCACTTGCCAACAAGCTGAAGATCTAGACTTAGAAAAAACTGGAGTTGAATGTAAGAAAGGAGACCCAGCCAACCTCATGAGCAAATGCATACGAAAATCACTACAGAGAAAGCACGAGAGTGTGTGTGCACATGCAAAATCTTGCCATGTGAATGATGGTACATTTAAATACTTCTATGCTACACTGCAGCTGAAGGGATAGTTGTTCTAGAGTCAATCCTAAAAGCGTGTAGACAAATGGGAGCTTGCAAGTGTGTGCAGGATATGAATTCCTCGTGGTGTGAAGAGACATGATGGGAGTTATGCTCACCTACATTAGACATCAGCCAAGCCAGCACTACCCAGTATTCAAAGCCAACAATATAAATTCAACACAGACTAAACTAAAAAGCCTAATTGTAAAGCTGCCAATATAAAGAGAAAAAAAAAATAAAATAAATGCGTGTTTCTGTGTGCAACGTCAGCTGCCTTGAGGGGATCCAGGGTTTCTAAGTAAAAAAACCAGCTATCCAACTACATCTCCTGCAGCAAGGCAGATGCCTTCACAAGCAGGGTGCTTCACACCAAATCATATTGCAACTGAGGACATGGTGATGGGGGTGATGTCCATGAACTAGGGGGCAGAAGGGATAAAACTGTACAGAGAGCTGTGCACGCTGTTTTCCTTTGCTTATTTTTTATCTTATTGCACATCTTATATGCATGGCAAGAGGTTAAGACTACCTGTTAAAAAGCTGAAGATCCAGTTGGAAGCGAGGCCATAACCAAGACGTCTGTGGCTGCTGGTACTCCTAAAGCAGAGCCATTTAGACTTTTTCAGGAACAGTTTCGACAGTGTTAAAATGATGGGAGGTAGAGGAATTTTGCTGAACTCTTCTTCCATCACTGCTAACATCCATGGGGCTAACAGTAATTGTAGGAAACTAGTGCAATAAAGCAGCTGCAAACATAGGCACAGCCTCAAGCTATCAAAGTAACTTCCGAGCAGTATTTTTCTCTGGAGAGGAATGTCTAGTCTCCCAGGAAACCAAGTTTGGCTACATCCTCCTCTTGCCTTTCATGTAACGTGTCAATACTTATTTATAATTGTATTTTCTTCACGTAGATTCAAAATACACATTAACTCCTGACTACAGCTTTCTCTTTTTAAAGTCAATGGAAACACAAGTTTCAATTTCCCTTATTTCTGATTTATGATTAAGATACATCTCCACCACGATGGCTCATATGCTGTCACTTTTGAACTGAAGAGCACTGGGAAACTTCAAATTTGAAATTAATTACAGGAATAAAGCCTTCTTTGCATATTTCCTAATTATCCCTTTCTTTGTTAATGCCAAATAATGCCTTTAGCATCTTCATGGAAAAATAAAGTCTCGTTGACCCAGTGCTGTGATTATGGTGCTTTCATCTCCCATCTGTGCTGTGAAATCTATAGACCTTCTATTTCCAATGCAAAAACCTCCACAATTAAAAAGATAAAAAAGCTGTACAGGTACACGATGCAAGCCATACACAAGGCAAACTTATCCAGTCGTGGATAAAGAAGGAAAAAAAAAGGTGACATGCCTTGTATTTTGCTATTGTCCCTGTGGTCTCGTCTCACATACAAATTAGACCTTAAATTAACCTAAAAATTTTGCAGATGCTGAGAAAATTTGCAGACACTAAGAGTCCATTGGTGAGATGTCTGGATGAAGGGTCACATCCCAGTCAAGGGTGAGATTTGGAGCAAAGCAATCATGCTTCTTCTCCGGTCACATCTGCTTTTTGTTAACACCTTGCCTCAGTTGCAGAGGGTCTCTCGCAGGGCAAGCTGTCGTGCACATCTACTCTGTCTTGCCCCAAAAACACTTGCATCAAGAAGCAGGAGAATGAGGAGAGTCCTGGAGGTGAAGGGTCTTGACCAGAGATGGGTGATGAGCTGTGACCAGAGCCTGGAGGGAAGGCTGATTACTCAACCACAGGGACCAGCTCGGGAGTACCCTTGAGTGCCAGTCCCAGCAGGTGGCAGAGGACGAATGCAGTTCAGCCCTTGTGCTCGCCTCAACCCACAGCAGCCCCATGTCCTGCTTGTCCACTGTCTCCCTGCCCAACATTAGGTACCATCAGGGCTGAGTGTGATCACCTTTCTACATGTAATTCAGCCACCATTCAACATCATCAGGTGCCTCTGGGAAGAGGTTTTCATGTACAGCTGTTTTTGGCCAGAGCCCTGGGGAGGAAGAAACCTAGCATTGGTGGCACCCTGCATTACTGATGAGATGATACTCCCTCCTGATGGGAGAGGCCTCTGCTCTGGGAACGGTCACTTTACAGGAAAAGCAGAGGTCAGCCTGTATTTGCTTTGGATGTTTCTAACCCTCCTGCCACACTGTGCTCTGTGTCCTCTGCTGCAGCATCCTGGGGACAGCACTGGGGCAGGGGCAGCAGCACGGTCAGGCAGGCTGGCAGAGCAGGGTGCACAGGACAGGGCTGTTGTAGAATTGTAGAATCATAGAGTAGTTTGGGTTGGAAGGGACCTTTGAAGCTCACCTAGTCCAACCCTCCTGCAGTGAGCATAGACATCTGTCAGCACGCCCTGGAGTGCCTTGTGCAGGAAGGTTGCTCTGCCAACGTTATGAAACTCACAGAAAAGTGCAGGCGTGTAATTTTTGCTGCAAGGACCTCATGTCAGACCTTGTTTGTTTCTTTTTTTTTTTTTCCTTTTATTTTTTCTTGGTTTTGGCTCCACAACTTGCTGTTCTTTTAGTTTGTTCTCATGATCCCTTGAGTCACGCAATGGTGCTATGAGCTGTTTGCCCAAGAGTTGGCAAAGAGCTCCTGTTTGGCTTCCTGTGTGATTTAACCATTGCAAGTCAAGGAGCATGACATTCATGCGAGTTAGTGACCTGGAGGCCTGGAAGCACTGAAGTGAGGCTGAAGGATGATGAACTGTTGTGTAATGGAAAGTCAAAAAGGTACATTGAAAGTTTAATTACAAACACCTGGGGAGCAGTGGCTCTCTCAGCTTCCCCTTACATTGTATGAATTTGCATTCCATTGCTTCCCTGATATTTTTTTTTCACTCCAGCAGAGACTAAAGCTTTTCCAGAGGAAATATTAGTTAAATGCCATTGAGGATTATAGGTAACACAGCACTGGGGTTCCCCCTTCAAGCAGGACCCCAACAGCTCAAAAACAGCTTCGAAGCAATCAGATCACAGCAGCAACAGCAGAAATAAAAGTCTGATAAAACAACCAGAGCAAGTTCTTGAATTTTAAGACATTATGTGCAGAAAAAAAGAAAAAAAAAAGAAAAAGAAAAACACAAAAAACACCTCGTGTTTTAAGAGATTCCTTACACAAAAATTCTACTTCTTTTTGCAATTTCTTGGAGGTCTTGATGTTTCTTGGTATTTCTTCAAAGAAGATCAGCAGAAACCAGACAGAAAATCCACTCATTCCTTACAATACCTAAAATTAACAACTCTGAGGCCCCAGTCCAGGCCTGATCCACTTCTTTAAAATTGGGTTGGCCTGCACTCTTCATTTATTTATTTATTCCCAGGGCAGCCCAAGGGAATATACTTAGTGTGTGAAGTGAAGCACGTGCCTTTGCAAGAGCAGATTTTCAGTCACTAAAAGGAAAAATGTAATATTGCAAATGAAGAAATGTCTCATTGGAATTGCATTTATTTCCCCACAAATGCCAGCCAAGATTTTTTTTTTTAAACATACCAAAACTTTTGACTTCCAGAGATATGCTGCTACCAAAAAAGGGCCTGCAAGTGACCTGTGATATGATCCATTGTCTTAGGGTGTTTTGGCAGCCGGTTAAAGAGATGCCTGCTTCCATATCCACATTTTGCTATAAGCAATGGGTTATGGTCAACTCCTTTCATCTTGATGAAATTTTGCCTTCCTGGATTAGGAAAAAAAAAAGAAAGCAGGATGTTTGCTGTAAAACAGTGTTAGGAATTCCCCCAGCTAATCCTCCTTTGCTTCTCTCTCCAAACTTAGAGACACAAAGCATTGCTTTTGGAATGGGGGTAGTTTGCATATTGTAACTCTGAGAACAGCAGGGCTCTTTCTGAACTCTTGGAGGCAAAGACAGTCCAAGGAGGCAGTTGCATGGCTGCATTGCAAGGAGGTCTTAGCTTGGCCTCTTACAGACTCCTGTGATTATCCAAGCCAAGAGAAAAATGTATTTGATTTACCACATGGATGAGAGTTACACAATGTTCCTAAAGATCAGTAGCTGCCCCATGAATTCACTCTCAACAGAGTTCAACAAGCAGTCAGCAGCTGAAAGAGCCTCTGAAAGTTTTCACTCAGTTGCTGGCTGCCTCCCCTCACCAGCTATCTTCCTGACTGAGGTTAAATAAGGACAAGCCTTTAAAACTCTAGTATTTTAAAACAAGTTACCTTATTTTTTGCTGATTTGGCATCTATTTCCATGGAAACAGAAGCAAGAACTAGAAGCCAGCAGCTGAAGTTGGCTACACTACTGCTCTTGGCTTGTTCTACTTCCATTTCCATGGAAACTGATGTAAGATCAGTGCAAACAAGGCAAAGTTTGCTTGCTTTTTTTTTTTTTTTAATTAATTCTTTCTTGATTTTCCACTTCCCGATTCATTTGGTGCCAGATCTGCAGGTATAAAGTCACTGGAAATGCAAGGAAGAGCAGCCCACATGCCTTCATGCATCTATCCATGTGTATGTTTGTGCGTGTGTGTGCACTCCACTTTCTAACAAGGATCTTCAGAGCAGTCACCATTTTTCTTTAAGGATGCTAAAAATCACCAGAAAACAAATAATGTACTGTGGGAAAGAGCAGCTGGTTATGTCCCCATGTTGACAGGACACCTTTCTGCTACATGTTTGTGGTCTGCTGCAAACAGATATCGAGGATGAAGGAGCACGCTGCACCCTGGTACCCCCTGCCCATGTGTCTCCCAAAGCTGTCCTGTCTGCAAGGGGCTTCACAAACTCAGCTCTGCCACCAGTGCTGGTCTCCAGGGCTTCCCAGCCCATATAAAGGCTGCTGTGTTGTGTGGCTGTTTCAGAGGTAAAATGGCAAGTGGGAAAGCAGAGGTGGGAGTAGAAAAGGCAGCAGTGGAAGGAAAAAGAAGTGCATGATACAAGCGGGGCTGAAATGCAGGATTGTCACCCGTGGAGGTTAAGGACACAAGTAACAAACTGGCCATAGAGCAAAGCAACCTAACGAGAAGAAATGGTACCTTCTTGTTAATTGCTTTCTAGGAGTTTTCTAGAGTACTTCTCTGAAACCACGTGTGGTCCACATTTTGGCTATGAAACCGTTGAAACTCAGATTTTAACATACTTTTTTTTTTCTTTCTCCTAATATGGCAATGCACTGAAGCACATGTCACAGGCCTTTAAAGGAGCCTGGTAACATCTGCAATTTAAAGTGGAGCCAAAGCATTACAAGCCGTGTTACAGAGTTTGTACATGCTGGGATTGACCACTGCTCATGGAGCACGAATGATTCAGTATTTCTTTGAGTTCATTACTGAAACCAATCCAAGATTAAGTCATGTTCAGGGAATTGATTCACTTACCCTGCTTCATTAACAGGGATTTTGATGTCTATCCTAGAAAATCTGGATCGAGACATGGAAACCTCGATGAGATAAAGCATTGAATCATGTACCTGAGTCCTCCACAAACCCAAACAAACATAAGTTATGTATATGCCCAACTGTTCCACAGTGTCTGACTCCAGACACCAATGTTTACATGTAGAAAATGCTTTTCAGATTGTAACAATCTGCTTAGACCCCGGGGGGCTTTGGAGGAGTGTTCTTCATTCAACTGCTCTTATAAAATGCAAGGAGGAGGCTGGTGGGAGAAATTGGCTAAAGAGAAGGGAGGTGGCCTAGGTCATATATCTAGTTACCAAAACATTAAAATACCAGAAGAGAAGCCAGGGTTTAAAATGAGAGATTTAAAAAATACAAATAAACTGATGGACTACATGTCATGTTTTTATTCATTTCTCTTTCCAATTAATACAGATAAGGCCAGATTTTAAGAACATGCTTATGTTTGCTCTACACAAAGGTCTTTATCAGCTGTGATCCCACCTGAACAGGAATATAACAATTTGTTAATGCATGTGTGAAAAGTGTCCCCAATATTGTCACCAGCAAATGTCAGTTGCAGAATGCCAAGAACATTTAAGACCATAGGGTTGTATCCTTTGGTACATAGGAAAAAAAAGGTCACTGACTCATGTGCACTGGTAGTGTTAAAATTTATATTTGAATTCCCTAGTTCTAGTACTTGATATTGGTCAAAACCATTCCTAAGTTTAGTCAAAAGACAGTTTCTTTCTCACATACTACCTGACCTCTCATTGCATCCAGACATCTGGAAAGATACAGTCGATGAAAAATATGGATTAGCATACTCCCACTCAAAAATATTTAACCAGAGATTCCAACCTGATGGACAGAAACCAAATCAGACCAAACAATTGGTATCTAGAAAGAAATACATGGTTTGAAAAAGATAGTAGTCTGCCACTGGATCAAACATCTGTCACATTTTATTCTTTCAGGATATATATTTTAAAATTTTTCCTTTACCAGGTAATTAGGTCAGAAGGAATCTTTTCACACCCATATTTTAAATGTGTTTCACTTTGGTCTTGGAAACCAGACTGATATTTTAGCAGCTCCGGTTCATTAGCCAGCCCATTCCAAGAGTGTCTCCCTGCCATACAATTTTTATTGTAGATGACCCTGTTTTGTCCTGCTTCTGCCTCACAGAGGAATTTGATAGAAAATCTGAAGTTACGACATCGAAAAATCTGCACTATTTTTAATCCTTTAAATTGCTGGGACACAGAATCAATAGTACATATCCAAGAAAAATACTGTGGGTAGGTGTTTCCCTACCAGAAAATTGTATGATGTTGAAATATTTCTTGTTTTCTACAGAAAGAGGATCTTATTTGTTTATTTACTTATTTGTTTATTTAGATTGAGGAGGGGTGCTTTGTTTCTTTGGTGAGGTATCATCAAAGAATATTAAGAAGCCCATGCAGTTTCAAATACAGTCACATGGACTTGGACTCCACACGAGGAGCTGCTTTGCTGAATGAGAGTTCCAGGAGGACACGTGCTGCTGCTTGTGTTTGCAAGGCCACCACTGATGGAGGACAAGTGCTCCTGGACAAGGAGCTTTTTTCCCTTTGCAGACAGCTCCTCCTCGCCTCTTCCTTGTGTGCTTTGTGCAGGGAGTGCCCAGCACACATTGATCTGGTGTGCAGCCAATTTTCTTTTCACTGTCATTTTCCCTTAGGCTCAAGACCCCTCTATCTCACTTTCTGTCTGTGGACACTGAGGCACCGAAATCCAGGATCCTCATGCGCACTATTCGCTGCTTGGCACAATTTCCCACAAATGCTGCAAACAACACAGTAGCTGATAGCGTTTGGTGGCCTTTTGTACTGACATTTCAGCCTCTCACAAACTGGAACTGGCCTTATCTGTTGGCCACAGTGCCTGAGGCTTTTCTTCTAGCTGGCGTTTTCTTCTTCCAGCTGCCTAGCAGTTTTCAGAGGCAGAGATTTCTGAACAGCGGGTTTTCTCTTCTGCCGCAGAAGAACATAGTCAGGGAGAGTAAAAAAATACCACAGACAGGGAACAGCAACTATTTTCTTACGTTATTAATAGACCAGATTATTGATGATTCAGATTAATTATATCCAGACTTACCAAAGAATAGGAATTATTTCCTGGTGAGGCAAAAAATTTCCAAATTTTTGTTTGTATTTTAGTCTTTTCATTGATTCGAAATGTAGAAAACTACGTAAAAACAGACACACATCAAATTTTCTCATAGTGAATTGAAGTGCAAACATGCCATACCAGCTCAGTTGGGGTGTTTGATACCACCCACACCTCAGTAGCCCTTTTTCTGTCTCTATTTGTAGTCTGGGGAGTGGGTTTTCTTTCCTTTCTTGTTTCTCCCCCTCTCCCTTTCTCTTTCATCTTTCAGCAGAAGAAAAAGCAAAATGAATGGGGTGGGGAGAATAAGAGTGTATAACAGAAATCATCCCATTACAAATCCAACTGGAAGAAAAATTTTCTGTTGCAGATCCCTTCAAAACAGATGTTTCTTTCATAACCATGCAATAAGGAGGAAAACGCACAAAAAGGAAGTGACCGCATCCTCCCAAATGTTATGAGTTTTGTGGCATTCAAAAAGACACATTTTTCGTTCTGAAAGAATTGAAAATGTGTCAAGCCTCTCTAGCTGTTAATCCACACATTCAACCTGAACTGGGATTGAAGTGATAAGCAGCTCGATATCAAGTCCGCACTGGTTACTTGGCAATAGCTTAATGATTATCTTGGATGTGTTTAATGAAAAATACTATTAAGAATAATCATGCTGCACCACACCCTGAGCTGACTTCCACCCTGTCCTGCGAAGCCGCTCTGTGCGGCAGCCAAGCTCTTATCCAGGCCCTGCAGGCAGTGAGACCCAGGCAGGGCCCACTGAGGAGCTCAGGAAGAGCAGGAACCTCTCCTCTTCCACCAAAAGTTTGATTTTTCCTGAATTTTGTTTCTTTTCTGCATGTGGCAGTGAGATGCAACACCTCCCGAAACCCACTAGGCAATACACTGTTGCTCAGCAACCCCATACTTGCTGAGAGGGCTCTTTTGCAGCAGTAAAACTGACTTGAAGAGAAAAATTAGGTGACGTGACCCCCAAAACCTGCCAAAGCAGCAAGGTCCCCATGAGCAGATGCAGGTCAGTAGCAGTGAGGACCCTGGCGGCAACATTGGCTGAGGAGCAGCAGTACTGCACCTTCTGCTCCTCTGCATCTGGTCTGTTCTGAAGCATTTGCTGGCAATTACCCAAATTTAATTAATTAGCTAATTAACAGAAAAGGTCTCCTGCTCTGCAAAGCCATCTCCAGTGTCTTAGTTAGATCCAGAGAGCGGAGCTAGCATTGTGTGTGGTTAGGGTGAGCCAGCAAGCAGCACCGATGAGATGGGGAGGGGGTGGCTGCACGGCCCCACCAGCACGAAACCCTCTCCTGGGGGCAGCCAGAGCTGCTCAGCACTACTGATAGTTTGGTTTGAACCACCTGATGGAAAAGGCAGTGGGGACGAGTGGATTGCACAAGTGGACTGGGTGCAGACTGGGAAGCAGGTTAAATAAAAAGTGTATTTCATCCCATGAATACTTGGGAAAATCAGACCAGCTTTAGACAACCAGCACATACGTACCCTTGTAACTTCCAGAAAAAGACTGCTTTGTCCAGTCTGTGGGAGGCTGTTTCCCAGCCCAGGTACCATGGCTCGTGGCCCAGCACAGTGCAGGCCATGCACACTGCATTTCCTGCAGCAGCTCAGCAAGTGCAGCATTGCTCCTGCCTCTTGCTTTTCCACACACATAAATACGGCAGAGCAACGTTTCAGCTGCTGCTTTGTCACAGGCAGCCATGCTGGCTGCACGTCCTGAAAACTGGAACCCTCACAGTGATTCAGACCACTCTTGCACCAAGGAAGGAGAGAAATGAGCCACCAGGAGTCTGAGACACCTCCACATTGCTGCTGTTCCAGACAAGTCTGAGGCTGCGTACCCCTAGAAAACAGACAGCTCACATTGGTGCTAAAATCTGCCTAAAAGAGCCCCATCCTGCCTTCCCTTCATCTCCTGAAGAGCCAATAGCTCAGCAGCAGGGGAGGGCAGGTCACCTCCCGCTTACAGGCTCAACGAATTATGAAGACTGCAGCCAGTCCCCTTCGAACCCACAGACACAGGGTTCTACAGACTGGGCTTTTTCAGGACCCAAAAGCTCCACTGCCAGCAAGGGCTGTGGCCAGAAGCGGGACTGTGCTGCCAGGGTGGGCGTCAGCACTGGGGTACGTGGCAGGTTGCCACAGTCCTCATGGAATATTGAGGAAAGAGAGATCAGAGCACAGAGGCTAAATAAACCTTTTAACCTCTGTCAGTAGAAACCATTCCAAAAGCTTTTCTGCTGCACTTGGTGTGACCTCAATAGGGCTACCCGTGCGTTTTGGTACGTATCAGAAATTTTTTAAAATGAAAACTTGTAGAAAAATAATTAGACTTTTCCATTAGGACCACTGGAACTGCACTCTCACATGGTTAATAGTATTGCATAGAAGTATCTTGTTACAAGTTTTTTTTGAGCGTCCCATCAGGTGGTTCAAACCAAACTATCAGTAGTGCTGAGCTCCAGCAGACCCCACTGAGATCAGCACCCTTAAAATCTGACCTACTAGTTCCACCTGGCACAGGCAGATGATCTACAAGGCTATTGAAGACCTGGACAATTGCCACGTACCACAATACCTACATGCCACGTTACCAGAAGACAAGAAAAACAAATACAGGTTTGACATTGCCTGCTGAACCACCTCCTTAAAAAAGAGGCTGCGTTCAGAAGCGCAGCCAATCTCACAACATGCAGCAAGATGTGGTTTCCTGGCTGCCATTTTAGGCTAGCTAAGAGGTACATGTACTCATTTTTAAGCTTTGTTTTCAGTGTCATGAGCATGAACGAGTGTTTCCTATGCATATCATCTGTGCTCGGGGACAGCCCAGCCTGAGGGAAAATGCTTGAGGGAATGAGGGGGCTCAGACCCTGGGGGCAAGTGCAAATGCCAGCAGCAAGCTCGAGGTGAGCATGATGGATCAACTCCCATTCTTTGAATAAAAAATTGCTTTTATAACACTTCACATGTGGTGCAGGTGGGATACACTGTAAAAAAAACCAATTACACATGCTTTTCCTAGGGAAAGATAAACAGTTTTTACACATGCCTAAACTATGCAAAAGTGCAGAAAAAATATGGCCATCAATGCATCATTAACAGAACAGAAATCCTGCTACCCATGTCGTGGTTTTTTGTGCCAGAACATGAGGTTCGCTGTGGGAAAGGCACAGTCACCAGCTCCGGGTGGTGAAGCCCTCCCCTTTCCATGGGTCGCTGTGGGGCAGTGCAGGCTGAAGCGGCTGCAAGCCTGGGTCTCTGCTCTTAAAATTAAAACGGAAAATTGAAGACCAAAGGCAGACAGTTAAAACATTAAAGACACTGGATGATATGTATTTTATATGTTACGCAATGAACACAAAGACACACTGCTGGTGTTTCATTTTGGTGCCATCAGGGGAATAGTTGGGCAGGAGCAAGGTGAACGTGGCCAGTGCTGCAGAGCTACTGGCAGGAAACAGCGGGAGGGGCTGATTTCTGCGGAGAGGAAAGGAGCAATGTACTGGCAATAGGAAATGCCAGGGATCAGCTTCCGGATGTGGGAAACAGTTAACACCAGTGTTTATCCCTGCTATGGCTCTTTCCACCAGCACACCTCAAATGGCTCTATACTGAAGGAAAAGGCCAAATGTGAACATGGGCAATGCAGAGCCATGTGCTGAATACACTTGCTGATGTACCAGCACTGCCCAGACCCTCTCATTTGCAGTGCTGGCGGGGCTCATTACATCCCCTTTCCCTGTCAGCAGGGCTCATTATCCTCATCTGTGCTGCGCCCTGTAGACCAACCCTAAATGTCAGGATCTCCATTTTGCGTGTCAGGACGCACTGGGAGATGAAGAAACCTCCCACAAGGGTACGAAGTTGAGCAGAGGCCACAGAACTCCCAAGTGACACAACTAACAAGTGTCTGAGCTTGCAAGAGCTGTGCTCTCTCCCTGCCTTGTGCTGTTAGGATTGCCCTCCTCCGGCAGCCCCTCTGGAAAGAGAAGGGCAATCAAAGAGCCCGGAGTAGCCACCTGCAACTCATACATCCTTTAGCCCCATCAAGCTGTGGTTATACGCTGGAGGGGATAATAAAGGATGGCTACAATGCATGGGTTTTGCCTTCAAAAACGCACTAGGAAATAGCTTGCCCTAATGGCGCGAGTGGTCCAGCTTGGGGCAGGCGGGGGGGAACGAGAAGTCTCCAAAGCCTCAGTCTGCTTCTGCTCAGCTCCCATGGCGAAATGCAACTCGTGAGAGCCTCCCATGTCAGTCAAAACGCAACAAGATGGAGACGGGAGGGAAGCAAACCCTGGTGCCACTGCAGCATCATGCTGCGTGCTGTACTGCTGTGCTCTGGGGCTGGGGTACAACAAGGGACACCTCTTCAAGGTCTGTTTTCCCAGCCACTTCAGGCCGGGCACAGTAGTCCTGCACCCAGCAACCCGGCCAGGATGGGCAGCCAGCAGTTTCCATAACTTAAAAATCTTTGGCCTGATGAGAGCAACTTCTGGGTATGATCGCAGTAGTTTCTAAGCACATTTGAAACTTCTGGCAAGCTTCCATGTTAGCCCCTGTCTCTTTCTCTAGCTTCTTTCCAGTGCCAGGACCATCGGGAAAAGATACTCAAAAGCACGCAAGTCTTGCTGAAAAGCCCCATTTTCCAAGAGTGGCTTAGAGGCCAAGCTGTTACGTCAGCTGGGTTGGAAATCTTCAGTCTATCCTGCTTTCCATGGCATGAAACACTGGGGTGCAATTGCTTTTAAACAACACTATTTTCAAGAAACAAAACAGCGATGATTCCACCTGACAGTCTTTTCAGTGCTTCTGTGAGAAGGGCTAACTGAGCCAAGAAAGCATCCGAGAAGTCAAGCGATGCATTGTTGCAAATCTCCAGAAATAAAACAACACTGAGGGTCTGGCTTCTGGTAAAATGTGCATTTCTGCCACACTATTATTCCTTCCAAATCAGTTTTTACTAAGTGTCCCACATATGCCCTTTGCTCAAGCGACAGGATATCCTTCATTTGTCTGCACAAAGTGCAGATGAGACCTTCTTCGTGTTGTTTTCCAAGTCGGCTGATGGGAGGGTCAGCAGGGGCCAAAGCAGCTGCACCAAGTAAAGGAAAGGTAACCATGGCAACCCAAGTTATCTGCATCCTCCATATATTTCCTTCTCCCCACCCTACATCATATCTTTCCCACCCAAAACTCAAGCCGATACAGCCAGTGACCAGCTGGCAGGATGGGGACTGTGGAAGGGTCTCCTGCACCCAATGTGTCTTGCCGTGTTTCGGGACTCACCACTGCAGGCTGAGGTCATCAGAAAGAGACTGAAAGTGTAGAGAGGGGTAACTTAAAAAAGACAGAGCTCTTCGCTACTGTAGATGGGGCGCTGGATATGTTGCCCTTGCTCCAGAGTTGCAGATTCATTGATGCTGCTCCTGGTTTTAGCTCTGAGCTGTAATCCTTCCACAGCAGCAACAGCTTCTCCGTCTGCACCCCACATCAAACCCAGCTACAGTTTTGGCCGGACTTTCCTGGGACTTGACAAATGCAACGCCTGCATTGGGACATCCATTTGCAAGAAATTCTTTAAAGAAGAAATAAGGTCAGAAACTCAGCACAGTAATTTTTAAAGCATTCTGCATAGTAACTTAAAAGTTGCCTGTTAGTATTTCCAAGTACTTTAATGAGAGACAATGCAAAGAATAACTTAGCACCCAGTTGCTATTACAGTGCCTAGTAACTTATTTAATTACTTTCTATAAGCTGCTGCTTTGTCTCTTTTCTCTTAAAGCCACACAAACATGATCAGATGTCAGCCCTGAATTATAATCTGAAAGTAAGAGTAAAAGGCATAACTTTTGGCATAAGGAGTGGCTCCAAAACAATTCAAGAGAGTGATGGGGGAAGGAAAGAGGGAAGGAAGAAATCAGTTTGTTAGATGTACTGGAAGCATTTTATTATGAGCAACTCAGTAAAGGTAAAGGCGGTTTAGCTTTATATGCTTCCAAAATACTATGTTAACTACAAACGTATAAACATGCTATATAATTTTGTACCAGGTGCAAGAACACAAATGTGCAGAATTTCACGTGCATGTTAACTAAGATCAAAAGCAGCCTAAACTTGCCTGAGGCACAAGGAATTTTGCACAATAGGTTTCTTATGCACTCAAAAATAGATAGGGCTAAATTATTAGTACACTTTTGGGAGGATTCTGTGAGAACTTGAAGGCAGAGGCAGAAATTGCCTCTGCCTCAAAGTCGATGAGACATATACTGTCCAAGTGGTCATCGATTGATCCAATCAGTTTTAGGCTGAAAAGCAGAGCATATCTGATGATGGCAGGGAAAATGTTGCCAGTGTATTTGAGGAGAAAGTTAAAGGCAGTGCTTGGCAGAGGAAGGGTTTATTTGGTCTGATAAGATTTATAGAGCCATATGCACTTTCTTTTATAGATATAAAAGCCTGGGGGACAAGAACTGATTATAGTAAAACTGTATTTTTAATGCTATAATGTAAGTAGTATAATATTGGACAAATCACCATTTCTATCTTAAACTATCCTATAAAATGTAGCATAGTAAAACCGTAATGGTTTGTCCGGGGTGGACTTGTGATACCAAACATTCATCCTTCACTTGCTGCTGTTGGAAAAAGGCAGCTCGTGGCTGTACTATGCCAGGGCACCCCTTGCTGTGGCACACTGGGAGTCCCAGCCATCATCACTTTGCTCTCTTGGCTTTCTGTCTCCCCCAGCTCGTGCCGACAGTAACACCAGGCCGTGCAGTAACTCAGGTGCAGCCGCACTGAGAAGGGCCAGGACAGCAGTGCTGGGTTTCTCCCAGCCCCGCGCAGACTCCTATCTCAAAAAAAAGCAGGATGGATTTGCAAACAGCATGTTCAAATGGCTGACATGGCTGCTGTGGGTCTGCAGGGGCTGGGGATGCGTTTGGGGTATGGCCTGCCCTACATTTTATTATCTGCAAGCGGGGTGGCACAGGGGCTGGCTCCTGCCTCCTGCAGGCCCTTCACCACTCGCCTGTACAGAGCTTTAGGGTGCTACCACAGGTACAAAGCAGCTCCCATGGGTGCAGCTTGTTGCAGGTGCACTGCCTCGGTTACTCCCGCTTATCCACTGGGGAGGCTGGGGCCATGCAGACTCCTTCACCCCTACCAAAAGTAGCAGTAGCCTTCTGCAGCAAGCATCTGCCTCTGGCTGCACTGGTGGGTGGGAGAGAGGTGCTATGTGAGGGTAGGCAGGAGGTCCCCACGCTGGCTTTCCTCAGGGGACGGAGGGAAAGGGGTGCGGGTGTGTATAGGGTCCAAGCGGGGTCTGGGAGTGCAGAGCAGCAAACGTGGGAGCATGATGCTTCTGCCTCAGGGAATGTAGAGGGGCTTCCTAAACCAGAGGTGCGGTTGGCTTCCCGCAGGCAGTGCAGCACACAAATAAATGATAATGTATAGCTCTGCTGAGAGCACTTTGGAAGGCGTAACTTTCAAAAATGTGTTCCTGAGCAGTCAGTCAGCTTCGGGCTTTTCTTTGCAGGGGTTAAACTTGTTCTCCCACTTGATTTCTTAAACAGCCAGGTTTTTTTTGGCAAGTGGAAGCTTAAACGGGGGAAATTTCAGTGGCGCTTATGCTCTTTGATCCACCCCCGTGTACCTTTTGACATGTTCACAAAGGTAGATGGCACTTTTTGCTTCTCTGTGTTAATCCTGATTGCTTCATCAATTTTCCATCATTTCCAGGAGCTGCAACATGCATTCAGACTTGACTAAGGAAGATGTGGGTTTTGTTCCCAGGATGGCTGGTGACACATCTTGTGCTCTAATGTTCTTTACTTCCCTTATCTTTGCCCAACTTTATCCATCTGTAAATGAGAATACCAAAGCCTGCCTACCGACAGACAGCAGCAGAAGTTTTCATAGAACATTAGATTTTAAAAACACTGTGAAACAGAGCTGACCAAAACTATTTGCAAAATTGTGCCAATACTGGCAATGAGTTTTGGCCAAAAGTAACGGGAAGGAAGTTTGGAAAACCTGGAATGCTTCAATTTGATGCTTTTCTTATATGGCATTTTTTTTTATTTTTGGTTTTAAGGCTTAACTTGTTAGATTTTCATCTTTAAAAAATGTAAAACTCCAAAGGCAAGCAAAATTATTTTGGCTGAAAAAAACAAAAACTTCATTTAATCCAGGAAAAAAAGAAAAACAAATTGGGTTTTCTTCAACATTTAGTTCTAGGTTGATCTAAAATCTGCAATTCGTGACTCAATTATTCACACAGATCTTACTGAAAGTCTTAATTAAAACGCATCCAGGTCCTTCGCTAAAAGGCTTCATACAAGAGTGAATTATTGTTACAGCACAACTTGATGATGAATCTTAAAAGTATCCAGCAAGTGTGCCAGGCCAATGCTGCGCTGCCCAGAAATGATGCCAAATACAGAATTGCTGCGGCCCATGCCGGGTTCCCAGGCCCACGTGGCTCTCCCCCGGGAGCTCTGCGGAGGAAATCACTCCATCCATGCTCAAACTAATGCTCAGCCCTGGATTTCACACATCCGTGCGCTGCCTTCATGTGGGAGGCGGTGCTTTCCTGGTATCTGCCTGACGTGAGCTCCCCTGAGCACACACCCTTGAGCCAAATCACAAGGCACATTTGTGCTTAACTAAAAAAAAAAACAAAAAAAAGAAGGAAGAAAGAAAGAAGAACCTAGCCCATAGCCATCTCTTCCCTGTACGTGCCTGGCACACTGCCCCTGCTTTGCCGATCAGGCACTGGGTGAGGTCGTGATGCACAACAAATCACAGTGAGGCATAGCAATTATTCTCTGCCCTTTAGGGCTAGCACAAAAACCAGACAACCCTCTTCCCCCCATTCCACCACCCCCCACACCCCACAACCCTCAAAAAAAAAAAAAAAAAAAAGCAAGGTGTTTATTTTCATGTCAGATGCCCTAATCATAGAGAAACTTCAGTTTCATATTGGGCAAAATGTCCAAATGAATGAAATGCCTGAACCCCCCACCTGCTCATGCAAGAGTCCAGGCTCCTCCAATTCTGGTCAGCCAGCATCTCTGTGGCAAACCTTTTGAAGGAGGCACGTGACTAGAGCTGGAAGCAAAGGCAGGGCAAGCACCAGCATTTCAGGGAGATAGGCTTTCCCTCCCCTGCACAGATCCATGGTGGGTAAGGGGAGAGAGGTGCTGCCTTCAAGAAGGGTCATGGGGACGACGATGGTCGGTCTCTGATTATGGAGTGTGGCTAGCGTCACTGAGCCAGTTATTTGCTTGAAATCAGCAGAAATTAATCCCCCCAAAATTTCTCTGTACTGATCAGCTTTCAGATTTTTCAATGTCTTTTCATCTAACTCCAGCTAGCTGATCCTGCAGAGAACCTCTTGCCTCTCCTGTTTCACTTCTGAGCTATCGGCTTTAATTTACGGTGGGATTAAATTAGAACGTGCTTTCTTACGCACTTGGGTAAGGAGGTTAGGGCAGGAGGTTTTAGAGGCAGCGAATGCATGACGTTGGCCAAACCAAAGGTCAGAGTTCAGCCGCCTTCCAAGAGCGGGTTACAGACATACTTACAAAATAGGCACCGTGCTCCTCAGCTCCTGCATGTGTGACAACGTCTGTGGGAAGGGCTGAGGGGGCTGCTGAAACAACAAAAAAATCACAGCCTAATTACCCAGCCCATATGCTCCCCTCCTGTTTCTGTGTAGGGGGAGCAACTCAATGCAAGATTTCCGTGGCTACAGCGGTGCCACACGCCCAGGGCACACGTCTCCCTGTCCCCCGCATCATACCCCAAACCCTGACGCTGCCTTGGGAAGTCACTCATGCCGGCTGCTAAAATACAGCCAGAGATGCTGGACCTGTTGACCCCAGTACTGAGTTAAAGCCACCACCTGAAAACAAAAGGTCTTTTTGATATTCCCAAATGCATTTATTGTCAGGAGGTTTTGTCATGCAGTGTCCCTTAAAGTGTTGAGCACTCCTTTTTTGGGGCCCTTTCTCTGGGATTAAGGAAATTCAAAACTCCAGGGATTCCCTGTGAAATGAAACCCTGCATCACTCTCCCTTCCCTCCCTCTGTTTAGGTGGCCCAAAAGACAGCATTTGAGCACTCCATTCCCTGCCCCATCGCACTATTCATGACAAGGGATGGTTTAAGCAGGAAGCAAAGATGGACATTTTTTTCCAGAGCACATTTCCTTGGCCGACGTCTTTGGCTGGTTCTCCTCACGCCAGCGCCCATGGCCACCTGCCTGTGGTCACTCAGCTTTTGCCGTGCCATGGCAACCGCGCTGGTACTGTAGGGTTGTCTTTGTGGCTTGTTAACCCGCTCTCCGTGGGGTTCTCGTTTTGGTTTGGCAGGTTTGACACCTGGCTTTCTTCTCATTTAAAGCTGCCCCCCAGCTACCTGCTCAGCTATTCGGGCAACTACACCGATGATGCCAAGAGCTGGCGGCTCGTCGATATCACCCGGCTGACCTCCAAGTACCGACACGACCGGGCTGACAAGCGCATCTGCACCTCCCTGCTGAAGACCAGGACCTGCAGCCTGGAACGCGCCCTGCGCCGCACACACCGCTTCCAGAAGTGGCTGAGGGCCAAGCGCCTCACCCCCGACCTGGTCCAGGTCTGTGCCCCACGGTCCCCATGCCCCCCACCAATGGGGGAGTGGGGAGCCCTAGAGGGGTTGCCATGTGGTTTTGGGGTGGAGGGAAAAGTGTCTGAAGGAGGTACAGGTGCAATTTGCCAAGTGGAGGGTCAGCTTAGACAATGGCTGGCTCTCTTCTTCTTGCCCTGGCTGGCAAAGGGGCAGCCCTGTGTCGCCCCAGCCAAGCCCACTGCCAGAGGGGAAAAGTAAAATGAGACCCTGATGGGAAGAAAAGGGCTGCAGCCCGCCCCCCCCCCTCCCCCCCCAGCCACAGGTAACCCCACGGTGCAGCCTGGCCAAGGCTGGGGCTCAGCCCCAGCAAGGAAGGCACCAGCTCCTGGCTCTTCATGCAGGCTGAGGCTGAAGGCTCATGGAAAGCCATAGCACCTGCTGGCTTCAGGCACGGGGATAACATAGGGACATGCACACAAACATGGCAACAGCTCGAGTGAGGATATTTCTGCTGGGTTTTTGACCGGGGTAGCTTGGACCACTCTGCTTGTGGCCGGCAGGGTGAGCAGCACAGGCAGTTGGAGCTAGAGCCTCGGTCCCTCACCCTCCTGTCATCTATAGCAAATGATCTCAGGCACGAAGAAGCACGCTGCCCTTTCTGTTGCAGTCCTGGTGTGTCACAGGCAAAGCCAGGACAGGCACGCGGGGGGTCGCTGTCACCAGACGGACAGGCGGCCTTGGCGTGCACAGACAGATATGCAGGCAGGGCCAGCGTGGCAGTGCGGGCAGGTTCCAGGGGAGGGATGGTGACAGAGCCCTGCTCATGCCAAGGGACGCCACAGGCAGCCAGGGACAGACAGCAGGCACACCAGTGTGTTTTGCAGCAGCTGGCTTGAGTCTGAGAGCAAAAGTCCTCTCCTCAAATGCACGCACATCCCCCCCACCTCATCCAAACAGCAGCATATCCACTGGCAAGGCGCAGGGGCCAGGGTACAGGCTGGATATATTCTAAACAAGACTCTGAGAGGCAAAGAAGGATTATTCCAGTACTTCTCCCCAGTTCCATGAGAGAAGTGGCTGTGAAAAAGTGACTTATTTTTTTTTCCTATAAAGGCAACTGTTTCCTCCTGCCCGCACGCTGCCACATCCACTCAGCTTTGCTGAGTGCTAAAGATATGCTGCTTTAGCTTTTCCACTTCTGTTACCCGCGGAGCCACACGCCCAAGGAAGGAGAGCGGGAGACCCCATGCTGCAGCAGCAGGAGCAGGAGCAGCACCAGGGCTTGTGCCTGAGCTGCTCCCAGAAGGACTGACTCCAGGTACTGACAGCCTCATATTGGAGGTTACCCTGAAGCCAGCGCCCTCCCAAGGGATGAGGTGCAGGATGACATGTGCTCTTTGGAGCTAAGCTATGCTGTACTTTGGCTAGTAACCTCGGGAGAAGGGGCAAATATGCATCTTTTCCACCCAGAGCATCCGTCACCTGAGCCTGTGGGCTGTGGGCAGGGGCATTTCCTCCCTCCCAGGGTGGCAGGGAGCAGCGTCCCAGGCACCTGCTGTCCATTGCTGTCCCCCAAGGCAGCATTGCAGGGGGCTGCGGGAGGGCAAGGCCGGATGTGAGGCATTGCTGGAGTGTCCAAGGAGTTTGTGCAAAACTGTGCTGCCCCCACGGCAGTGCTGTGAGAAACAGGAGTTGAGAGCTTAAAACTTCCATTTGCTGGGTGCAGAAGTAACTGGAGAAATGTAGCTCTGTGGTATCTCAGATCTGCTGCAAAGTGAAGTCATTAGCTGAGCCCAAATCCTTCTCCTTAAAAGGCTCTTGATGTGCTATACAGCTTTCCCTACCCTGTCCTTTCTGGAACTGAATCCCCAGATGAGCTGGCTGGATCGCACATGCATATGCATGTACATATGCATGCACACATACACATGCATGCACACACACAAACGCCCATGCAGCACCATGCAGAGGCACTGGCTGGAGCACCCTGGCATTGCACAGATTCAGTTTCTCCCAAGTGGTTGAATTTCCTCGTGCAGCAGCAGAAAGCTGAGCTGACTCTGGCTCCAGGGGTGAACCTGGGGGGACATGCCCAGGGCCATGCGACATTTCAGCAACCCTTGCAGTATTTTAGCTGGAGAGGGGGCAGGAGGTTTCAGAGAAGCCAAAACCTTTGCAGGGTGGCCTCAGGATTGCTCTGCTCATGTTTTCTTGGGGTTTTTTGTTCTGTAAATCGAGCAGGAAAACCTAACTGGGATATAAATCCTTTCTAACACAGAATAGAATTGAATACACAGAGGAGCATAGCAATCCAGAGGCCCTGGGTTCTACCCTCACCACCTCCAGATTTTGGCAGCAATCACTATGTAAGATCAGGCATGTGCTCTGCAAAATGAATGCTGGTCTCACGGTGGTCTGAATTGAAAAACACCCTTCAGCAACAATAATTCAGACATACGGTGTGTGTGAGTTTGCATGAGACCCAGCCCTGTTGTGTGGGCCACCACAGGTTACAGGGTGACCCTGCCCAAGCCATCCAACCCCACAGAGACATACATTGCTGCAAATGCTCACGTGCAGCACTGCTCTTCTGGCTGTTTTTTTGCCAACTCTCTCTTTTCAGAGGTGTTAACAGCACAATGCTGTTGATGCCTAACATGATGCCCCATCCCGTTTCACAAAGCTGTGGTCACCCAGCAGTGTCTGTACTCCCCTCCTGTAGCTTTTCCTATATAGCAGCACTGAGGAGAGCTAATGGGCTCAGGTAATTTTGTCTTATAGAGCAGAGAATTACAACACACCATAATGTGCTCAAATCAAAATGACAGACCATGAAGTAATGTTTTTTCTCTTTACACTGCCTGCCCTGCCTGACCCAACTATCAGCCGTGCTGCCTGCCACAGTGATTATTTCACCCACCACGATGAAAATCTTTATTGGATGCAGCAAAGTCTTCAGTGTTAAGATCCAGCCCGCCTCGGAGACACGCAGGATTTAGTTGAGGCTCAGCCTGCACAGTAGCCCCAGCCACCCACGGCTTCACCCAGCAGCTCATCACCTCAAACCATGCCATGTGCATTTCATGTTCAAGGGGAAGAACAACAAAAAAAGCAGGTTAGTTCCAGCACAGATTACCCACAGGGAAAATTTAAAGCCCTGTAAATTTACGAAACACAGCCTGGAAAATGCTGCAGGAAGACAAACAAAAGCAATACCAAGATGAAAAGCCAGCCATTTTCAGCCACTCTCTCCTAGATGGACTGTTTGAAACTGTTGACTGGCACCTCCGCCAGCCCCTGGCAGATGTGCCAGCACCGTGGTTACGTGGCCAGTGCATCCCTTTGCTCACAGTGCACAAGCAGCAGCTTTTGGATCTGGCAGATGATCCGTCCTAGGGAAGGACAGGCTTTACCAGGCTCCCAGAGCCACCTCTCAGACCTGCCGCCTCTTTGACCCTGCACCTCACCGTCAGAGACATCCTTCTGTAAACCTGCTGGCACCACCCGCACCTGACCCCCTGTGACAGGAGGACAATAGGGGTGATGCCTGCAATAGGGACCAGACTTGTGGCTTCACAGAGTGTCCCCAGTCTTTCTGTTTTGCAGGTAAACAAAACCCTTGGATTCAAACAGCCTGGAGATGCAGCTGCTTTGACACCTACATTCAAATATTTCCTCCTGGATCCCACTCCAGACCTGATTATTTGGTGAAGCTGCACTCAGGTGAAGGCAGATGTGGCAGGAGGCAGCTGTGCTCCTGAGCTGTGCCGTCCTTACTCGGGCTGGCTGAAGAGAAAGCAGAGTGAGGAAAAGTTGTCTTCCAGAGGTCGTCTTTACATCAGAGTGAAATCTGGGTGCATCCACGCTAGATGCGCACACATAAGCATACAAGGGTGTTAAACACATCATAATGGGCAGTAGGGAAAAAAATAATCACACCTGAATGTAGGTAGCCATTGCAGGAGCTACTCATTATTGGATATAAAAATGTGGAAATTTAATCAAAGTAAATAAGAAGGTTTCCACATCAATGACAAACAAAGCATCAGGCTGTCTGCCAACTCATACTGCAAAGGGCTTTGGATATTGTGAAAAAAATCAGTATCTCTCGTGTATCAAGTATGTGTTCTTCAGATTATTCTTCCATCTACATCTTTTTGTCTGTTTTACGGCTTCAGCTCTTGTTCTGCTGTAGAGATGTCAGAAGGGGAGGCCTTGCTCTGCCGAAACACTTGAGCAGGTGCTGAACTTTGTACATTTGAATAGCACTGGCCCCACTCTCCAGCCCTGGTGAATGTGCCTTCATTAAAGCATAGGAAGCTGCACTGATGGTTGATATAAATGTGGCAGCACCCAGCCCTGCTCCTCTGCTCCTACACCATTGCTGGTGTGCCTGGAACGATTCCCCAGAAAACGAGCAGACCTGACCACTGTGTGCCCACGTCCATGTCTGTCTTAACAGGATGAGCTCTGACCTTGGAAGAAATCCTAATTACAACTTTCACACATTCTCTGCCACCATGGTTTCTCTTCCGTCTGTATACTCCTAAGGGTCTCAGCTTTTGCAAACTCCTGGAGGCAGCAAGGCTTTCTAACTTTGGCTGCAAATAATTGCATATGCACTGAGCTGCCAGATACTTTCTCCACCTTTTGTCTCTAACACAGCTCTGTTCTCCTCAGTTTTTCTCACTTCTCCTCCAAAGGGAAAGTGATAGAGTCAGCCACAACACGCCTGCAAGCACTGCGAGACAGAAATCCATAACCATCACTTCCTTCCCCTCCTTCTATGGTTTTAGATAATTAGGTCAAAAAATACTTCCTTCATAAGGCTACACCAGAGGACAGAAGTGTATGAAGACTTGTAACTAGAATTATTTTTGATGAATTCTTTTATTCTCTTGGGGAAAAAAACAAAAACCAAAACCAAAACATCGTGAAACAACACTGCAGTCTCAGTTGAGTTTTTCAGGTAGCTTTGACCAGTTATTGGCATTTAAGGCTTGTTTCATGAAACCAGTGCCCAAGGAATGGGTGGTTGGGACCCCACTGAGGTTGGCAGGGAGGCAGGGAAGGAGACGTGGAAGGTCTGATCCCTCCTTTCTACTTCTGACCAGCAGAACAGCACACTCCTCCTTTCCTTGTTGGTAACTTTCTTTGTCATGGCTGGGTAATAAGTGTTTTATGCCAAATGAACAGCTTGCACAAGACAGGTTGAGAGAGCCCTACCTAGAGTTACCAAATGATTTGGGGAGATCCTCAGTCATACCTTTGCTCTCAGCATGAAGATTGGCAGGGAGCAATGCAAGCTCCAGTGCCATTTCCTCTGAAGCACATCTCCCAGCCGTTGCATTGTAAAGAAAGCTCAAAAAAGTAAATCTGGCTACTGGCATTTGGAAGAAAAAGTCTTAGCAAAAACATAATTCCCTTCCCCAGGAAAGGCACAGTAGGGCAGCACTTCTGTGCCACTATGGGCAACTCTCAATATATCTGCTTTCCTTAGCTATTAATGAAGACTGACTTCAAAACAAAGGCCTTTTTCGACTACTCAGGTATAAATTCCTCTGCCCTTTGTCCCAGCCATAGATTGCTTGTGCAATTTTAAAAGCTAAACCTCCAAATCTGAAAGGTGAAATACAGTGATGGTTGACTCCATTAGCCCAACAATTCTTTATTTGTTGCTGGTATTTACAAAATATAGGCACAGGCTGTTGTTTTTGATAGTTAATGAACAAGTTTATAAGAGAAAAAATATATCCTGCGCTTGTACCCGCATACAGTGTTTATTTACACTTTCAAAGCATGTTTACTGACCTTAACAAATAGTATTTCCAAGAACGCTGCTCACAGGCTAAGCAAATAGGGAAGTGAAGACATTATTTAATGAGTGGAGTGACTCACTGGCTTAACAGCAGGGAGGCCCCCACCAGCGAGTCGGGATGCCAGGGCTGGAAGCCTGGGCAGAGGGAGGAGGCCTCCTGGTGCAGAGCAACGTGGTACCATGCAGTCGGGAGGAGATGAGGTTTGCAGCGTCCATGGCTCTGCCACTAAGACTGATTGCCATTTTGGAAGCCTGAGCTGTGAACAGGCATTTTTGGATGGCACCGTTTTTATTTCCTAGGAGGGGGTTTGCTGTAGGCATGCCCTCATGTGTCTGTACCCATCAGCAGCTGTGTCATCGGGGGCAGAGGTGCAGTAGGCAGAGCACAGAGGTGCCCGTAACCCCAGCGCTGGCCAAGAACATCGCAACATCTCAGCCTGGAAAATAAACATCTTTGTCATGTCTTCCCCTCTCTCCAGGGCCTGTCTAGCCCCATGCTGCGCTGCCCGTCCCAGCGGCTCCTGGACAGGATAGTGCGGCGCTACGCTGAGGTGCCAGACGCTGGCAGCATCTACATGGACCACCTCACCGATCGGGACAAACTGCGCCTGTTGTACACCCTGTCAGTAAATTCACACCCCATCTTGTTACAGGTACATAGCACCTTACCCTGGCTTGAAATGCCACCCCGCAGCCCCCCTGCAAGCAAACCCTCACATGGGATGTGCGCCAGCCCCAAGCTGAGGAGTAGTCCCAGCCTTGGCCTTTGGCAAGCTTCCTAGCCCTCATGAAGTGTGTTTTTTCTGTGGGGCTGGGTGGCTGAAGACAGGCAGACTTGTGCTGTTCTCCTTGCATCAGCCTGTGAAGTTGTGGAGAGACATGGATACCCAGCCCCTTAAATAAATCAGAACCCTGGTGGGTTATTGCACTAGCACGCTGTGAAAGCCAGGGTTTTACACATCCCTGGTGTATGTACTACGTTTGCATTGCTAATATATTATTCAAAATCACAGCCTCTTTAGAAAAGAGAAAGAGCATGCCTTAGTGTGGGAGGACCAAGACACAGAGTTGAGGTTGAACGTGGACTTGAGGAGCACTGATTTGCCAGGCTCCATATGCCACCACTGATAACTAGCTCCATGCCATAGTGCAGTTTTGCAGAGGCATTTGGTGGAATCCCAAATACAACTGAGCCCTGAGTTTGAAGGCAGAGAGCTGGGAGGCTTCGCATCCCTCCTCTAGCACCTGACTCCTCTTTTTCCTTACACATGTTCCTTTGGGAGTAGCCTCACCCTTCCACCACCACCGTCCCACCTTTATCACAGAATCATAGAATCATTCTGGTTGGAAGAGACCCTCAAGATCATTGAGTCCAACCATAGTCTAACTCTAGCACTAAACCATGTCCCTAAGAACCTCTTCTATACACTTTTTAAACACCTCCAGGGATGGTGACTCCACCACTTGCCCGGGCAGCCTGTTCCAGGGCTTCAGAACTCTTTCCACGAAGAATTTTTTCCTAATATACAATCTAAACCTCCCCTGGTGCAACTTGAGGCCATTTCCTCTTGTCCTGTCACTTGTTACTTGGGAGAAGGGACCAACACCCTCCATGCTACGACCTCCTTTCAGGTAGTTGTAGAGAGCCATAAGGTCTCCCCTCAGCCTCCTGTTCTCATTGTTGTTACCTCCAGCCCTTTGACATACCATGAAGAAGAGAGGCAGAATCTGTCTCCTGCCCCAGGAGAGGGGACTGCACAGGGCTCTGCCAAGGCCCATGGAGGGGGAATGGTGCTCATGCTCTGGGAGTCTCCCAAGGGTCATTCAGCCACCCTGACCACAGCTCACTGAGGCATGAGAGTTTGTCTCTCTGCACTGTAAAGATACGGGAATGCAGCTTAAACAGGTGAGAAAAATATGCTGAAGAGAAATGGCTTGATTTTACACGGGTGTCCAAAACACCTTTACAGCAGAAGGATGAAGCAACCTTAAACATGAAACTGGATGAGTTCATAACTCTGCCTTGCCAGGGTCAGTGGTGCTGGGTGCTGGGGAGATAGACAAGTTATATTGTGAATGGCAGAAAGCTTTGTGTTGGCACAGCTCAGCGGTCATGAGGTTTGTTTTCCAGATGGGATAACTGCCGTACTGGCACAAGCTGCAGTGATATGGGGAACCCAGCCCAGGCGTCCCCAATGTAGCAGACAGACAGCACTTCTGTCCCTCAGACTGCAAAGTCTCTTACAAAATGGCCAGGCAGTTCTTATGAATTAGTGAAAACTGTTTTAGCCCCACCTCACCTCCAAGTCCTGACTTCAGCTATGCAGTGCTCATGAGAGACACATCAAAGGCTCCATAAAGACACCTAGAATTATCTCTTCTGTGCCTAAAATTTTCATGAATTTGAAACTTATCTTGGACTTTCTGGTGGAATAGATCTTGAAATATCAAATATTTCTTAATTTAAAAATAGGGGAGAAAAAACAGCAGCATAGCTGCTCCAGGAAGGACCAGCACTTTCCCTGGCTGCTGGAGAAGGCTGGGCTGTGGAAGGGTGGTGAGCTGCTTTAGAAAGCAAAACATGAGCTGACCAGAGCGCTTGAAAGTCCCTGAAGAGGGAGGTGGATCCATGGGCATGGTTTAGCGGCCAGAGGGCAGGGACAATCACCCCCATTTCCCCTTTTCCCGGCAGATCTTCCCCGACGTAGAGGGATGGCCCTTCCCGCGGTACCTGGGCTCCTGCGGGCGGCTGGTGGTCAGCGCCAGCACCCAGCCCCTGCGCGACTTCTTCGGCTCTGCTCCTGAGGTAGCTGCCGACCTGGCCCTCCAGCTCCTCGCCGTCCTCCGCTCCATGGGCAACAATGACCTCAACTATTTCTTCTACTTCACCCACGTGGATGGTGGCACCTTTGGCGTCTTCAGCAACGGGCATCTGTTTATCCGGGATGCTAGCACACTGGGGATTATCGACAAGGAGGAAGGTACTCGGCAGGCTCCAGGGCTGCGCTTCTGTCGCAGGAGGGCTCAGCAAGGGGAAGGTGACAGGAAATTTGTTTGTGGAGTCAGTGGTTTGGTGACCGACCATGGGCACTTATGTCCTGCCTGACTCCCTCTGTGGCTGACAGCAGCATTCAACATACACAGTGCTGAACGCTCACATTTGGAGTCTTCCTAAATCACCTCTTTTTAAAGTTTTGCCACACAAATGTCAATATATTCAATTAGAAATTTCAGAACTTCATTTATTTTAAGTATTGGGTCAAATCAGACTCTCTTCAGGTGCATTGATCACATTAACTAATAACCATTATTATAACAACACAATCTCCCTTTTGTCTTTTTCACATAAAATTATGTTCACTTTTCACAGGTTACATTGGTCTACCCCTGGAAGCAGAGCTAGTCAAAGACTATCCCACCAATAATTTAACAATCTTACTTTGAATGTTCAAATTTTCAAAAGGCCTTTGCTCATCTCATACATTCAGCTGAGTAGATCTCAAATATTTAGAAGCAGCTCTCAGAGAATTTTCCACTGGATTTCTTTTTCTTGTCCCAACAGCTATTGATGTTGACCTGAGTCCAGCTCGTTGAGCTGTTTTTGCAATTTAATGATTTTGGGTAACATGGAAAAATTATGAGTTTGACTATTTGCGGTAGTTTTTATAGGAACTCCACATTTTAGGTTAGTACTCCAGTTCTTCTTGTTCTTCTGCATCAGTTTGACTCGACAGACTCCTCTCCACTTCCTCTGTCAGGCACTTCTGCAGGGCTCTGTCTTTCAGAAAAATATACGTATTTCAGGAGAGAGAAAATTAGCCCATATGCAGCTACGGCACAGAGTACGCAGTGGTGAAAGGCAGCCGTATGCTTTAGATAGTGACAAGCCCCACATTAATACAGAGGTACAGACATATGTGATTACCCAAGATTTCACTACCGTGCTTCTAACAACTGGTTTAATTGTCTCTAACAGGGAGCCAGCTGATTGACGACCAGCAGGAATACAAAGATATATTTAGCTGTTTGACTGTGGACTGTCAGTCTGCCTTTGTGTCCTGTGACTCCATCGGAGAGAAGCACAGCCTTGTCATGGTGTGTCAGGAGCTTTTGCCTAAGCTGCTGAAGGGCAAATTCCTGCAACCTGTGCAAGGTCAGATAGACAGCTTCCTGCAGCGCTGCGCTGATGGCTTCACCGATGACCAGGGCGTCAACGAGGCAGTTGCAAAGCTCACAGAGCTCCTGAAGCCTCTTCGGTCTTGTGATTCCCGTTTTGCCTACCGCTACCCTGACTGCAAATACAGTGACAAATACTGATGGCTTTGGAGGAGGGGGTCCCCTGGGAAGGATGGGGATCGTGTCAGTGCCCTGCCAGCGCGGGAAGCAAGAAGGAATCAGGGTAGCTGGGAAGAGCTGCACCAAATCTGAGGCTTCCTCACAGGCAGAGGAAAAGGGAGCAGAGCACACATGAGATTTATTGTTTGTCTCCCAGAGATGCATTTGTCACAAGGAATGTCAGACATGATGTAAGATTTATGGATTATTAGCATTATCATGAGTGACAGGGGCTACAGGATTAATAAATCTTATTCACAAATTTTGGCCTTGGAGGAGTTTTCCACACTATCTGTTAAAAAAAGTCTCTGAAGGAGCATGCTCAAAACTAGCTAGATAGAAGAGCATTATTACCAAGAAAGTCTTTCTGATTGAGATCGTACAAATATAATGTGGAATGGATGGAAGCATTTATGACTTTCCTTGTGGGGATTTTTATATTATAGATAAACTGAACCACCGGATCAGATCCGTACCATCACCCCTCACAGATCACTTTTATAAAATATTTAAATTTTATTGCTTTTATGGCACACAGAAGAGAAAAACGCATTCAACAGCATTAAAAAGCTGAAAGGCCCTGTGTCTCTTGAGGCTCAAGTTCTCTAATCCCCAAATATAATTACTTTTAGTCTTTCCCAAGTTGATAGGCAGCAATTGGACAGTAACAAAGGTTCTTGTTTTAAGATCAGAAAAAACCCAGTTCTGGGATGTGATTGTCCAGTAGATACTTCCACACTTTTCTCTCTAAAGAAAACAGAAGGAACGATTTCCACAGAGCCATTTAAATGAGTAAATTACCTTAAGAGGAGAAAGAACACAGGCAGAGGATGAGAGATTTGCTTACCCTGAACCCAGTGAGACTTGCTGAAGACTCAGTACTCCAGTGTACATGCTGGGGCACCCTTGAGAGCTGGGACATCTAAGTCCTGACCAGTAAGAAGTGCAGCCATCCTCATCAGTTTGCCTTTCAAAGGAGGAATCAGCAAGCCAGTCCCCAAGGAGCCACTCAGGCACCTAAAATTTGGTGTGGTGTACTCTTTCTCTGCAGCACTGTTCACCTTGGGACTAGTTGCAGGTGCCTCATTTTGTGGGGGAAGGTTGCAAAAATTGCAGATTTGCAAAACACAACTTTCCAACCCAGCACCTGTCAGTCCCTGTCCCGTGTTCTCCCTGTGAGGCATCAGAGGTCCACACCAAACCTTCCTTGATGTCTAGGGGACCGACAGGCCTCACCTGGGTTTGGGGCTTTCTCCTGAGATCCAGGTGCATGGGAGTCACAGAGCAAATTTGACTGAGCTGAGTCAGAAACTAGACTTTCTGGATCTCCCATAAGTATTTTAATCACGGAAACAGTCTTCCTTTAGCCGTGGTTCAAAAACTAAATCAGTAACAGCATAAAAGCAGAAAAAGGTATGAGTGCATTTGCATTTTTTATCATTGTACAGAGTTACCCAGAGCAGGAATGCAAGTCAAGATTTTATGTTGGCTGCAGAGGGGCTCCGTGCACACAAAGCACCCGTCCTGGGGTCCACGGCAGGTTTTGCAGACAGATTAGGCACCCAAAGCCACACACACGTATCACACTGGGAAAATCTGCCCCAGGACATTCATTTTGCCTTTCCTCCTGGCATAAAGTATCAAGTGCACCTTTCACTTCTCAAGAATTAGAAACACTGAAAATAATTTGTAGGTAAATTTAGCTCCAGGCCCAGATGGTTCAACAGCAAAAATGTTTAAATATACAGCCTAAGCTATGGCTGCAGCCCTCTTTCCTGATTTCAGTCTATTTCTACATCATGGCTCTCTTCCAATAAGAAAAACATGTCCTTCTCTGCGATCCACAAGGCTGACTAACAATCTGTTTTCAACAGTTTTTCTTGAATGTGTCTGCATCTCCGACCTCTCGGTCTGTGATTTTACCTGGTAGCCGGGTGTTATCCCTGGGTCCCTTCCTCTCCAGCCAGTCCCCACCATGGTGCCAAGTGTCGGCTGCTTCACATGGGGCTGGAGGGAGCTCCTGGTTCACCACCGATCTTGCTGGGATCAGTGGTGAGGTGCTGCCCACCCTGGGCTGCCAGTGTCCTCGCCTTCTTCACGCGGCCCTAACTAAAAACACACACTGCAAAATACCCCAAAAGCACTAAGGTGAAGAGCTGGCCTGGTCCGCTCCAGCAGAGATGATTTACAAGCCACACGTCTGTGGAGAGGTCCTCACAGCTGCTCCATGAGTCAGGCTGGCCTCTGATTCCAGGTTCTTTGGTTTTGCCATGGCTTGACTTGCCTTGAAAGGAGGAGCAGCCTTTGCTACTGGGTTCCACAGCGCATTCACTCCTCTCCTGCTCTCCCAGGTGTCCTGGGCTTTTGTGTTTTTTTCACCACACACATTTTCCTTTTGCAAATGAGCCTTTAATGCTCTGCACAGCTCAGTGCAAAATGTCTCCTGGGCAGCAGAGCATCTCTCTGCTGTCAAACCAGCCCAGGGAAATGCAGAGGGGATGGATGTGAACTGCACCTGAGAGAACAGCAGCAGCAAACCCAGATCTCTCAGGTCTAATCTGGCATCAGGCAAAAGCGCTAAGAGGTGTCACATGGGCTTTTGCTGAGCCCTGATCCTAATGTGGGCTGTAATCATGATCCTAAAATGCTGGGTGTAAAAATGGAAGAACCATGGTCTTCCACTGCTACTGGACTCAGTTGGCAAGACTGCAGCAGAAGTCTTGAAGCACATTGCATCTATTTTTACACAGCTTGATTCAAAGTTGCTGAAACTGAGAAGAGTCTCCCCACTGCCTTCAATAGATTTTGATATGAATTAAAAGAAAAAACCCAAAAAAATGATTAAAAATAACAGAATCATGGATTTAAAAACTACTAAAGTGTTGGGAGCTGTGTTCACCACCAGTTTCTCTTCAGACATCGATTACAAAGGCCAGGTTCATGCAAGACTGCAACTAATATACCAGCCATAAAATCAGTCCATGGCTCAGAGAAAAATAATTTTCCTAAACTAAATCTCATTTCCCTATATTTCCATGGCTTTTTTTTTTTTTCATCGCCAATTTTTTCTCTTAATGTTTTCCTTTTTCTTGGCAGTCAGGCCCTGGAATTAGTGCCCACCCTCTCTGCCAGCTCCAGTCAAGCCATGAAATGCTAGTAGGCCAAGCTCCAAAAGGATGTGAAATTAATTTATAAATGGCAATTATTTTAAACCTAATCCTTCCCAAAAGAACTCTCGAGTAATTTTTTCCTCTCTGCGTTCAAGTTATTTCTGATGGTGGCTTTGTGTGAGCATTTGCAAACTGTTTCTGGTAACAACTTGAATGTTTCCGCAGCAGGACAAGAATGGCAGGAGAAGTCTTCCACCAGTCTCACAGTCAGCCTCAGAGCTTCCTTTATTTGTTGGTAGTTTGCCTCTGTGTCCAGCTGTTTATCAGGTGTCACACACTTTAAAGTTTTCATGTCAGGAAGTTTGTAAAGCTGTATTTTTTGCCATACTTTGTCTAGCAGTGTATTTTAACACTGTTGTGAATCAGGAGATGAGGGCTGCGTGTGGGCAGCCCTTAGCAAGTGACAGCCACAGTTTCACCCAGCGTAGTTCACCACTCCCCTACATACCATCCTGAGCCAGTGCCTTCACACGTTCTGACACGTCCCGACCAGCGCCCATGACAGGGACGTCCAAAGGGAAGGTGGTGTGGTGTGTTTTACCAGGAAAAACCACACAGGTATTTGAAGTCAAGGTGTCTGGTAACATGCAGGGCACCCCACAACCTTCTATCAGGGATACTTCTGTTATGATCAGTCCTGGGTGGATTGGAGGTTTCCCACTCCATAGCTTCTGTGAGTGATAATTTATTGCCCCACTTTGCACACACACACACATACACACGCTCCACCAGCTTCCTACAAGGGGCTATCCAGAAAACTTTGTGGTGTTTTGGAGAATTTAGGATCAGTGCTCAACAGCTCCATCCACAGGAACAGCCAGATGAACAGATTTCATGCATCTTTCCAGCAAGCTCAGCTAGCAACAGTTGTTTGTATTTGGCTTCTGGTTTTCTGAGACTTTAGGATGCGCTTGGATCTCATTTGCCAATTACTCTCTACAGTCAGCTGCTCTAGCTACTTGATTCCTAATTCTTCCTAAGTTAAGCCTCAGCTTCTCCCATTATCTTGAAAGTAGAGCTTTAACAAAAATATTCAATGTCACGAGATGTTATGAAATCAGGAGAGCCAGCACCACAGTATTCTGAATTGGTTCACCAAGATACATTAGTTTGATTCACAGGTGAATCTAGCTGCTACTGTACCGTCTATTTCTCTAATTCAGTGCTGAAAGGAGCTTGGTAGCCATCCTGAAATTAAAAAGAAACAAAGATTAATTTCAGAGAAAGGAAAATAAAATTAAAATGGCTACTCATGGCAAGACCATTGGATGGTTGGGGGAGGTGTGCACAGTTTCTTCCTTATGGATTACTAAAAGCAGCCAAGCTCATCTGCTGTCCTCTGTATGAGGATGGTCTTGGCTGGAGGGTGTGGGTGAGTTTTTAGCACTGGTCCTCAAGGAAGATTTGAACAATTGACAAAAGACCCCCAAGGAAGGGTGAGGATTTTTCTGGACCCTGAGGTCTGGAAAAATGAAGAGAGAGGAAAGGACAGAGGGAAAGCTAGGGAAGGACACCTGGTAAAAATCTTCAAACAATTTTTAAAAAGCAATAAAAGGATGGGAATAAGCTGTTCTGCATTTCAGTGGTGGACAGGAGTGTGAGCTTATGTGGTAGTGGGCTGGATGCATCACAGTAAGAACAGCACAGAAATGGATATAGGAGCTGCAGGCTCTCCACCACTGGGACAACTGAAGGAAGAACAATGTGGCTGCACATGGCATTGTACCGGGAAGTAGGCTGGCCCTGAGACCACCAGAGATCCTTCCTCATGCAGAGAGTGGCCTTTGAGGTGGCAAGACCTCCTCATCTTAGTTACCTCTAACACGTGTGATGAGCCCTTAAAAGCTGTGGTACACACATCTCGCATGGAGACAAGACCTCCTAAAAGATGAGATGTTAGAGGGGGCTGTTTGTTGGCTGAATCCAGAAAAGAAAATAGTGGGATTACCCATCTGTGCATTACCCACCAGAAGGGAAGGGGCAGCAGCAGTAAGAAGTTTTCTAATTGAAAAAAGAAACCCTGTGTTTCTGGCATAGTTTTACTTGCTCGTTTTTTCATTTTTGCTCTGGAGCAATGAGAGGAAGTTTCCCATTCTTCACAGGTCTCCAGCTGGAGCTGAAGAATGCTGCCTGCACTGTAAAGTTGCCCCCACTGCTGTTGGCACTCCTTACTCATGCCCCAAGGGCCATCAACATCCCACCACTGAGTTTCTCACCTCTCTCTGCCACCAGCCTGGGATGGGGCTGGCTACACCATCCCTAGCCCTCTCCTAACCTTTGGGAGGAACAAGAAGGCAAATGTTTCCTTAATGGGAAACGGATAATGATGACCTGCAGGAGCCAGACATCATCGTTCACCTCTACTGACTCCTCATGTAGCACCTCTCAAAGTCCAAGCCCCCCAGCTCTTTAAGGATCAACTGCCTGGGATTAGTGGGATTTTTTAAGACAAAGCTCTGTTCCTCACAACTTAGAGCATAAATGGCAATAGTTAGTCCAAACTTTCCTGGTGTTCGAAAGAACAAGAACACATCAGGCACTCCCCTGGGGACATGGAGCTTTAAGAGAACAGGTTTGTCAGGCTTTACAGTCATAGAATCATCATAGAATCATAGAATGCTAAGTAATGGAAGGGACCTCAAAAGATCATCTAGTCCAATCCTCCTGTCGGAGCAGGAACACCTAGATGAGGCTACACAGGAAGGTGTCCAGGTGGGTTTTGAATGTCTCCAGAGTAGGAGACTCCACAACCTCACTGGGCAGCCTGTTCCAGTGCTCTTGTCACCCTCACTGAGAAGAAGTGTCTTCTCAAATTTAAGTGGAACATCTTATGTTCCAGTTTGAACCCATTATCCCTTGTCCTGCCATTGGCTGTCACCAAGAAGAGCCTGGCTCCATCCTCGTGACACTCACCCTTTGTATATTTGTAAACATTAATAAGGTCACCTCTCAGTCTCCTCTTCTCCAAACTAAAGAGACCCAGCTCCCTCAGCCTTTCCTCATAAGGGAGATGCTCCACTCTCTTCATCATCTTCGTTGCCCTACGCTGGACCTTCTCCAGCAGTTCCCTGTCCTTCTTGAACTGAGGGGCCCAGAACTGGGCACAATATTCCAGGTGTGGTCTCATCAGGGCAGAGTAAATGGGAAGGAGAACCTCTCTCGACCTACTAACCACCCCTCCTTGTAATACACCCCAGAATACCATTGGCCTTCCTGGCCACAAGGGCACAGTGCTGGCTCACGGTCATCCTGCTGTCCACCAGGACCCCCAGGTCCCTTTCCCCTACACTGCTCTCCAACAGGTCATTCCCCAACTTATACTGGAACCTGGGGTTGTTCCTGCCCAGATTCAAGACTCTACACTTTCCTTTGTTATATTTCATTAAATTTTTCCTTGCCCAACTCTCCAGCCTGTCCAGGTCTCGCTGGATGGCAGCACAGCCTTCTGGCGTGTCAGCCACTCCTCCCAGCTTGGTGTCATCAGCAAACTTGCTGATAGTGCACTCTATTCCCTCATCGAAGTCATTGATGAATATATTGAATAATACCGACCCCAGTACTGACCCTTGAATCACTCCACTAGATACAGGCCTCCAACTGGACTCTGCCTCATTGACCATGACTCTCTGGCTTCTTCCCTTCAGCCAGTTCACAGTCCATCTCACTACCTGATCGTCCAGACCACACTTCCTCAGTTTAGCTGTGAGAATGCTGTCCTATAGTAATACTCAGCAAGGATGCATATAGCTACAAACCCTTGTCTTAAACAGTTCACTTGCTACATTACATGTAAAGATAGCTTTTTAGACTAACTCCCACGGAAGTGTCAGGTAAGGTTCAGCGTATTATGTGTTTTAAAAGGAACTTGTCAGTCATGCAGGATTTTTTTTTTTCCCCTTTCAAAATTTAAATATTCAGTTGAATAAAGGCTTGTCAAATTCAATCCTCTAGTGATGTCTTAAAATAGTGGTTTTTTCCTGCTCTGAAAAAATAATCAAGTCACTAGGAATAATTGAAGAATTTTCACAAGGATGAAAACCTCCCTCTGTATCCTTGGCACAGGAAGAGCAAAAATTAAGTTCACTTTGGAGTTTTTGCTCCACCCTGGTTGGAGCAGCTGTAAATATTTACTCTTTTTTTTTTTTCCCCTCACCATTTCAAGCTGGAGATGGAGAAAAGAAAGTGCCCTTATATATGTTTGCACTATTTCTATTAGCAAAACAAAGCAGGGATTTGTGTACAGTTGAGGTACTGCTGAAGGACTGGAGGAGAAAGGTGATGCAAGAATGCTGCTACTTTGGGTAAGTGCTGTGATTAAACATCTCTTTTCCCAGTGAGGCCACCTGTCACCATTTCAGATGTCCCCAAAGAGAGTCACTGCGTTGCCACTGGTGTTTGGAAATGGAGATCCCTTCAGCAGGTGGCCAAGAGATGGAAAAGGTTGTCTGGGTTTCAGGAAACTATTTATTCTTTCCCATTTCCACTCATAATGCTTCTTGCTGTGCCTGCCCCCTTCCACCAGAGAGGGGGACCCCACGGGGCACCCGTGAAGGCTGCACAGGGTTAAGTCTGCCAGGTGCCAAAGGACCACAGCAGCCCCCCATGAGCAAGGCCAGGGGTGATGCTCAGGGCCTTTCCATCTCATGTCTGTGTTGCCTGGGGACAAACGGTGACAGGGTGTTCTCTTTGTGTCTACAAGGATGTGAAAGAAAAAAGCTGTGTGGGAAGCACTTTTGTTGAATTCTGTGAGCAAAATGACCAGAAAATCTAACAAGCAGCTATTGACTTGCTTTATCAATATGCTTTGAGAAAGGCTTTCCAAAGCTAAGCTCTTTGACTATTTTTCTTTTTTCCTTTTCCCCAACAGTAGCATTGTGGTTGCCGACTGACTATTCCGCTTGACAAGAGGGAACATCTGTCTGCAGAGAGAGCAGGGAAGGGCTGGCCAAGCAGTGATGAACTTTATGGTTGCATGTCCCTAGGTAGGAGCCAAGCAGAGCTTTCTAAAAATACAGCTTTTGCATGACTGAAGGATTATATGTACAGCAATATAATGTTACCAGGCAAGGAGTAGCTTCTGAATGGAGGCCATGAGTACAAATATGACTTGAGGTTCCACCAAAAAATATATGTATTTACCTAAAAAAACCCTCTAACCCCTCAGCACTGGCAAATCAAGGAGGAAGTATAAAAGGCCAAAAGCTATGGAAACAACCAAGACTTATTCTAACTTGACCAGAGTCTTTAAAAGACTGTCTTCCCTAGAGACATCTGTCTTCATGGGATTTTGTGAGAAGGATTGTTGATAAAGTTGACAGAAACACAGACTCTCAGTATTACAGAAGCAAAAATTAAGAATTACTGGAAAAGCTGTGAATACCAAGTCCCTCTTTTCCCTGCTGTTGACTTGGATCTGTGAGCACACCCATTCCTGCTCTGAGACACCAGCCAGCTTCTCCTGGCACAGGTGGGGGCAGAGGCCATAGGTGCAGCCCCCTAACTCACCTGCTGCTGCCAGACGAGGACAGAGGGATGCTACATGCCAGACGAGTGAACTCATCCAGAGGCGGGACTGTAGAGGCCGGGTTTGCAGGTTGCAAGGACAACTCTGAGGTACTTCATGGCTTCACTTCTTAACCTATATATGGAGCCCAACAGGAAAGCCCCATCTGCTGTGATGTCTGCCCAAGTTTTTCTTGAAGAACCCTGCAACACTGGGATCTGTTCAAAGACACTACATTAGAAGTTAAGAGTAAACGTGTAGCAACAATAAACAAAAAAAATACATACACGCATACCCCAGGTGGCTAAACAGCACCACAGTGGAGCAATTCAAAGCAAACAGACACCCTTCAAAAAGGAGGAATCAAATGCAGAAATTAGGCAAATTAGATGCAAGACTATAATAAGGCAGCCCCAGAAGAGAAATCCTAGGAGCTACTTGTTAACAGCGTGGAGGTTGACAATAAACCCTTTCTCAAACACACCAGAGGCAGAAAGCCTGCCAGGAGAGCTGCTGTGGCCAGCAGGCAATCTTAGCGCAAGGAAGCCCAATAAATTAATAAATCAGTATTTTGCAGTGATGTTCACAGGCAGTGTCTCAAAGAAGAAATAGGGATAATATTAAGTGAATCTGTTAAGAGCAAAATCAGGTAAAATCTACCCAGTCTCCCCATTTGTCAGGGTAAGGAGTCTATACACGAGGGATGATGGGGGGTTGTCCACCTCACCTCAACTGAGACTTCGATGCTGCTCTGTAGAAAAGCTGGCAAATAATGGGTCTAGCAGAAATATTACCCAGTGGGTGTGAGTGAGGAACCCTGCTCAGGGTGTGTACAACTCAGTTAAAGGCAATTACTCATCATGGGGAACAAAACGGGAGCAGAACAGGGACTTCAGCGAGCTCAGCCTGGCAAGGGAGCCTGGAAAGAGTTGGGTTTTCAGTACAGCGCAGAGGAAGACAGGATGAGGAGCAATGGGCACAGACTGAAACACATAAAGTTCCATCTGAATATGAGGAGAAACTTCTCAGTGAGGGTTCCAGAGCACTGGAACAGGCTGCCCAGAGGTTGTGGAGTCTCCTTCTCTGGAAACTTTCAAACCCGCCTGGACACGTTCCTGTGTGATCTGCTCTGAGTGAACCTGCTTTAGCAGGTGGGTTGGACTAGATGATCTACAGAGGTCCCTTCCAACCACAACTATTCTGTGATTCTGTGACAACCAGATGGGCACAGGAGTGGGAGGAATTTCCCAGGGGGGCTCAGCCTTGCAAGGCATAATGAGCCTGAAGAGAAGTGACTCCAGAGGAAATCCCTATGTCAGGGTTTTAGGGTAATGATAGCAGGAGGACACAACAGGAGAAAGATCCATCTTCATCTTGTTTCTTACATTGCTCCCCAAACATAGCACCAGAGATGTGGCCCAATGAGGCAGCCCAAGTGAATTCCAAACATCATAGGAACAGCTGGGAACAAGGGCTGGGGGTCCTGGGGCGACAACCCAGCCTGTGGCCAGGGGCCCATTACTGATGACCATGGCAACATCTTCCTCAGTGGAAAAGGAGTCTTTAGCTTTGCAATGTCCATAAAATGAAATATGTGAATAATTCATCAATATTTATGGATAAAGTTATTGCAACATAGCTACTAATGATTCACTGTCTTCTCAAGGAAACATCCTAATTTTCCACTGATACCTCCTTTTGGATTACAAGACAAAACAAACAAACAAAAACCAACCAACAACCAACCACATACACACACACAAAACCCACAATGTGAAGGAAATTAGCTTAACCCGATGCAGGGAAACCATCTTAACAGCTTTCAGTGGCTGTACATGAATCAATACAAGTTTCTCTCATCTCATGTGTTCAAGATGGTCCAAGAGACCTGATCTTTGATTGCTTTTTAGAGTTTGGAAGCCTCGAGCTAGGAGGACTTGCTTTCCTCCCAGGTGAAACCTGGCAGCTCAGGAACCCGTCCCTCCTCCCATCCCCTCATGTCCTTCTTGGGTTTTTTTGAGAGATTAACGACCATGATCATGCTCTCATGACATCTTACCCAAAACAGCTTCATCTATAGCTGTAAGATTTCTTTTTCTGCTCACCATCCTCACTCCTTTACCTTTACTAGAGTTGAGTAATTTCTCCAGGACTACAGCAGAGACTCCAGCCTCCTTGTTAAGGAGCAATTACTCATTCCAGAAACAGAGACCCTTGTGTTTTCTGAACTGAAATGCAAGAGGACTTTGATGAGCACCCAGTGGTGCTCCCCCAGCTCTGCCCTGGGGGCAAGCAGCTGGGGAGGAAGACACCTTTCCCCATCCTGATGTGAAGTGTAGCTACCACCCTGTTTGCTCTCAGGGGATGTCTCTGCTGCCAGGTCACTGTTCTCCCCCAGGCTGCAGCTGCAGAGGAGCCCTGCCTGGGCATCAGCTGGACCTGGGCTGCTTTGGCAGCCTGGAGGAGAGAAGAGAAAATATTTCCTAGAAGGCATTGCAGCTGGAGAGGTGCCTTGGGGAAAAGCTTCCTCTGACTGTGCTCCAGAGGAGGGGAAAGTGGATTGCAAAGAGAAGAATTAGGGAAAGGTCATTATCACCCAAACTGCTGGGTCCCCCAATTCTAACTTAATTAAGGGAACATGGTGGGGCAAAGGACCTTGCGGTGTGAGGTGCTGTGCTGCTGCTGGTGCCATCCCATGTCAGATGAGAGAAACTCTGCTTGGGGAAACTTTCCATTCAAGCAGATACAACAAATACGGTACAGGAGGCAGAAACTGTGAAGGACGTTTCAATGCAAAAAATGCAAATGCAACTCTTTCTAGTCCATTTCCTATTAACTGGATCACACTTTCCTTCCCCTGCTGACCTGATAACCACTGCAGACCTGAGGAGAAAGGACCATAATAAAATAATATCACGTCCAACATATCTCCTGTCTCATGGCCCTTTTCCAAGCCCCCTGGAAGCAGGAGGTGCTTCTGCTTGCTGAGCTCAGAGTCCATCACCACACGTCAACCGTGCATCATTAAACTGAAAGACTTGCCACATGAAGTCAACTAAAACCAAGCTGAGGGCATAGGAGGAGCAAGTCAGGAGCACTCAGAGATGATCAGCAAGAGGAGGGAGACGCTCTCTGATGTGGGGAGGATGCCTTGGGCAGGGGAGCATGGTGCAAGGGGGCAGGAAGCCCAGCCTGGTGTGGGCAGGCAGCAGACTGCCCTGGGGACAGTGCGCAGGCTGCAGCAGAGAGTGGGACACGCGACCATGCACATGTGTGTAGAAAGACGATACAGCTCCAGCTGCAGCAGCGAGGATGAAGCGTATAGATTTTCAGGTCAAAACTTGGGGCGTAAAGGATGGAGGCAGGGGAAGGAAAGATGCGACCCCTGCAGCAGGGAAGCGCTGACTGTAGTCAGATCATTTTAGTGTGGCAAGAGGCAAATGTGAGAAAACCAAAGAATCACAGAGTGATTCAAGTTAAACCAACATTCAAACTGGCATTTGTGTAATGGGGACTAAGGTGCAGGAGTGTTGGAGGGACATTAAGCCTCCAGAGTTTTTAAAACGTTAAGACACTTAATGCTTTCTCAGACGGCTCAAGTAAATGAGTCACCTTGCAAAAAGGCAAATAAACGCCTATTTAAAAAATAACTATTTTTCTTGTATGCTGCTGGATTTGCCATTGTTGGTGACAGTCACAGGTCTACATACAGTATTGAGCTAGTTGCTTTATTGTATCCTCTGGCCTGGAATATTCTCCTAATGCCAACTTGCTCCTCAAACCCAAATTCTTACTCCCTTTTGAGCATTAAATATACTGAAATAAAGTGATGAGCATGGCTGAGACACAAGGAGTGTGTCAACGCATAGAAAAGCTACACTAAGGATGCTCAGCAGTGAGAGCATGGAGATAAATGTAAAGAGAAGGTGACATATACTTTGAGAAGGAGCAATGAGCATAGCCACTAAAAAGCACCAAAATGAGCACATAAAGCATACAAGACATTCAAGAAGCAAAGAGAGTTGCCAGAATAGAGGAAAGAGGTTTTCTTCTACAGCAGATCGATAGCTTTCCAAAGTAACTGGAGGAGGAAGGAGGTGCAAAAAAGGACACAGTCCAGTGAGCAGCTCTCCCTCTCTATATAAGACTTTTTTATTTTCAGTGTTTCAAAACTTTTGAAAGCAGACACACCACCCAGATTCTGAAAACTGAGAAGAAATGCACTTCAATTCTCCTCAGCCATAGAAAACCCCACTTGCTTAACTTGCAGATCCACGGCTGCCCTGCATCCACTGCCCCTGCAGCATGTGAGCTCCCTGGGGCTTTCCTCTGGGGGCAGAAATACTGAACAGCAGTAACCACTGGCAAGGAGAAAAGGGAAAGGTGAAGCAAGATGCTCCATCCCTCTGTCCTCCTTCCCGGTGCCAAAATCTGCCAGCACAAACCTCCTTATCCCTTCCAAGACCCTTTCTCAGCAGAACTCATTTCCCCCACAGGTCTCCATGTTCCACATTTGCCTGGCAGCACCTATCGACACAGCCGATGGTGGGCAGCCAGCACCCCCGCTGCCCCCAGCACCCTCAGGGTGAGCTGCTGAGGAAGAGGAGGTGCTGGGGAGGGGACCAGCCTTTGCTGGAGCTCAGGGGCTGGGAACATTTCTGTGCTGGAAGCCAAATCGATTTTTCTAGCATGGCCTCTGCATTAATGCACAGCTTAGTGGTGCCCAGCATCACAACCCAAACATCTCACAGCTACAGCCCGGAGGGAATGAAGCTGTGGGCTGTGTTGGCAGGTCCTTGGGCTCTTACCTAGCAGGAGCCAGAGGGATGGGTGGGCTGGAGAAACACCAGACAGCCCTGAAATAGCCAGATCCTGCCGTGCACAGGGCAATCAAATACCTATTCAAACGCAGCAGCACTTCATTCATACGCTGCCCTACGTTCTCCCATCTTGTAACTGTGTAAATAAGCCGTAGACATCATTTTCCACAGTGTTCTTCATAACACAGCAAGAATTGCTAAAGACTCCATCAAGCTTGGTAAACAGCATTTTGCACTGATTTCGAAAATCAGGAACTGAAGTTGCACTTATGGTAATTGCCAACCCACTTTGTTGGAGCTGGAAAACTCATCCTACCTTTGCTATTTACTGTTGACGAAGTGGCTTTTCAAAGGTATCATCATCAAACACTGACACACATATTGTTTCCCTGTTAACCAGAACTGAGGGAGGATCACTGAGCACTCATTCAAATCATTTTTTGCCTGCCCAGAAATTTGTCCTGGTAGACTTCACTCCTCTTATTCTTGGCTTCCTATCTTTAAAAAAATTGCATTCTTGCACATCTAAGACACTTCTCATAAAATTAGTGATTTTTTTCCCTTGTTCTTTTAATGTTTCTTTTTCAGGGGGAATGTTTTCTGCTGTATCTATCTCAGAGATAACCCTGTAGAACTACTGACTAGGTCACACAGGCATAAAAAGCTGAAAGATGCTGGAGTAGGATTTAAATGTCAGGCTGCAACTTTACTTATAATCACATAGTTACAACCATGGCTCACAGACACAGCAATTTCCCTCATCCCTATTTAGGAATACTAAAATTTATTTTTGCAGTTGAGTGCTGTGATAATGATGACGGGAACCTAATCACGTGGAGCCAAGGTCTTTTTCTCCTAAGACATCTACCAGCCCGTGATCTGCTGTAGCTGGTTTTTGGCTAAAGTGCAGTTATTTTGCTGCAAAACTTGTTAGGATCATGCCATGTGAGTGCTTGGCACCCCCATGGGGCACCACTGGGCTGAGCCCACACCTCTGTTTCTCAGTAACATTATATTCAATGTGTCACTAAAACCTGGTTTTTATTTTTAAACCAGCCAGCCAGGTATCAGGTATCCGCACCCTTATCTGATGACTGTACATCAGCACCCCTAAGCTGTCCAGGAGCTTCTTGCCTCCTCAAGCATAACCACGATCACTTTGCCACCTAAAGACTTTCCTTTCTTATGAGGAGAGACTGAGAGAGCTGGATTTGTTCAGCCTGGAGAAGGCTGAGAGGGGATCTTGTTTATGCTTATAAATATCTGAAGGGTGGATGTCAAGAGGATGAGACCAGACTCCTTTCAGTGATGCCCAATGACAGGATGAGGGGCAACGGGCACAGGAGGTTCCATCTGAATATGAGGAGAAACTTATTTACTTTGAGGGTGCCAGAGCACTGGAACAGGCTGCCCAGAGAGGCTGTGGAGTCTCCTTCTCTGGAGACATTCAAAACCCACCTGGAGACATTCCTGTGTGATCTGCTCCAGGTGAACCTGCTTTAGCAGGTGGGTTGGACTAGATGATGTCCAGAGGTCCCTTCCAACCCCAAATATTCTGTGATTCTGTGCTCCTAAAAGGTCCTTACACCATGGGGGATACAAACAAGGCTGCTGTAACTTGCTCTCCGCTGCCCAGCGGAGCTGGCTCCCCCTTGCTCCTTCCTCCTGGCACCCAACGCAGGAGCTGGGCAGAGCCACCCTGTTGCAGTAATACATCCCCAAATCATCAGCGCTTAATCCAGGACAGCAGAGGGGACACTGGCATCTCATGAGCAAGACAAGGTCCTGCATGTAAATACAGAGCTGTAAGAATGCCCTGAGCCTGCCAGCAGCTCCTGAGCCCCTGGAATATGTTTCCAGATCTTCAGCTATAAAGACATTTGCCCTTCGAGATGACCTTGGACTGTTGGAACAGAACCGCAGCAGATGCTCTTCTCACGTTGCGCTGGACACCTCGCCAAGTGCTACTGCCCTAAAATTTCCTCCGTATGTGCTCCGCACCCTCCCCCCCAAAACAAACAAACAAACAAACAACCTATGGCAACTGCTACTGGCTGCTAGTTATCTTCCTTGGCTTTTTTCACAGCCCAAGTGAAGCTATTCCTAGTGGGTCATTTATCCTCCACTAACCAAAATCCATTCCTATTTAAGGTCAACTTTGGTTCTTAAAGAGGTCATTTTTGCACACACCTGAAGCTTGGCTGCAGACAGGAGGTGACCCAACCCTGTGTGCACCCATTGCTCACCCCTCAGCCTTGAAGGACAACAGTCTTTCGAGTTACTGCTGTGAAAGTCAGCCATCCCGTGGCAACGGTGTACAGGATACAAACCAACCAACCCAACCAAAATACAACCCACAAATCTCAAAATCCTAAACTTTCCATATCTTAAAACTGAACAGATTAGAACTCCAGCAGCAGCCAGAAGATGAACTGCACGTTGCACTTCACATATAGCATTGAAAACTAAAGATGCCTGGCCACTGCTCAAGAAAAGTCCAGTTTCCTCAAAGAACTACTCAGGTGCTGAAAAGGACAATGGAGGAAAGGGCTGAAAATATTCTTTATTCCTGATCATCTTTCTCTGTGTCCAGAAGGCTAATATAAATGACAGTCCAGCCATACGTCAATGGATACAACTTAATAATACTTAGTCTTCTCTTGGGGTGTTCCTTCTACCCCTTTCAATGATTTTAAGTTTTTGCATGTACTTTACAGCCGACTCTTTCATGCCCCATTTCGGTGTTCCCATGGACTCTGGCAGTGGCTGGGCTGTACACTTCGGCTTTGGGTGAGATTCTTTCAAGCATCTCCCAGCTCCATGAATTAAAGGAGTTAGTACCCATTTGTTTAACTATTAGCCTATCAATTAACTGTTTTCTGGGCTTTGCAACTCTTAAATTAGTATCTCCAAAGCCCATTCTGGCTTGGTCTTCTTTTTCATCAGCTTCAGTTCCAAACCACGTGTCACCTCCCTACACCCTGAGCAACAGCTCACATTTAAACCAGACCCGAAATCATCTTCCATCAGAAAAAAATGGGGGATGTGTCATTTGAGAGCAGTGCTCTATCCTGCTAGAAGCCAGAGCATGCTGCCTTCTGCAGCTGAGGAGCCACTGCCCTTCGGGAGCTCAGGGGCAGGACAGGAGAAAGGCAGTGGGCTCTAATGATAAATCCATTTGCAGCCCACTTCCACCCTCCATACATGGATCCTAACTGCTGTGTATACCCAAGGCCCTGTCATTCCCCAGGCAGGGGCAGCAGCAGTTGTATTTTAATTCTTTTATAAGGCCCATGGCAACAGGGGGCTGGCAGTGACCTGTAAAATGCTGATACTACTGCCCAAGAGGTGAAGCTGGAAGCTGAACCTGCCCTGTTGAACCTGCCCTTGTCACTATGAGGTCCCTTTTCCCTTCTTTCATCCATCCAGTCTGTTTTTATGGCTTCCCGAAGTAAGTAAGGATATATATAATCATAGAATAGTTTGGAAGGGACCTTCAAAGGTCATCTAGTGCCATGAGCAGGGACATCTCCAACTAGATCAGGTTGCTCAGAGCCCCGTCCAGCCTGGCCTGGAATGTCTCCAGGGATGGGGCATCTACCACCTCTCTGGGCAACCTGGGCCAGTGTTTCACCACCCTCATTGTGAACAATTTCTTCCTCGTGTCTGGCCTGAATCTCTCATCTTTTAGTTTAAAACCATTACCTCTTGCCCTATCATAATAGGCCCTGATAAAAAGTCTGACCCCATGTTTCTTCTAGGCCCCTTTATTTACGTGCACCCCACCCATACCCAGTCTTTCCAATATTTTAATGGGTATTTGCCTCTTAACAACCTCTCCCTCCCCTCCTATCGTGAGTGCTCCTGGGATGGGGCCGAGCACCCCTCCTCCACAGCAAGGCTGCTAAAATCCACCCAAGTTCTTCCAGCTCCTGGGTTCCACCCCAGGCCCAGGGTGTCAGCTCCTGTGGGACTCAGGGCTCCTGTGTCCCTAGCCTCGACATGGGGCTGCACCCAATTCCACCCCATGTAACCTCCCACAGCAAAGGCTCAGCCCTGAGTGCAGTGCAGGGGTGGTTCTCCCTCTCCGCCTGTCCTTTTCTTTAGCTTTGCAGGTAGCACCTGGCACCAACACGGTGTTGTCTCCTCTTCCATCCCAGCCTTTTTCCCAATGACCAAATACATCCTGCTTTCCCCTTTTTGAAGGAATGCTGTTTTCCTGGAAGGAGGCTGCCCTGGGGCCCACATGCTGCCTTGCCAGCAGCCTCCTCCCTGGCACCCTGTGCCTTCCTCCATGGGGCCCTGCAGGCAGCAGCCCTGCGCTGAGCTTGCTTGAACTTGAGCTTCAGCTTCAACTTGTGCAGGCACCACCTGCATCCCTCCTTCCTCTGCTGTCAGCATCACCACAGAGGAAACAGTCGGTGCTGGTTGGCTTCGACCTGCCCCAGAGGTAAATCATCACCTTCACCAGCCTTTTCCCCGTGTCGGATCACTGAACTCCCAACCGGAGTGCTTCTCCCTCTGCCTGCTTCCCACATGGGCTAAAGCAGCCATGGAAAACAAAGCTTCCCTACCACCCTTATCTGTTGACCCCATCTCAGTCATCACCAAAGTGTTGGGCCATGAGTCCCTGCTACAGATAAAGACAGATAAAGTTCTGACCTAGGGAAGCTCAGGCTTAAAAGCCCTCTCTCTTCCCACCTCTCTACGCCACAGATCAGGGCAGCAACCCAGGATGAGCACCCTCTTCCCCATCATCTCAGTCGAACCCTTCCATCTCCTAATCAATAAATGTATTTGTGGCCAGGACATCACCAACTGTGGAGTCCCTCATCCCTGGTCACCCTTGTTCTAAGAATCTGCTTTATTATGCTGAATGGAGCTACACTGTGCTCATTTAAGCAAAGCAACATGATTTTAATACTACTTTAAAAGTCCTTCCAACTAGAAAGGTGCAGATTCAGGACACTTTGTCTTTACTATCTACCATATAAATTCAGGAAGTTTGGGGAATTTTCTGTCACTAGATATTTCTCACTTTCCTAGTGACCTTTCTCTAAATACTTCGTACATAGCTACCGCCGCCACTATTTCTGAAATGTAGCCACTGGTAGGACTTCACTTCTCCAAAAAAGTGGGGAGATACTGGTTCCAGGTTGAGTACCCGAAGGAAACCTTAAAAATCAAATCCTCTGTTGAATAGAATAAATAAATAAAGTTCAGAAAACATGTAACTATTTCTTCTCCTCGTTTATGGGATCCCTTTGTTGTCACGCTCCTCCAGGACAGTTCTCAGATCCACAGTTGAGTAGCAAATGCTGCTATTTCTTTCTAATTCCCTCATTCTTAATTGAACTTTTTACTATTTTTCTTTTAAATGCCCATTTGTATCTCTCCTTTTATCCATCCCCTAATAATGCCTGTTTTTCTGTTAGTCTGTACCTTTCAAAAATTCTTGCCAGAAATGCCATTTCTTTGGGCATTTTCATCCTTTTACACATTGATCTTTAATTTGCCTGCTACAACAATGTGTAGCCACAAGCAAACTAGGACCACTTGCAGCTGTGGAGCTCAAGGGTCCCAAGACTGATGTTCCATGGAAAGCAAGTCAGTGCCCTCCCTTCAGCTCAGGGCTCCACCTCCCCCCGCCCTGCCCCATTGCTAACACTTGGAAATACCCAGAGATCACAGGTGTTTCGCTTTGCATCCCGTGCTTTGTAACTTAAGAAGCAGAAGTGCTTTGTAATAACTACAATTGATGAAATATTAACTTGTGCTTTTTTAATAAAATGAAACAAAAGCATTCTAAAATCATAGCAGCTTATAGATCAAAACTGTCCATCGGTTAGGAGCATAGTGTAATTAAGAAGTATGAAAACTGCAAAGTATTGAAGCCCTGCAGCAATTCAAACCCACGACAAAACCTTCAGGCAGAGTGAGCAATAGGGCCTGCTGCTCTAATGATTTGGTCTCCTTGTTAATTGGTGAAATCCAAATTTTTGTCCTTGGTAATGGCATATCCTCTTTTACAAAGGGGAGGGAAGGTGCCAAGCCCTTCTGGGAGCGCCCAGTAGCTCTTTCCCTAGTTAGCAATGTTCTTTTACAGCACTGAGAAACAAGGACTTTTTGTTTACCATTAGTTGAGGTAAGTTATCTTGTTTTTATTTGGGTTTAAGACTACTGTAAAGGAGTAGCTTTTCAGTTGCAGCATGGTTTGTCGAGATTACAATGTTTATGACTGCATAAAATACATAAGTAAAAAATTACTATTTGTAGAGTTTGTTATCAAGAGCTGAGACTTACATCTTTACAGAACTGCAAATACTGGCTTCCTAACTGCTAGCTGATAATTTTGCTGGCAAGAGCATTTGTTATACGTTTCTTTAATCACTATACCCTTTTGTCCGACTCTCGTAGGAATTAGCAAGAAAATAATTTATAACTATGGTTAAACTGTCTTAACAGCATTAGACAAGCTGTACTGATTCTTCATTAAAACACCCTTCATTTGAAGCTACAAATGTAAAAGGCGATTCTTTTTGTGCAAAAGAAACTATTAGCATGCTCTGTGCCTTTAACACGTCACATTGATTACAGAAAATTTAACAATGCAAACACTACCATACCCCCACTAATGAGAAATTACGAGAAATTGATGCAGAGCCTTCTGCATCCGTCAACTTTGATCGATAAGAGAGCTATCAATTTTGAAATTTAGATTTAATGCATTTTCAAGAAGCTAATGAGAAAGGAGCAACTTAAAATAAATACCATCATTAAAACTGCAAACTGTTACAATGATATATTAGAAACTTGTCCTAAATAAACCTAGTGCTTCAAAAATTTACCAGTGAATTCGTATTACAAAATATGTGAAAATACAACAGAATACCACAAAACAACGTCCGTTTTTGGGGTCAACAATGACGTCAAGATGACTCAGTCTTAACTTTTTGAATTGTCAATAGAACATATTGTGTTACTGAAGTTGCAATTTGGTTGAATCCTAGAGAATATCCCCACCCGAACTCAAATCCACCTTTTTCATTTCTCCTCTACACCTAGTGCCAAACTTCCTGTCAAAGCTGGTATTTTCTTGCAGAGCTTTAAAGTTTAGCCATTACTTATTTTCTACTACTACATTTTGGCAGCAACTATTTATTGGTCTGTTATTGCAAAAAGTGCAATTTAACAATAAACCAGTCTGAAGGTCATTTTATGTCTTGAGGATACATACCATATATTTCTTTAAAAATAATCATACTTTTGTAAGCAATACTTTACAGTAGACACCTCAAATCTACCATAGATGTAAAACTTAAAACGAGAAAAATTTAGTCTCTAAATCTTTATACACATATTTATATTCGAGTTCCTATATATATTATATATATACACAAGCACAAGAGTATATATAAAATATATATAATCAGATTCAAAAAAACAAAAAAACTGGGCACTGTACATAAAATCTTTTTAAAACTCAAACAATAGAAAAACTTTAAACATTAAACAATTTTAATAAAAGTTTCTGTACAATGCTAAGCAGTTTTATTTACATATAGAAAATGTAATAGGAGTAGTGTTTGAAATTACAGAACTCCTTAAAATTTCAATGGCAGGTAATCTGGAAAAAATAACAGCATTCCATTCACAAATATTTTCAAGCAATAAATATGTATTTATAAATAGTGTAAATTTACATCAAGATTAGAAACAAAAATCACAAATCTGAAGTTTATTCCTTAGTCTATGTGCAACCCATTTATCTTTGTGACTTGGCTGTTAATTGTTTTAAATTTTATTTAGGAACCAAAAGTGTAACCGTCATGGTTTCAAAACAAGACAGAAAAACGTAAAAGCAGTAAAAAAATTTATATCACCTAACTCTTCACATTAAAAAAAAAAAAAAAAGTTGCCCAAAGAAAGACTTAAAATTTCTAACTACCTTACAAAGAAATGACCAGCTAAGCTAGTACTTTTTCCAAGGGAAATTCTGAGGGGGAAAAATGGATGAAACCAACTCATCAGCCCAGAAACAGAGAAATACAAAAGAGGTGGTCTTCAAGTCAGTAGTCTGTATAATGTTGCCAGTTTTGTCAGATATATACAAAACATGGAATTATTTTTTTGAAGTACAGCTGGATGAGCTTTATTTGTTTTGAGTTCTGGAGTAGGAGGCAGTGCTCTCTCCTGTCCAGTTGGTTGACACTCCGCACTTGGAAGGTTGCATAGACACAGCTTTCAGCCAGCAGCCTTACGGGATAGCTACAAAAATCAGTGGTGCAGAACTGGGTCACTTCCTGAATATCAGAAAAGTTTTCATTTAATGTCCATGAAAAAATGTCAAGATGAGGAGGATGGCAATGGAGGAGCCTGAAAAAGAAAACATTACATTACCTTTTCTACAAGGGTGTAAACTCAGTCGTTTAACCAAGACCTGCACAAACTGTAACCATGAGCGCGTAAAGTCACACGCACTACTGTTTTAACACTTTAGGACTCTTTCACGTGGACACTGGCTTTTTCTTTCCAACTTGTGTTGGAAAATACAATGCGTATTTTGTGACTACTCTGCATTAGGATTCTGCCTATACTGCAGACTGGACTATGCTGTGGGGATGCCTGCGTTAATACAATGTGAGCTGCCAAAACAAGTCCCATTGTGGCAGCAAAGAGCTCCATGTGGGCTCAGCACAGGTGTATCTTAATATACTCCAAAACAGGGATTCTCAACCTGTTTACCAGTGGGGGGGGGGGGGGGGGGGGGGATTGTCCATTTGTGGCTCTCCAAATGCCTTGCCAGCTTCTTTTCTTTTCCCCTCTATCTAAACTATATCATATAAGGCTGATGGTAGGTTATCTGTGGAAAGCACCTCAGGTTCTCTGATATGGGGACAAAGTTCATGTGGGTTTTGGGGTTTTTTTTGTGCCTCAAGAGTGAAGTAAGCTAGGTGTCTTGTTCCTGCCTGCTTTCAGGAGACAAGGCCTAGAAGATACCCAACTATTTCCCAACGCTGCACTTTGTAACATTACCATCAAAATACCCGATTGCTGACTGCATTTCCATATCTTCTTTTCCTGCTCATCAGTCCTGCCCTGATGTGGAACCCCTCCAAGAAGCTGCTCACAGTCTTTAAAGACACTTTAAATCATACCATAGTACACATCTATGAAACACTAACACTAGCTGATCCCCATGTTTACTCCCGATACTTTAGCCCAAACACAAGAGTCTCTCTGTTGGGCCTGTTGCGCCTTTGCCATCTGAGATTATCTTTGTCCTGTGACTTGCAACAAAGCTCAATTTTTCTCTTAGATCTGAGAAATGTTATTTTAGGCTATGACTCTTTTCAATCAAGACTGTATCCCCTTTAAAAGAACTGAATGTGTGTACCAATTTCACAAGAGAACAATTATTAATGCCCTTTAGGGCTGCAGGTATGGGCTTTGGTGGGGGAGGGAGCTACTCACAGGTTGAGAATCCTTGTTCTAGGGACATCATCACTGTTACCTATATAATGTTATAAACACAGACAACAAAATACCCCTCCCTCCCTCTTTCCATACAGAAACTTTCTTGCCCATTTCCACTCAACTGGATGACGTATCTGAGAACAAGTGTTTATTTATATGCTTTTCTGTAACAGATCATCACTTCGAAATGGCAGTATTTCACAAACTATAATGACAATGGGCTCCTAGAAGTATGAATTGAAGTTCAACCACCTCAGGCTCTGTAGAACCAATGAAGAGAATTAAATTCAGAGGACATGGTCCTGCACTCTTGACAGCTTCTACTGCTGAACCTTGAGGCCTTTGCTCAAAAGGTCATGACTTATGCTAGCATTACATGAAATAGTCTAAACATACATTTTCTGCAGCACCTGGAAATGAATCAAAAGGCACAGCCATTTCTGGGCTGTTACGTTTAATTCAACACGAAATTCTCATAACACTTTGTCCAAAGTTTTGTCTTCGACAGAAAGGCAAGGCTTATAAATAAATCCAGCATCGCTTTCATTGTGAATACAAACAAGCCATCTTTGCCTGAAACAATGAAACCTGGGTGAAATGTTAGGACAGTTGTGCTGACACAGTTCAAAGCAGGAGGCTGCCATATATAGCACAAAGCTATAATGGCAAAGAGGCTGTTTGCTTTAAATTGAAATGCAAAGGAGGCCCCAAGCCAAAAGACAGAACTGTTTGAGAGCATCCACTTGCTAAGCAGAAGGACAGTGCTGATTTGGGAGGGGATGGGTGGGGAAGGGGAAGGAAGGGGTCTGAGTGCATAGGATGCTCTGCTGCTATACTGACTTCATACCACAACCAATGTATTAGAGATGCTCTTGAACCTGGTGCTAGTTTCTCCAAGCTTCACTGTCCTGATTCTTCCCATCTCCATCTGATCCAGTTATGGTCTTCAGGTGATCTCTATTGGATTTTTAAAGCCACAACTTTATGAATTGTAACATCATACTTTTCCTGAAAACTCAGTGGTTACGTTCTGCAGTAAGTTACTCTACTATTTCACATAATTCTGACTCTTCAGCATGTTGTTCTGTAACTATCACACACAACCCATAACTCCATTTGAATCAGAGTCCATGGTACTCATACAATGGAGTACCAAGACAGTCTACAACTGCTTTACAAATAATGTATTTATGCACCCACTTATTAATATGACTTACTAATGTAAATTGATCATAGACTTGCATCAAGTCCTCCATTTTGTACTGTTCTAGCACCACAAAATTTTCCAGGTTCGTGCTTATCTTTCTTGCACAGTCTTGGCAATGTACAACATAGGTCTTTCGAGAATTGCTCTCACTAGTGACAAAAAGCAGATCAAAGACTTCCACCTATTAGATAGGAAACAGAAAGTCAACTGTTACGATTTCATTTTTTAAAAAGTTAAACCATAAAAACTGTGTTTTCATTAAGATTTACACCTTTACCCTGTGCATGCAAAGAGAAAAATTAGATCTGTTCAGGGAAAAATCTATCCTCCCAAGGCTGAGGCAGAGAATTGAAATATTGTAAAACCACTAATAGTACACTTAGGACGTCTGCATGAACAGCACTCTGGGAAAGCTTATGGTCAATATTGATAAAGCAGGATTTATGCTCTGAAGAGAGGTTACTCAGCAATGTGGGAATTTATAACAATTATACTCAATTTTTCTTTTTAAAATTTGTCTGAAAAAAGAAGTTTGTGATTTATTTCCTTACTACTCAATCACATGCCCACGCTGCCCAAGAGGCTCAGTCAGAAGTAAATTGAAACTGATTTTCAGGGCGCAGGAAAATTTTATTTTCTAATAAGCTTCATGAAAACTATTATAAATGCTTTTAAGGAACTATTAACAGAAAGTAGAATCAAAAATTTCAGCAAAAAGGCATGTCCTCTGAAGAAAATGGACTTAAATTCTCTCTCTTTTGGGGGTGTTGTTGACTTCTTAAATGAAGACAGATACACCTTCAAAATGAAGCTCAGCAGATCAAATTATATGCAGGAAGGGATAACAACTTTTTATAATAACTGAGAATTGAAAATCGACCTAGTGAATAACAACACTGTAGAAGTAGTGTTGGAGAGACTGCAGCAAGATACAGGCTACGTCTAGAAAAACAGCTTGTTAAGCTCTTTGAAGACAGTACTGCACCATCACATACATGTGCTTCTTATAATGCACCGCAGATGCTGCAACATGAAAGCAAAATTAAAACAGCAACAACAACAAAGGACAGGAAAAAATTAAAATAAATATTATAGTAGTACACAAGCCCAACATATATTTTTACTGACCTCACAAATGCTACAGTAATGAGCTGGCTCGTCCTTTGCTCGCCCGTGCCAGACAATCTCTTTTCCTGCAGCAATTAGAGCTTCCCTCAGTGTCTGACACTGTTTGAGAGTTCTTAACAGGCAGTACCTGCAACCAAAACCAGTTGCATATTCAGTTCAATGTTCAACTTTATAGCAAGATTCAAGCAGGCTTTAGTTTCTTCCAAAACCCTGTACGTGGAGATTCCTCTTCTTCTGGCATTTCAGGAACAGCTGGCTAATAGGAATCACCAGACCCATGACTTACGTAGAAGTTTGACCACATGCTTAAGGACCTCTGTGTAGATTTATTCTATTTCAGTACTGCCTCTTGCCCTGCAAACACACCGGATCTTCCATTTTTTACTGGAATGCATCAATGCTCTTTTAAGCACCATAAAACAATGTGTTTTCAAAAGCAATTAATGTATTTTATTTTGAACTATGAATTTATAAGCAAAAAGTTAGTTTGAACTGCCAGGTTCAAAACAACTGTTTACAATGTGTTTACATTTTACAGCCTGTCCAAAGACCTGTTTTAATTGACATCTTACTCTGTTACTTCCTCAACACTACTGAACTTCCAGTTATACAAAGTCAGGAAAGCCAAGTTTTGACATAAATTACTATGCACACAGTGCAAATGAAATCTATTAACCAGTGTCTTCTTCAGTGTAAAAGTAAAAATTATAGACAGGTAAGTATTAGAAAAGTCCCTTCACAGGAAAAGATGGAAAAAAAATCTACTGATTTTATGAAGAAAAGAACCACTTAAATGTCAAATTGAAATCAACAATTCCTTGCCGTAATTCTGTAAAGGATAAAACAAAATGGTTTTACCTTCACCATTTTATACAGTTCTCTTTCTCTTCTCTACTTGTTTTCTAGCATTGTATGAGCTACATGCATTGTCTGAAAAAAGCTGGCAAAGTAGGTTGCCAGATTCTAAATTACAACGTTATTTAGAATAACTTTTAGCTCTCAGCTATCCTATTTATTTGAGCTGCAGCCTTTAATTTTCTCTTCCACAAGGTGGTTAAGTTACATGCTCATTAGCTGCAGAAGGAGGACTGAAAAAATGTAACGGAAAAAATAAATGTTGGACAGAAAATGAAGTGCTCAAGAGTTCTATCAAAATTTTAAAGCCTTAAACATGTAATACATGTGGGTGGGTTTTTTTTGGTGTGTGGTTGTGTTTGGTTTTTTTTTTAATGTTTTTTTCATGTGTTTCCAAGTAGTTAATAGACTCTTGGTCTTACTTTTAGATACTTTCCTCTTGAAGTTTTACACTCAGACTGTTCATCTTCACTAAAAGAAAAAATTTATGGCTTCATTAATACCCTCACTGTCAGAATAGCACAAAACTGAAAGCGTGTTTCTATGTTTAACATCGTCTTTTCATACACTGCATTTCAAGAAAATTAAACAGCTTGTTTAGTCGTAACTCCTTTGACACTTTCAAAGTTGATGCTAATGGGACTTATGATGCTACAGCCAACCATATGTAATAGATCATGTATTAATTCACCTGAATTTCAGGCTAACGCAGACATGCTTCTGATAAGTTCAGAAACTTTGGTATAGCATTCTTTTATGCAATATAGCATAAAAAGCTACTGTTCTCTTCTGGTGTTACCTGGAAAAATCTTTGAGGATGCCAAAGAGCAACTGGAAGCGCACCTGCATGTTTATCACCATTGTTCTCCACTCTTGACTTACAGTTTTCAAAGTGTTATTTTGAAAAAATTTTCTAGTGTTAACACTTGTGGAGAAAGAATTGCCCAAAATGTAACCCACACGTGACACTGCTGAAATGTTTGCCAAATTTGCAACCACAACTGAAAACAACAGCTAAAAGGTGAATTCCGCCTCCTTGGATAAAATTCAGATCCTGGTAGTGGCACTTGAAAATGTAAATGATAACTATTTTATGCTGTCAAAGACTGGGAGAAAGCATACTAAGTATCACTTTGAAAATGCACCGCAACTTCCTAAAGTATGGGAAGCCTAAAGAAAGCCAAAAAAGGTGTTTAGCAGAGTCACAATGTATAAGTTAAACAGTGTCAGCTTTTAGTATCGTAGGCCTGCTTTTATTCTTGTACAGTGACAATTCAGTTAAAAGAAAATCTGGACCATCTCTCTCTCTCAAATTTTTTACAGGTATGGCATAGAGTATGAGCACATGACGTCAAGTCAAATTAAAATATTTAACAGAAGATTTTAAAATGGACATAATCTTGATTTATTCTAGAAAGGCAGTGTTTGAATATTTAGATATTCAGTAAAACCTTCTGAAGTACTGAGACCATTCCAATGGCAATGCAAAACTGACCTCTTTGTATCTTTCAGTAATATATCTTCCCCACTGATACCAAAATGTATTCTATCTGGCTTCATGCTTTTGTGCAAAATCATTTCTCCCATGTCATGTTCTTCTACAGTTCTGAAACTATTTTTGTAAAAGAACTTAGTATTTCAGTTACTTTGGAATTAATTTTTAAGCCTTTATTACTATATTCCCATTACCTCTAAAATTCTTCTCTTCTTCAGATGCATTTGTAAAAGTCCCTCTAGCTTCCATCTAAGAGGTTTGAGGTTAATTTTTCTTTTCTCGAAGGCTACGCTACCTCAGTCAATTTTTAAATCATTCTCCCTTTGTTCCTGCTCATGATTCTACTGTTAATATAAAATCTTTAAAAAACATTTTACAAGAAGGTTTCAGTTTTTACCCTGTGCCTTATCTAGCAAGACAGCACTGAGTTGCACATTAGCTAAAAATATAAGGAAACTACAGATTTCTTTCAAAAGCAAAGTTTCCTTCTATTATTTTTTTTTCCCTACTGCTATTTTATTTCTTGGCATCATTAATCTGGTTCCCAATATTTATATGTATGCTTAAACTTTAGTTTATTGCCTCTGTAGTGGTTACTCTCACGTAACTCAGTAAAACATATTTGTGGTTATTTTTCAAATTGGAACCGCTTTTTCTTGTTTTCTAAGAGCTACTCTTTTCTACTATTCTGATACCTAAGAAGCCCCAGACAGAGAAATCAAACTACCTGAACATTTCAGGTATCTTCCATGTGCAATTTTAGATACAAACTTGCATACTGGGAAAATGACGACAGCTGCATACATTTTATTTTCCTGATGACAAACAAAGAGTCAGCTAGTCAAGTTGAAAATCAACCAGCTGTGTCAGAAATCACTATTTCTGAAGTGTTTGCATACATGTGCATACACACGCATATACATAAACACAGAAATGTCTGCATTTTGTACATAATAAAATCCAGGAGCAGTGGACAACCACTGCTTGCCAGGTGGTGCTATTTTCCTGCAGACAAGGAGTCCATAGCAAAATTATGCAACTGCTTTCCTATCTAAAGGAGATTCATGAAGGTTTCTGCATTTCCAGTGTGCAAGATAAGATTCTAGACTGTTTATTTTGGTGACACCCATTTCTGGTATTACCTTACAACAGAAATGACCACAAGGAAGAGTTAATTCAGGTTACTGCTACTAGCTGTTACAAACCAGAGCTCATCTGTGCACACAGCACAAGAACCTGGGATGTGGCTGACAACTAACTTGGATGTAGGGCTTAATCCAAGAAAACCGGAAGTGGTTTCAGCAGACTGGAAAAAGCAAACGCATGCAAGACCCAAGTTTCTATCTGCTCCTCAGCATGTCTCTATTTGTAATGTACACCTAAAATTTAGGTCTCTTACAAGAAGAAACCCAGCTGCAGTCAGCCAGCAAGACAATAGGAAACATCGATTTCATCCTATGTGTTTTTTCACAACAGTTTAAGAGATTCTCTTGTAGAAGGATGCTATGCTCAGTCATGTTTTTCTCCCTTTAGGCCTAAAGCATGGCAAAACTCCTCAAAATTGTGTAAACACAAAATACAGGTGCCAAAATATTGAAATAATATTTTGGCAAAAACTTTCCAGAACTGTTTCAAGCTTGTGGAATAAGGTGGGGGGTTGTTTTGTTTTTTTCCTCTCTCCCACACCCTGCTTCTTTTTCTCTTTTTCTCATTTCTAACTATTCAGCTTCTCCTCTCCCTTTTTATGACAGCTAACATCCTATGAACAGTAATAGTTGAATATTAAATTCATACTGTAAAATTATGTCTCATTCAGATGTCATCAACAAATCCTACTAGAAGGGAAAAAATACTTTTCTTTGCCCTTTTTTTGCAAGTTAACTTACTAATTTTTTAAAGGTCCATTTCAAGGCACATTATAGAAGGATTTACCACTTATGGATCCAGTGCACTGACAAGATTAACAAGTGCTCAAGCTACAACTTCTTCGGTGGGTTTAAGGAAAACAAAGAGTGCTGCTACCTGAGTACTGTCAGGGATGAGTAAAGTGCTTTGGAATTCATTTCCCCGCTTCCTTTAGGACAAACCAAAGATACATGCTGAAATGTCCATTCCACCTAGGCATAATGATGCTGCAATACAATTTATATTTGTTTGAAGTTGCAATCTTCAAACAAAATCAATAAAAGGTGCTCTGAGCCTGGAACATTCCTGCATTTTGGCATATGCATATGAGAAATATCACTAAAGTCAATTACCATTTTACACATCAATTAATTCGTTGTTCAGAAGAAAGAGCAAAGGGAAGGAGGTTTTCACATTCCTACTGGCCTTTATTTAAAACATTTATACTGGATCTCCAAATGACAGTGCGTGAGCACTAACTAGAGGTTCTAGAAATGTAAAATTAACTTTGCTGTAAAAATGACTAAACATCTTAATTCCAATATTTGGATTGATGACCTAATTTTGATATTTCTTATGGTATGTACTCCAAACAGTTTTTGTCATCTAAGTCAAGTACTTCTGTAAACTGCTCTATTAAGTCTATGGCATATTTAACAAAAAGGTTAATCAGATAATTCTAAAGCTATAACACAATAACATCAAATACAACGTAATGAAATTGATCATATCTATTAACGAAATGCTGAAAAACAAAATAGAAAATAATTTTGGCTTGATTCTCAGGGACGGAAAAATCTTGCAAAGGCTTACTTATAAATCAGGTATTGTTTTATGCTTGAAGAAGAAATAGGTACGGTGAATGTTCAAATAAGTAAAACTTACTTTATCATTTCAAAAAGCTTTGGATCTGAGACTTTGATATTTCGGGCCATATTCCACGAAAGATGAACCATGGGCACTATGGACTTTACGCTCTGCAGTTTATTCCACTCGTACCGTTCCACTGCCAATTTATATTGACAGGCTATAAAAAAGCAAAATTACAGAAGCAATCTGTTAAGTTTAGAAGTAAAAAAATCAACAGGAGCCAAAATAATTTCATTATAATCAAAATGTATACCTTTTAGGGCTACATTAAACTTCATTTGCAATGATCCACTCACTGCAACTACATTTGAATTCTATAAAATTTCTTTTTAAAAATGTATTTATGATGCTAGAGGAACACACAATACCAGAGCAGCAATGACTACCTGTGAAAATAAGTTACTGACAAGTGTTTGATTTCTATGGTGAACTGAGCACAATATTTCAAAGTGTTACCTAAACATTTTTGAAATATTTCAGATGAAAAAAAATATATCTAAATTGGAAATGTCTTTATCTCACTCTATTCACTCTTTATTGTTATTTTACAATGCTATGGTGTATACCTTGTCTTCAAAAGAAGACTGCACCTTTAGAGATTTATTGCAGTGAGTCAGACTTTTTCATTAAGCAGCCTATTCATCCTGCCCTTTTTAAAAAAATGTTTTACAAAATTTACTGCGACTGAATATGTGAGCTCTGTATCAGTCAATCATACAGTCCTGGAGATAAACAATTTATTGCACCATTATGAAATAAAGACACACCTTAAACTATTCAAGAAAATGGGAGGTTTTTGGAAGTATATTCTCTTCCAATGCTTGACAGAATCATTTTAGCTGTGAAATTTTCTTCCATTCTTACACCTAAAAACATTCCAAGACCATGCTTCAAAACTGAAGCTTCTAGAGCAGTAGGTCTGAAAAAGCTTACTATGAACAAGATTTTACAACTGTTCGCATTTGCTGATGCTTTGACTAAAGAGCAATTAAGTATCCATTGTCCTGAAAAAGCTAGATTGGCCAAGTCCTTAACTCATACGCCAGCTATAGCGTGGTCTGCTGGGTAAAACAAACTTTGGGAGAAAAAATTAAGAAATGGCCTATGAGACAGAGCGTATAGATTCATCTAAACATTTTATTCTGCTAGTATTTGCTACACAATTGTCACTTTTACAGGTCCATTAAATGAACAAAGGCAAAGACTCCATTCTTGCTGCTTTCTCTTCCTCTTACCAATGGAATTAATTTAAAGCTTCAACACGTTTTAAAATATAGTACATCTATTTTTTTTTAATCTACTAAAGCATGGTAAATTAGTAAGAAATGGCAAGTTCTGAGGCAAATGTAGTACAACATTACCTAATTATGTAGTTCAGCACAGGCAGTACTCAACCTTACCTGTAAGAGGGCCAACATTCCACGCAATGTTGTTGCACCAACCAATAGCCTGAACCCAATGAACAGTGCCAGCATTTATCCACACTAAATCCCCTGGTCTTTGAATAAACCTGTAAACTGGGACGTTAGCTTCATACAAATCTTCCAAGTTTGGCCACCAAGATCCCATTAGGAAATTCATATTATTCCTGAAACAACAGGAAAAATAAAGACTTCAGCAATTATCAGCAGACATATTAGTGGTTGATACTTCAATGAAGTTACCTGGACAAACTGATCACCACAATAAATGCTTTCTGCATCTCATCAGTGACCCAGGAGGACTAATCAAAAGAAAAGTTTCATCTATAAACTTCCCAATCCTAAATCCACATTTCACATCCTACAGCACATTAAAACACCTAACCATCTAGCCGCTCATACGAAGTCAGTTTATGGCTTCCAGTTGTGTTCAATTTTCCTTTTAGTTTCCCAGTACCTTATTAACAGGCATAGAAATCCTTGGTCAGATCTAGCATGACACTGGTGTCAAATACTGCTTTTTCAACCAGTGACTGGTTTTATCTACAGACCACACCAGATCTTAAGAATGTTTTCTGTTTTGAGCAAAGCCAACCAGGTACTTGCACTGTCAGTGTATACACATAAAGCTTGTCCACATAACAAGCTACTTGGCACCATCTCAATTGTGATCCATACATCTATGTTTTATTCAGGCAAGAAATGTTGACCCTCCTGAGAAGCATGAAAAAAGACCTCCACATGGATTTCCTAAGTACGAACTCTTCCACTATGCTTATGCAAAATACTTACTTCTCTCCCAATTTTATACTGGTTTTATACTGCATGAGAGAGCATTTGCAATTCACAGTTTGCAAAGATAATTCAGTGCCTCTGTGAGGTACTCTACAACTTTTATGAGGTTACCAAGATCTTAGTTTCTCAGTCACCCTCAAGAGGGCTGTGTCATAGGGGTAAAAGGCATGTCATCATCAGAGACATCAAAATTGCATCAGTGGAACTACAATTTTAATGGATGAAGTAAGAACAGTTGTCAGTAGATGGGCAGAAAATATGGAGTACAGAGACATTGAGATGCATCTGCAGAGCTCTGGAAAAGTTCTGAAGAAAAGTCAAGAGCTTAGTTCAGTTTTAACTAGGCAAGAAAAAAAAATCTCCCATAAAATAAGCTTCAGAAGCTACTGCCTGAAAACTAGCACCATCAGAGGACAAAATTGCTCTTTTGTTGTTGTTTTTTTGTTTGTTTGTTTTTGTTTTGAAGGTGAAGGGGAGTCCTTCTGCATGTGTGTGTGTTTTGTTATAAAGGCATCCACTCAACACAAGACACAGCACAGAAACCCAAGTCTTTGAGCTGGATGAGTATTTCTCCAATGGTCAGTGCATCTTAGCTTGTTCCAGCAAGCTACAAATGTGTAAATGTATGTAAAGTACGCCACAACACCTCCTGGCATTTGAGTAAACTAAGTGCTCTCTCTAGATGCACCAAGAAGCCATGCCAAAATACTAATGACTCTGTAGTTGCTTGTGTATAACATATACATTAATCATAATAAAGATTTTTGAATCATGAACCTAGATGAGCATTTAGTACTACCAATCTCTCACTTCTTGTATTGCCTTTATTCCTGTATTTGAAAAAACACATAATCAACCTGATGTTAATTTTTGAAAGCAAAGCTATCACAGGCAATCCAGGTTTCCACATGTTGTACAAATGTACTGTTTTGCATTTTGATCTATTTTACAAGACTTTTCTGACTACATGGAGAACCCATAAAATAGCTTCCTCTTAAAATACCCTCAGTAATTTCCCCCCCTAAGTCTTAGAAAGACACAGAGAACTTAATAAAAAACCAGTACGCCCAGCTTACTTTTCACAGAAGTCATTCATGACACCCCAATAGCTTTCAGGGACAACGAACCATTCACAGTCACCTGGACCAATATTTATATTTACTGAGCAAAAGTTGTTATTTTCTTGATGACCTGCAATTTGGAGAAAAATAAACACGTTTTATGTAAGGCTGATCTATCAAAACAACAGTATGAAAATGCAAAGTTAGTGAAAAACCTAAATCACAGTTAAAGTATGTACAGATTTCTATATGATACTTACATGTTATTTAGGTGCTTTACGGTGTTAAGAAATGTAATTAGGCTACCAATGATAAGAGAATTCTCCTTTTGTTAGTTTGTGGACAATGAAAAGCTGAAACTACCAGTCTTGTGAATCTGACCAGTACTTAAGCAGTTCCCTTTTTGTAGAAATAAATGCTTCAAGATGCTAAAGCTTAGATTTTGTGTTTTATGACTAGCTCTTGACAGTCTCAGTCAGAAGCAAAACTTCATTACTTCAGGCACTGAATAGACAAGTAGTAACAAAATATGTCCCAAAGGAGCTTTCAAAATCAATGTAGAAATGTCAGTGTTTTATCTTCTTTTGACAGCTGGAAAACTGAGCCATAATACCTAATGGAATTTTCTGAAGTTGTACTTCAGAAAAAACAGACCCTGAAATTTAGTCCAGATCCCTCAAGTCTCAGTCCAGTGCCCTAACACAGCACTATGCATTATGGAGGGTTGACTCCTATCCTCAGAATCTAAAAAGTAAAAGTATACTGATTTCTATGATTGCACAGTACCTACTTTGGAAGCCTATAAAAAACTTTCAAGGCATGTAAAATACAAATACTGTCAAAGTATATAAACCCATCTACTTGTTCCCTTAAAGAATTCAGTATTGCATGCAATCAGTTAGTATGGTAATTACCTAAATTACCTAGCACTGCAGAAATTTCCACTATAAAGTAATTCAGTAGTTCATACATGCAGAGTTCAGTTAAACAAGAAATTAAAAAAATACTCAATATGTACAATTTCATCATGTTTAGGCATGCCAAATACATGGAAAATCTGCAGTGTAGTTAAATCCAATAATACAGCAGTAGAATCTGATTTTTTTCATGCAAAGAGATTATACTCACCTGGTGTTCTGCTTCCTGGAACCTTCATGTACAACTGCACTGTGTTCATGCCCAAGATGGTATGACCAACATGGCTTAGAAGATTTCCTGCTGATACCACACGTACAAAAGCAGGAAGTTTTGTCAGTTCATGAAGTTGCAACTTCCACCTGCAGCAAAATAGCAAATTGACAAACTGTGAATCCCTAAAACTCTTAGAAGAGTTTGAGTAATATGAACATTTTCAAAAAAATGTTAGCATAGGTGAAGAGTGAGCAGGCAACCTGCTTCTATATAACTTAGCATCTCTTAAGCAGGAAGCTGAGACAATGCAATGCTCTTACTTGACAGTTACAGAAATTTAAATGACAATTTCACTTAGGGTGAGCTAAAAGCCAGGGTGACCAGACTCACTCTTGCAGTTAGCCAGTCTGCTGATATACTGCCAGAAAATTCTGCTTGCAATTTACACCTCAGTGCACATCTTCACCAAGTGAAAACAGAGCTGTGCTCTCCTCACTCGCTAAGCTAGTCAGAAACTGTTAACCATGCTTTCAAGAGCCAAACAATATGATGCTACAATATATATCAAGCTGACTGACTAAACATATTCTAGTGTGTTCACAAAATTCCTGTGACTACGAATGAAGTTAACTACCTGCATATACGAGAGAAAAATCCCAGAACTTAGGTGTGAAGCTCTGTAATGTCACCCAGGTATCTGTGTTATTCTTTCCATTTTAAAATATTTCCAAATATAATCACAAATTTGACAGGCTAGTTGAGGGGAAAGATAATTATGTAGCAAAAGCTGACACCACAGATCAGAAGATCTGGGATCCTACAAGAACTATTTAAAGTATCAAAATCCAATTCCCTATAAGTCTCAGGTTAGTTATGCTTACCTTAATTTAAAGTCTCTCTCCCAACAGTTTGCTTTAAGTACTAGTTTATTAGCTACAATTTTATATCTAGAGGTGGAATTTTCTTTAGAAAAAACATCAGTATTTAAAATTTTATAACAATCTCTAATCACATACATATGTACACACATTGATCTTTCAGTGACTATACCACAAAAAACCTCAGGATCTTAAGTGGGCTTTCTTCCCCAGTTTCAAACGCCATAACCTTTTCTTCTGCTCTAATGACTGAAGTAGATCATAAATTTGGTACTGCAGCTTCTGGGACTGACAACCTACACCTGCTGGATCTTTTATGGAAATATATACTAACTAGAGATTGAACCAAATAAAAAAAATATTACTGGGAAAAAAAAACCCCACTTCCTTCCAAAGTATTTCTAACACTTTCTGATGTTCTTCTGAGCTAACTTAATCTACTGGCAGAAGAACAGGTAGCCTAAAGAATACTCAATCTACTCCTTTTTCTGAGGTTCTGGGAGTGGTATGGTTTAACCAGAGGTCTAGTCTTAAGTACATATTTTGAACACTATTTTGGGATAAAGAAGCAAGAGCTATAAAAAAGTGGAACCAGAAAGGATGACAGTAGGAACAAAAGGAAACAAAAAACAAATAACAGAAATCCAGGGAAACAAAAAAGAAAAAAATCTTTAATCTTACAATTTCTATGCAAAGACTGAAAACTTGGTATTGTCAGAAGTTGTAAGTAAACAATTTAAAGTCTCAGAATCAAACAAACGGATTATATTAGAAGGAGGACTAGAAACTACAGTTTCTGATGAAAGTTTAAGTTAATTTCTGGAAAAATAAAGACCCTGGAAAGAAAAGGCTGAAAATATATTTTAGCTTGAGAAAGACTCGTAACAACAGTTTGTAGACCAAAGGTAACAATTTCATTGTGGAAATGGAGTGTACAACTGAACTGGGTTTACCAACAGACTGACTGATGTCTGAGAGGAACACATTGGTTTTCCAGAAGGAGTCTCATACTGTAGAATATCACTGTGAGCAGGAGAAACTGTAATTAACTTACTTTTTGTCATCTGACAGGTCAATGTTGGTCCCAAACTTGATTGTTTTAAAAGGTCCTCTTCTCCTCCTCCCAGAGCTGAAAGTATATAAAAAAAAAATAATAGATGAATATGAAAATTGGAATGATGTAGAAAACCACATGAAACTAGAGAACTATCACATTTATCCCACACTTACTTATCAGAAGATGTGGATTCATTATCTGAGTGGTCCTTGTGGTGACTCTTCTTCTCATTTTCCTCCTACAAAATGCAATTGTGGAGCTTGTTTTATATGTATAAATATACATAAAAGTAAGAATATATATAATCTATATGGGTATAAAGTCATAACATTCACAGAGATAGGTACACTTGTTTCAAGATGCTGGTTCACTCTTTAAAATATCTGTATCTAAGATTTTACGTGAATATTATTGTTACAAAAATTTAAGAAGTCATTAGTCAAAAGCCATTGCAAAAAATTCTGCATGATTATAAATTCAGTGTAGCTCAGGCCAGGACAACAGACAAGGTCTACACTGTAAACATTTCTGCTAGTCTACATTACAGGTACAAATGAGTATGTTGCTTCTGTCATTATGCAGGTGAACTGGAACCCAATCTTAAGGAATACTATTAACTTCTTCAGACTATAACATTCACATTCCTTCAAAGTCACACAGGTCTCTTGATAAGAAACTAGGATGACTAACATTTATAAAATTCATTTTATAAAATACATTATATAAAATCCTTTGAATTTTTCATAGCCATATGCTATTTTAGCACCGCAGTAGCTCAGACCATGACAAGTCAAAAAAATCTAACCAATATTAAATGATGTAATTTGATCTTTTTAGCAGAGTGTGCTCAAACCCCTGTTCTAAAGATTTATTTGTTGGCAAGTATAGGGACATAGAAGGAAAAAGAATATGACAAAAAGGAGGAAAGAACTGCCTGGAGACCATCCAAAGATTCCTGGCTTTGAATGGGTTTGTTGTTAAATCTCAAAGTGCCCTATGTACCTGAGAAAGTCTTATTCATCCTTTGAATGACGGACAAAGAGAAACAAAAAGGAACCCAGTGATGATGGATTTATCGAATACTGCAAGGCATGTTACAAAAGAAATGTAATAGTTATTAGAGGAAAAAGGAAAAAAAAAATCACTTAGGGCAGGCCAAGAGGACTGTGTTTGTAGAAAGAAGAAACAAAGCTTTCATTTGAACACCGTGAAAAGTCACCTAAGGACAAGTCAATGCAGTGTTAAGCAAAGGACACACATACACTTAAACCAGTGTCTTTCTGATTCCCAAGGGAAAAATGAAAACCATCACTGTGAAAATTATCTTATATACTGCATTTTTACCACCAACTTGTAACAGAGAAAAAAACCAAACCAAACCAATAATCCTGTAGTTCACTTCTTGGTGCAAATCCAAAGCTGAAGCTTTCCTGCTGACAAGCTGGTACATGATCAATTACGTGTATTATTAAACATGTGTATATCTATCTCTCTATCTATTCATCAAAAATGTTCCAGTGAAGTAATGTTCTCCAGCCCCTTGGAATGATACAACGCTGGTAGCAACTGTTCAAGTGGCACCAGGAAACTTCAGGTGATACCTACTTAAGTTTATTACCACTGTTGCAAGCTCTTGATGACTTCAGTGCTCCCCACTTCCCAATGGTATCCCTGTTGCCTTGCCCCATCCTGTATCAGTCTTGCTCAAAATCTTGTGACAACCTTTCCTCCTCTTTTCTTCAGCTACCAATTAATTTCTTCATTTCTAATCCTTTCCTCTAATGCACAAAGTTTAAATTTAGGATCTGTCTTTCCTTTCTTACTGAACCCATCGTTGTTTCTGTGTAATGGCAGTGAAAAGTGGAATAGTCAATTGCCACGTTGGTGTTTTCCCTATTTTCTAAGTAGCAACTGGTCAACAATATCTTTGTCCTCGTTCTGCCTTAGCTTAATCTTTTTATAACACTAGATAATGTTAGACTCCAAGAGGTGCTCACAGCTGGATGTGGTCATTACTTCAGCAAAAATATTAATAAGTAATACCAATAAAGTAACATTTCAAATATTTCACTCTGTCACATATGTCTAACAATTTCTAAACTAAATACATGCTATATACATGTTTGGAACAAAACAAGACAGGTATGAGTGTAAACTTCTAATAAGGCACATTCATGTTAATTCAGAATACTATGAACAACAAAGAAATCTGATTTCAAACCATGCATGAAATTAGAAGCAATATAAGGTAAAAAAAGGCATCTTAAGTTCTCAATATTTTCATATGAATTTTGATATTATAATATGAAAGTTTAAGCTAACAAGCTTTTAAAGTATGTAACAGCCAGAAGTCTTCCATTAAACATTTGGGAGGAACACACTATATGCTCTTTGACCCTCTACTCAAAAGAGATTTTGCAAATCTACCTGTGCTCTTCATGCTAACAGAAATGTCTCCTTTTCCTTAACAGCTTCCGTTTGATTTCAACAGCCATTATTAACTGGTACCATAGCTAGTATACACTTTGTAAATGACAACTTAAATAGTAACTACAGACTTACCCTTAAAGACTCCTGGAATGAGGAGGCTTGGTACTGTGCATATTTAGCAATTGTGGTATGAGATCTACTGCTTTCACAACGCCAGATTTTCTTTGTTCCAGTGGGGTCCCAGTTTTCATCTGCTGGCTGCAGTAATTGTGTCCTCACTTCTACTATGTGTTCATTATTTGCTTCTACCAGTGTCTTAGTAGAGAAGAGTCCTAGATCTAATAAATAGGAATAAAATTCATAAATGACGGTTAAAACATAATAAAAGGCTTCAAGAAGATTAATACTTAAAGTTGCCTAAAGGTTTACAGTAAAGCATTTTTGCCCACCTCAGCCTTCACAACACAGCCCATCTTTAGGCTAAAAATCAACACTCATGATGAACACTCAAAAAGCTTTTCTGCACACAACAGAAGCAGCTTGGAAAAAACTCAGCAGATACTGTATGGACTATATTCCAAGAAACATTTTACATGCCTTGTGTAAACAACTCTGCAAACAATATTTAAATTTATTACCAACAAAGTATTTTTCAAACCAGTTTTTTATGAATGCGCTTCCATTGTACATTTTCTACCAGCAATTAAGTTCTTCTATCCACAGAGTCCAAAATATTGTACGCAGTCAGATTATAGATCATTAAATCTAAGCACAAAGACGTGTAGCCGTAATTTCCTTCGGAAAAGTCTATCTGTAAGCTTCTGTATCCACAGTTCAGCTTCTGTCTGTGCTCAACAAAATCTGCTAGGTTGTTTGGGTTTTTTTTTGAGATTATCACAATTAGAAACAGTAGCAAACTGAGAAATGGCACATTACGATGATTACTTGGAATACACGGGTAATACAGTATTACAAAAGTAAAATATCCACTTTGAAAGAACTGAGAGACTTCTCTTTGAAAAACACAGACTTTTTTTTCCCAAAGTGAAAAGAAAATAAATTAAACTTACCTAATTTAAGCGCTCCAGCAAGGCCACGTATTACAGTAACAGGGTTGTTTGGATTTGTACAAAATTGATGTAAAGGTGGAAAGAAAGCATCTCGTTTATTTTCCAACTGTAAAATTATAATGCAATATTAGATGTCAGATGAATTTAAACTCCTTATTTGTAAAATAAGAAAGAATAATTTTTTAAAAAAGAGAAACAACAGAAAGAGAACAGGAGTTTTCTCCACTTCCCTTCACTGTAGGGAATGAACAATTATATCATACAACCCTCTTCACATTAAAAGCTGGGTTCACTCCTGAAATCTATTTGTTACTGCAATTTATTTATTGGCATGAATTATTCCCAGGTTTCTTTGGCTTTTGTAACTCGCGCTTCTGAAGTTTATTTCTTTGTCTGACAGTAGCCTTGTACATTCCCTAAGTCCACAGAATTCTCTGAAGAGTAAGACAATATACTAACTTTCTTTTCAGAAGTCAAAAAAGCTAATTCTACAGATAATGTATATGAGAAACAGTACCATTATAAACAGTACTCTCACAGTGTATCTTGTGTTAACCAGAAAGGTTGATTTGATTTTCTTATGCTTTTGTGCACCTATGACCACAATTCTATGCTATAGTCTCCCTATTTTTTAATTTTTTTTTAATTCTTATGAATCTTCTAAAATGCTGAAGACCTCTCTTTCAATAAACAAAACATCATATAGAGTTCCCAAATACTGGGACTGATGCTGGCATATCTACAGCATACTGTAGCATGGTGACTTACCAGCTTTGTATGGACTCAAAGCAGCTGTGACAGGCTTTTTTAAGGTAGATTAATTCAGATGCCACACCTGGAGAACAGCTAGAAGCTCTACTGCTTCCAGCAGACTGCTTGTGCACTATCAGACCAAAGTGTCAACATCATCTGCTCCCCAAGCTGAGCTGACCAAAGATAACTGGAGGTTTTCACAATGACTGTTTGGACATACTGTAATTTACTCTTCTGTTATCAAGGAATCGAACATCCTACAATTTATTTTCTATTACTAAGGAAGTTAGCTCAAATTCTACATTAAGCTGTTATGAAACTTTATATTCAGAAGTTTTAATGTCTTCATAAGAAAATACTATACAATTAAAACCTGCTTTTTCCTAATGATGCTTAATTCTTAACATGACCTCAACTTTTATTTATTTTTTTCTTTACTATGTTTTGAAGCAGATTGTTAGGAGAGTTTAGTTTAATGACTTGATCATTTATATGTAAGCTGTCACTTGAAAAAATGTACATACATATTTGAAATATTGTATCTAATGAACTGTTTTATTTTGCCAATATTTTGAGTATTAAAAATAAACAAAAAAAATCTGAAGCTGTTTTTCCTCTTGTTTACTGAAATCTTTAGTTTAGAAGTACTTTTAAGAGTCAAGCTGTATCTCAAAATTTTCTTTAAGGTTAGCATTTTTCCTGCTTATAGCCTAGTTGGAAAAGCACTGTAGTTAGAATTCAGCTATGAACAATGCATCTCTAAAATATTAATAATTACATTATGTAATTCACATATCCAAACAATTAAAAAAAGACAGTCAGCAATGTACTTTTACCATTAGATTTACTTACATAAATACTAGGTGTAGGTGGATTCAGCTTGTCCTTTGGCAAGGGAGGGTACGGTGGAGGCGGTGGTCGTGGAGGTGGGCATTTATCCAACAGAATACTACTGTTAGATAAACCATTTTTACCCAGATTCCTAAAAGGAAAGAACAGCTGCCTCTGTCAATACTTGACAAATAAAATAAATACATGTTAGTGTCATCTCTTCTGCAAAATAATGATGTATGAGGAGAAACCGTAATTCAAGATGCAAATAAAGCTCATCTATTTTAATCAAGAATTCTCAGTGTATAATTTGATATTATTCAAAATAATTCCCACTTTGCCTGCCAAATCTGCAACATCATCACTATTAGTTAAAAACCCAACCATTTTAAATAAAAGCAAGTATGACTCATTTGACAAAATTCAACAGAGAAAGCAGGTTTCAAGTAGAACCTTATTAGGCTGGCACTGCCTGACGGATGATCAGTTCACAGCAGCTGAGATAACGCAGCCCAGCGATGTTGTGCAAAGCACCAAGTCAGAAAATGACACTGCCCCAGCCAAGGAACTGCTGAGTCATAAAACCCAACTACACTAATGGAACTAAACTGAACAACCACCTACCCCTCTCTGATTTACCCATTTTGAAGCCAGAAGGAGCCACTGCTGCATAATCTATTTGTTTGAGCAACAGAGGAAAAGTACCAAAGCGAGTTGCTGTGTCAATAATCATATTTTACTTGAGTGAGAACCTCTCTAGTTATATTTGCAGCCTTTCTCTGGAGATTTCTAGACGAAGACAACCCACCATGTGCGTTAACTCCTTCTATAATGAATAACCTGAAAAATCTGCATTCTGAGCTTAGTCTATATTTAATTTCAAGTCCCCATCACCACGAAAGTATTTAACAAAACCATCCCTTGAATTTGTTTGTTAAAAATGACTCAACTACTTCAAAATTCTTCCAACTAAACACTATTCAAATCCTTCTCCCAGCCTCACTTGATTCACTAGCTGTTACTACTTCTCAACACTCCACAAAATGGGATGTTTCTAATGCATAATTTAGTTATGTATCTTCATAAAATTTACCAGTTACAAAGAAGTTCTTCTGGTAACAACAGTTGATTTATATTGAAACTCCTAGCAATAGAGCTTGTCTCTGAAACACAGAAACTCTCAACCTGGCACTGGGAAACAACATAGAGCTGGATGCTGGCATTTGAGAGCAGTGCTTCTAATCAAGCTACCACAAACCACAAGGTAAGGTGGACTTGGGGCTTCAGATCAGATCAGACTGCTACGACAAACACTTTAAAGAAAATAAGCAAACATCTCACCTACCCCAGGCTGCAGCAAAGACAAGCATCCTGAGAAACTGATGCTCATTAGGACAAACAAGTCAGTTACCTCATTCAGAACTTAGGAACTTACAGCAGCTTATGGCATACATTGCTCCCCTCTGACAGAAGATCACAGCAGCACCGACAGAGACATGTTTAACAACTGCCTCCAAAGCACACGTGTCACAACACCAAACACAGCTTATTCCTTGTGCTAGGTGAGTCTAATGCCAGACTAGATTGCAACTTCAAAGAAACTGAAAGAGCAATGCGGAAGCTTTGATTAGGCATCATTCAGCTCAGGAGAAAACTCACTGGCCAATGCTTAAGGTCTGATGTACCTTTTGCAAAGACGTCATTGTCCCCACATAAAAACAGATAGAAAAAAACACGGCAATACAAAATCATCATCACCCAAAGACATGTATTGATCATGGCTGCATGAATCTGAGATTCAGACCACCTACACAAAACAAAACTATAATCTGAACAGCAGGTATTAGAAGTAAACTATAATTTCTGTGTTACTAAAGTGAAAAATAAAACCAACAAAAGAAAATGCTTAGTATTAAAAACCAAAGAGAACTTTGACGAAATGCAGTTTGCATCGATAAAACAGTTCTCGGGCAATTTCTGAGGCAAAGAAGGAAGACTGAACCTGAAGAAAACTGGACATTGCTCAGAACGAGCATGACTTAAGGTACTGTCATCACAAGATAATCAGCACAGTGGAAGCTCAGTAAAACCAGGGAACTGTGGGGTCTTCAGGGAAGGGGACAATAGAGAAAGGAGAAACTCCTGTATGCTTAGAGAAACTACAGGTCTGAAAAGGCGAAGTAGATACAGAAGAAAACAGAGAGTACAGAAGAAAAGATCAGATGAACAGAGAGATCTCATAAACCCAGCACATGAAGCTGATATTACCGAATGTACGCAATAATTTCTTATCAAGTTACTAAAACCTGTGTGGAAATTTCAAGGGAGGAAAGGGGTCAAAGAAAAGCAAAGCTGAGATAGCAAAATGCTCATAATTCAAGTGGCACAGAAAACAGATGGGCAAAATATTTAAAGTTGTATTTAACAGACCAGTTTCACTGTATCATAATTTTTTTTACTATGAATCAGAATAACTTACTATTAGTAACATTAAAAATTATGCTGTAATTGATACTGTGCAAAACACAGCAATAGAAAAACCCCACAGAAGTACTAAAATTATTTGCTACCAGCACCTGAAATGAAGCGGTGTGAGTATCAACTGCCAGCTTCTCCACCTCTAGAAAACCAGAACTATGGGCATTGCAAGGGAACTGAAAGATCCTTTTTGACTACAGCAACCATGAGGAAAATCTCACACACCTCTGTTTCAAGAGCCTATTTTTTGTGAGAAGATTTCATACTGCCTGAAAGAGGCAACAGATGCAATGCTCGAGAAAAAACAAGCCTGCTTTAAGCCCCCCATAAAAATGGATGCATAAAGGGTCATTTAGAACACCATGATGGAGGAATGAAAGGCAGGACAGGCTTCATTAACTTCAACCAGCTTTCCAGAGGGAACTGGCTCTTCATTAGACTGGATGGGCAGAACAGCACCCTTCATTCCCGCAGAGGGAAGAGAAGACAGGAGCAGCTGTTAGTCTCAGAAATGTGCAAACTGATGTGCAGCACTGTCCTGAGCCAAAGCTGCAGCTCTCAGTCCACCGCAACATGCTCGACGGGTAAAAGCAACAAGTCATGCAACTTCTTTACTCTGAGGTGCCATGCTTATGAGCAACACAAACCACTACAGATGAAACAGGTTCCTGGATTTCATGTAATCAAGGCACCCCTTGAATAATCAATCACCAGATCAATTAAAATACCCAGTTTTTACCATTTTACTGCTTTCTAGGATAGATTCCCACACCTTCTAAAAACAGTTTGCAATCTTAGAGAACAACTTCCCCTCTGGCTGCACCAAAACATGCAGTTAACCAGAAACAGAGGTGTGACCCAGTTTGCTTTGCAGCAGTCATCTTTCCTCTTCATTATATGGGCACTAGCTCCCCAGTCTGTGCTTTTAGAAATATTAATACAAATAATTCAATGTTATATAAGGATTTCTTGACAAAAGAAGATGGATGGCTTAGCCTGGGATGATGCCTTCATCCACCTACCACACTTTCTCCCTTGAGTTTAACATGCATGGACCTCCAGAAGCTTGTTATGCAGCTGGGACATCCCTGCCCCATGGAAAGCTGGACTCCAGCTGCTCCAGCCTTAGAGACTCTCCTGTTGGAGCCCTATGTCACTATCAAAAACTAAATGAAACGAGACCAAAATCCGATGCCAAGGCAACATCACTGAAACATTTACAATTACATAAAACTTATCAGGTAGTTGCTATACAATTCATAGGTACTGCATTGATTTGCATCATCCTAGTTGACTAAAGAGAGATCATGCAAGTTAAAAGCCAAGTGTGTTACATAGCTGTATCCATTTTAACTCTGTTTTATTATACAAACTCGCAACTACATCAAGAATATTAAAGTTAACATGATAAAAACTTATTTTCCAATAACCAGGACTCGTTACCATTACTCACTATCCTTTATATTTATTCATCACCTCAATAACTTTATTATTTCATTCAAACCTAATGTCAGACAGAGGATTAAATTTATTTCTCAGAAAACAGTTCCAGAGTGCTTTTCAACAGTTCATAGTGGAACTTTTTCTGTTTTCCAAGAACTAGTTTAAAAAATCTGTATGAAGGATAAACAATTCTCTGGTCTGCTCTTTCAGAGCTCATGGATATATGCTATCTGATCCTCTGACTTAACAATGCCAAATTTAAGTCTAACTTCTGTTTAACCTTCTCCTTGATTATTGCAAAAACAGAGAGGGTGTTATTGTACATCCCATGATGTGAACATTGTATCTGCCTTCTCCCCAAGCACAGAAGGAAAATATTTACTTAACTCTCTTGCTGCTATTAACTATTCTGATAGCTTTGTGCAGTCATCGAACAGTAGATTTTTTGTGTTTCTTCTTTTTCATTCTTGGCTATAAATTCCTCAACTTCATTTCTGAGTTTTCTAGAACATGAATACAAGGAATTGCAGATTATGTGCTATTCTATCTCAAATCTATCAGAATTAATTAATGTACAAAGAAAAATGAATGAAACATTTTTAAGTGTGCCTTCAGAAGGAATCAGTTGAAGCACTGGGATGCACAGTACTTACTTGACCCAGTCCTGATTCAAAACAGAAATACACAGCCTTTGTTAACAATTAGTGGACAGGATTAATTGCTTTCATACTGCAAGTTATTACAAAACCACAGAAAAATGTCTGTCAACACCCATCAATCTGAGAAGGAGGTGGTTACTTGCAATGTCTAACTGGGGCTCTCTGAGGCTTGCCTCCCCAAGCTGCTTCTAGGAGAAAGAGATGAGCTCTCAAAAGGGAATATAAAGAAGTTAAGCCAGGCTTACATTATGCTCAAATGCAAGTAATGCCAGATAATTACGCGACCTGTTTCTCATGCAATTCTCTACCACAGCCTTTCATAAACACGTACTAGCTGGCAATACTCCCAGAGAGCTTTCTTTTTTAACCTACAGAAAATCCTACAATAGAATAATAGAATTGTGGATTTTCTCATTATGCAAGTATATTTCTAATAACTTTTGAATTCTGTTCTGGTTTTGATCTCACTAGTATAGGCTGGCAGTAAATTTCATAGGTTAAATATATGTTACAGAAGAAGTAATGTTCCTTTTTAAAAAATTTTCTTAATGACTTTTACATCTTTCTTTTCTATTTCATTTACTAATTAATTACCTTATTCTTAGGCTATAAGACAAACAGAATCACATTAATGACTTACGCATGAAAAGCATTTAACAAGTGGTACCAAACTTATTCATATGCTTACCTTCCCCCTAAACTACAAATCTTTCCTATTTTTTTTACTCCCAGATAATTCTGCTTCCCATCTGCAGATTTCTGGATCTGCATTCTGTAACAAAAAAGAATGTCTTAATCTAAGCAGGATTTAGCTTCTGAAATCACAATACTTCCAATTTTATTCTTGTAACTTTTGCTATAGTGAAGCCCACTTGCCAGATGTGCCTTTAGAGCAGCTGAACAGTTCTGTCGTCAAGCCAAAAAGTCCTTTGCTTACAAAGAAACCCCCCAATAAAACAAGAATTGCTTTTGTTATTTTTGTTTTTAAGGACAAACCACAAACTTAATCCAGCTCTTCTCTCCAAAAAGTATTTCCCCTCAAACAAATTTAAGCTCTTTGCCTCTTGATTGCAGAGTTCCCAAACCAGTGATTCACTAATTGACTTCACAAAGCAGACTTAATTGCCAGGGAGCAGCACCTTCAGAAAAGATCAGCACAAGTCTGCTTCTGCCCCAGGCTTCACCACAGAGCCCACAGAGCAAGGAGATGTCTGTCCACCCCAGCACTGTTTTTCCCACTCCTCCTCATGAAGCTGATTTCCTATGCTTGTGTACATTCTGGCTATTTATTGGACCCTTCTCCAGACTGTTCAGCCCAGACGATCTTCTGTTTGCCATCCTATAACTTTTATCATTTTACAAGGTTCCTGGAGAGGCAGTTGATCTCTCCTGGTCTACTGTCACTTGCTTTTCTCATCGGATTGCTCCCTAGTCTTCCTCTTTGCTTCTCTAGTCTTTCCTCTTCTTTCAAAAAGAATGATAAAAAGCCCCTTTTAATACGCATTACCATAAAGTCTACACCTCTCACTTCCCCAGTTAAGGCAACTGGTAAAGCTTTCAAGTTCAGAAATGCCTTCAGAGTTTTCAAATGAGTTTCTCCAGATATCACCATAAAAATGACAACAGCAACTTTCAGCTGACACGAAGTTGTCCAGTTATTCAGCTGAGCTCTTTACAATTGTTTGAAGACCTTTTGTACAAAATTCTCTAAGTCATTATCAAACCAGGGTTTTTTGAGCTTTGCCTGTTCTTTGGAGGCTGTAAACAAGTCTTACTAAATAATGATTAAAAAAAAAAAAAATCACAACTAAGCTATTTCTTATTTCACGAGAAACAAGTCAACTCAGAAACTTCTCTACACTGCTTAAAGGAAGGACTTGACCTCTTGTGGGTTTTAGAGAGGGCAAGAGATGGACCCTTTCAACTGAGACAGATACTGGATTTTTTAACATGACTTCACCACGATGTTAATTAGAAGCACCAGCTGAAACACAGAGCTAGAAAGCAGCTGGCTTCACTTCAGTAGAAATAAACAGCTTGAATGCTAAATCTCAAGTCTTGTGACAACGTTTCATTAATTCCCCATTCAGGAGGATTGCTCACAGGGAAAATATACTTACATTTCTAAGAGTACAGAAAAGAGTTTTTGATAACAGTCTTTTTTAGGAGACCTCATACACAACTAGACAACACAGCACACTCTTGGTTAACAATCATCTTTTCTACTAAACTCAGAGCACTTATTCCTAGCATATTTTCTTCTTTTAATCACAGGGTTTTCACTTCTGCTCAAAATTACTTGTTTGGTTAGTTGGGTTTTTTCTCTCAATTTTTTTAAATGACTTCAACAGGAGATTTTCTCTAGGAGTCTACGGAACGATAATTAATTTAATAGTACACTCTTTTATCTGTTATTTTGCTCAGAGGCTTAAAGAAATTTAGTTTACTATGTAGACAGTTTACCAAACCTAACAATTTAGTTGTTTTATAACCACCTTAAAATTTACTGTTGCAATCAGTTTTATTGGTAGGGAAGACTAACCAAATCACACTTAAAGCCTCCCAGAATCACCTCCTCAAATCTCTTTCATCCAGACACTCCAACAGCAGTTCAACAAGATGAGCGCATTTGTTACCCTACTGTTCTCCACAACAGCATCTTAATGAGATTTGCATGTTTTAATCAATGACTCAGCTACTGCATTTCGAAATTCCCTTCAAGGGAAGCTCCTCGTAGAAGTATCAATTGCTAGGCCAGCACCTTCTGTTCGACCCCTTCTCAGCCTCCTAAACAACCGCATTTCACTGCATGAATAGAATAGGTCTCTGTTAAATATTTCCTCAACATCCTCAGAGGAATATGGGTATAAAGAAACTTTTCAGCCTCTGCAATGATCTTGCCCTACTTGAGCATTCACTTTAGTCTTTGGGAAAACAAAACATTTACCAAGTCTGTTCCTACAGACCAGACAACCTATTCACAAATAGACCAAGAATCAAACCGAGCTTTCTATTTAGCATGTTTTGCAATTTATGATACAAAGCATCTCCTTTCACCTTACGGCTTCACTTGAGCAGTTTTCATATGACAATGCTTGTTTACATACAGCAAAATTACAATCTCCTAGCATTTTTTTTTGCCTATGTACACTTTTATTTTATTGTAATGCATGATTTCTGAATCCCTTTTTCTAATAATCACTTTTACCTTAAAAAAACAGAATTTCCACATCTCTGATGTTCTTCTGTTTTTAAGCAACAAGCAAAATCCTAGCAACATTAACAGATCAGTCAGTTTTGGTAGGTTAGTATTTACCATGTTGCTTCCTGATAAAATCATTCCTATGAGATTAGGATTTTCATTATACTGCACTTCACTATCCTGTAGTAGGTCAATTATAGTTACCTTGTGAATCAACTCTCGTGCATTACTCAACCCCAAATTGTTACTAATTTTGGGTCTTTTCTGGTCCAAGCATAAATAAACCTGCAGGGTCTAAAAGATGTAAAAAAATGCTTCTCTTAGACAACTTTATTTTAAACTTGGGAGCATTTGAAAAAAGATTCTTTAACAAATAGACTTCTGAGGAATTTCAGTGTGACTTACAAGTAACATGAACAGTATGGTTTTGAAGTAAGCATATAGGAAAAAGAGCCAAATGGAGAATAATAAGGAAGACAAAAATGGTTAATCTAGAGCTCCAGCTAGAAAAAGGCAAGTTACATCCACCTGTGCCTACCTGTCAAAGTATCTTTTTTTTCCCCCAGAGAATACCATCAGGCAACACACTGTATCAACTACCTATGGTCAGATAGCAAGAATATGCCAGAAGGTAACAGAAAATAATTATCCACGTTAGAGCTGAAGCTGGAATGTCTTTCTGAACACATCAAATTAAATAAGGGTATGTATGTATGTAACAACTGGCAAATATTAACACATTTAAGGCCCAATCCAGTGCAGCTCCAACACATAAAAACTAATACTACAAGACAAATCACTCCCTCCTGTGCATGAAGTTTGTTCTAATATAGGTGTTTAGTGGGTTTTTGTGTGTGTGGTTTTTAATTTATCCATTTATTTTATTTATTTTTGTTTTGTTCTGTCCGTCCTGTCTCTCCCTGCCCCTGCTCCCCCCTGGTCCGCATATATAAGGTTTTCTATTATGGATAGTTTTCCTGCAATTTTTACAGTAATTCAAAAATTAAAAAAAAGAAAAGAAAAAGCAAATTCTTGGTCACAAATTCAGTTTTGTACCTCAAAACACCACTTACAGAGACAGCACCCAACTGTAATTAGCACTATGGGAAGTACTTTCAGTTCTTTGTTTTTGCACTGCCTTACACTACGCTAAAATAAAGGTTAACATGCAGTATTGAAGTTCATGGTATCTGATATAGTAATATATAAACATCATCTATTTTATGTATAAAGGTTGACTTATTTTCACGAATAAGCAAGGCTTTCAGCAGAATTTCTTTCAGTGTTCTCCTCTTTAGACATTTTTCCCTATGTCAATCATGGTCTGCTCCTGAGCCATCACATCACTGCATGCACACCTTCAAACTCTACATGTTTTAAAACAAAGCAAGGGCTAATCAACTAGCTAGTATGTGGCTGGGATAGCCTTGACCTCAAATTTATGCATGTAAACTGTAAGATATAAAAGAATGGCAGGAAGAAAATACTATTAATATATTATATAGTGATTATATTATACAGAGTTATTGTTCCCATTAGTATGAAAAAACCCTCACAGACAAGACCCTTTCCCTAACAGATAACCAGCCCAGCACACGCCAGGAACAATAACAACGAGCACAACATTTCGCATACAGGAAATTAACTGTCTATCTGCCTTTACACATTAGGCTTATCCTAAAAATGTTGCAATTGTTACCTCGCTGCCAGTCCCACAAAATTTCTCAGAATATCTTATTATTGGGAGACATAAGGTGACACTTTCCAGAAAGAATAGTTTGTCTAGGAGAGATCCAGTCTCTAAACTCTGTGAAAGCTGTCCCAGCTCAGACTGAAGCTCTTGACCTCCAAGTTGCTAAAAAACCCATGTCTTTCTCCGCTTTTCCCATTGCTCATCTTCATTATCCAGCTTCTAAATCCTCTGCTCTGCTGAATTAAGGTGGAGACAGGCTGAAGAGGGAGCTCTCCATCTCTACTCAATAAGTAAAAGGCACATCTATTAATAACAATTTTTGAGCTGTCTGTAAACTACATAGGACAAAGTACTAGCTTACCTCCCTTGAAAAATTATGACTATATGAGCCTGGGATAAAATAAGGACTATATGAACCCAAGCAAAACACTATAGGAAAAGTCGAGAGACCGGATTACCATGTTAAGGAAGTAGTTTTCAAAGGGTCAATACTCCATAATTAGGCTCTCTGAATACCGTTAATAACTTCTACGTACAACTTAAAATAGAACTTGGTATCACGCCAGTGAGTAAGCTAAAGAAAGCACAATGGCAGTATCTAGCCACGCATAAAGTAAACTTGAGACACAGCTAAACGGCAGAGATGTATAGGTTCTGGCCATGCTTAAAACTCAGCCCTTCTGCACTAAATTCACAAGTTCGAGTGGGAGTCTGGCAACAGCCTTTGGTGGGCGATTTGCTCTGCCTCTCCTTGGACAAGGTGCAGCTGGGAACTCACCAGCAGTGCTGAGCCAAGCCCTGCACTGGCTGAAAATCCTGCTGCCGGCGCACAGGCCCAGGCAAGGGCTCCTCAAGGTGAGGGTTCTGCTGCTGCATCAGGTCCCTGGCCCAGGCTCAGCAGGAGCAGCCTTGCACCCAGCAGCCTGCAGTAAAATGACATTTGCTTGGAAAAGGCCCTTGCAGACACTCTTGTGCCACTCACCACAAATTTTTTTAGATTTCTTTTGCTATAGTGAAGCCACAGTTTTTGAAGTAAAGACAGATAGAAAGATAAAAAAACAAGCTCCATATATGGGCTTATTTCCTCTCTTCTAGGAAATCTTCTAGGAAATGTATCTATCTAACCTACAAATGGCTATACTATGATCAGTATTAGTCATCAAATCCCAGTATGTTAGAAACTAGTAACTCTCAATCACAGTAACAGATGCGGCTTTTTTGCATTTAAATGACTTATGTGGATGCACCGAAGGATATAAAGATCCTTTATAACCCTTTTAACATCTAAAAGGGTAACACTCAAAAGAACCACATTTGCTGTGTAGTCCCAAATAAAATAATTTTGGAGTAAAATATTTTGAGATGGTAAAAATTTCAACAGGAATCCTGACAGCACAAAGATACAGATAACATTTCAACTAAAAGAATTGTAAACACAGTTAAGTATGGAAAATAGCAGTTAGACTATAGACCAAAACATTCAATAACCGTATGTTTATGATTAAAGGGACCTCTGCAAACTTCAAAGGCATCATATTTAACTTTCACAAACGGCAATAACTATATGACACATATACAGATGTTATAGTGCTCTAAATGGTCATTTCAGTTTCTCACCATGTTTGGATTTCAAATAGAATTCTTTTAAGAAAGAAAGCAAATCTTGCCAAAGTCTACCTAGAAAATCTAAGGACTTTGAGACAGCCTACATAGGGAAGGCTGTGAGCAATAAGCACCAACTGCAAATTTACAAAGCTGACTACTATCTGACAGGCTGCTCCCTGTTACCACATGTAAGTACCAGCTTACCCTGTCTTTGAAGGTGAATTACTTTTGAAAACTTTGTCTAAACTGTGTCTAGTGAAGTTTGCTCCCCTTTCAATGGCCTAAACTATCTTATGTTTAATGTATATTAAGACTGATAACATGGTGCATTAATATCAGACAGTTACATAAACATACAGTTTACAGTTAACTAGCTTTCCTGTGTAGATAAATTTTCAGCATGTAACAAGATAAAGTTTCAGCGTGTAACAACATACAGCTGTCTATTTCTGCAGAGAGGAGACTGAATGTCTCAAAGATGTCCATGTAACTAACACACCGTACTTGTGTCTGCCAGCACACTCATACTCCATAAGCACTCTGTAGTACCCATATAGTCCAAAGCTTCGTAAAGGAGCCTTTACCCCTCCAAGTAAAGACAAAATTGAAGTATTGCTGCCAGCTTTAATAGAAAATTAAGCCAGCCAATGAAATACTTTTCCATTTCCACTACATATATTTTAACTGTCGGTACTTGTAGCACTATCCATGAAAACCTCCTACAATACTTTAAGATGCCCAAGGATCTCACTCTGACGATAAAATTTGTTCAGCAATGACAGAACACAGTGCGACAATAAGAGCAACACTATATGCAAAGCACTGCTACTGTGCACGATGTCTAAATATAGGGCTTCTAAGTGGTGTGGGGGGAACAAAGTCTCGGAAGGTTGCAGAATAATCACTAAGTCTTAAGAAAAAAAAATAATTACTACTACTGTGGCAAAATACATCTTTCCTTGATGCAAGGGACTTTAAGAAAATATCCTTTTTATTGTTAGAGCCTGTATCTAATGAAAGAGTGGAATCAAAAGACACTCTGTAAACGTGGCTTGCTGTACATATCCATCAAATCCCACCACTCTGACTTCTGCTGGAGGTTCCTACCCTCTGACACGTACAGAGTCACACCAATAATCCAAACTATGCACCACATGTGAATTTCCATTTCTTTTTCTTTGGAAAGAGAGAGGAATTTACCTGCCATTTTTGGTGATTTAAAAACAGTGAGATAAGAAATAAACAGCTAAGAAGCATATAGAAATGTCAAGGCTTGGAGCCTGGTGTTTCTGCTACACTGATTAAGATGCACTGATGAAACACCCAAAGTGTTACGGGAATGAATTTAAGCTGACTACATGGATATTTAAAATGAGCCTAATCATTCTAGTGTCAACATGCCTGTCAAGAAGATGGGACTTATGCATCAGACATGAACGCAGATTTAGCTGCAGCAGTTCAAAGTACTACGTCCTCAGGTTGCCACCCTCCTCTGCCAGAGGCCACTCGCTGTTGCACAGGTGGCTGAATTTGCTGCATTCCTTTAACATTACATCACTGCATCTGTACCACTATAGCTTACAGTATAACATCTTTGCCAGAAGTCACTGCTAAGAAGCATCATGTGAAACTTCTATAAACTAGTCCTTCCACACTCCGTACCAGCCTCTATTACTAGCAAGGAAGACAAGAGGGAAAATGCTGTGCAATTTGCACAATCACACTGCAATCACTGCCAGGTTTCCTAGTGGCTGGCCCCACTTTTTGCCTTAATTCATTATGCATCTGATAGAAAATTATTCAAGCTTACTGACTGAAGACAAAAAACAACACTAACATACCTGCTAATCAAGCAGAATAAGATGGACCAAGACTTACATCTCTGAAAAGTCAAAACTAACCACATTGTACAGCAACAAGACTTAAAACTAGCTGAAAGACTGCCTTTTTAAAGCACAATCCACTACATTAACAGCTCCTATACTTAAGCTACAGGTACTGAAACCACTGCTATAAAAAGAGCCATCTCTGGTACAGAACTGGAAGGACAAGCTGACACAGCAGATGGCTGTGTGACCACTCAGTGGAACACCAAAAGGTGGAAGAAATGGGCCAACAGCAATCTCATGAATTTCAGTAAAGGGAAATGACAAGTCTGCACCATGGGAAGAGTAACCTCACACACTGATGCATAAGTAAAAAAACATTTTTACTTTAGGGGTGACCAAATGCTGGAACAGCTTGTCCAAGCAGGTTCTGGAGTCTCCGTCCTTGGAAGTATTCAAAACCTGGCTGGACACATGGTCCTGAGCAACCTGCTCTTGTTAGCTCTGCTGTGAGCTGGGAGTTTGGATTAGATGATCTCCAGAGATCTTGGACCTCCCACCTCAACCATTCTGTGATTATTTATCAGTTTTCTAATGAGAACAGTAATTTGTAATGACAGACCAAATCTAGATTACTTGTTTGTATCAAGAAAAAAAAAAAACAAACAACAGATTAAGTGCTTAATACCAGCACTGAACATGATTTTTTTTAAGCCACAGTTTTCAACATCTACACTGCTGCTGTTGTTTCTTATCTAAGCAGAAGTGCTTGTATTGTACCTATAAACTATACATATAAATGACAAATGGCTGCTGACTGAAAGAAAAAAAATAATCCAAACTACCAATTCTCCTTTTGTAGGAGCTATATCGAAACTCCTTATAGAAATTAAGCCTTAAACCCCATGAAAAAGATACATTTATTGCTTCAAAACATGTATCTGTCATTTACTGATATCAGGTCCCTATTTCAGAAGTCTTTCTTCTATAAGAAAACAATCATATAAATGCTAGAAATAAAAACATACTGATGTCACCATTAGATGTAGCAATCAAAAAACTTTACAGTTTAAAATAAGACTTTTCAACTATATTACCTACAGTCGCTATAGTTTCATGAAACAAATCTAAAGGTTTTGAAAAGAAAGTGAGGAGTGTACAAACTGATGCTATAAAATATTCCAAGTATTTTAAAACTCTTACTTATCTTTGTAAAAGTCTGATACGTTATGCTTCCTTTAACTCAAACCCCACTTCTATTTACTGAGACACCTACTCTGGTTGTCTGGTAATCTGTACATAAGGTACAAATTATTTGGAATAAGATGTGATTCTACAACTTTTTCATTGCGTTTTCCCTGTGTTTCCTACAGAAGTCTGTGTTGGCAACTGTCTGAAATACAAGTGGACTTTGAAAAAGAACAATGCATAGAAGGAAGGAAACAAACACATGGAGGAGGAGCCATGAATAGCCAGAAGGCACAAGGCTTGAAATAGGACCTAGGATAATCCAGAAAAGACTACCACAGATAACAGAGCGAGAAGGGACTGAGAATCCAGCATGGAGGAAAGGAAGTGTTTGGACCAGCCTGCCAAGAGGATATGAGGAGTGGCTGCTACTACTGCACCACACTTTCCTGATATGTCCACACCACCTTTCCTTTAATTATCTAGGGGAATCTAGCAATCTCCAACATCCCAAACAACAGACAACTTCACTTGAAAATGATCATGTTTTATGTCAGGCAGCTACTGAACAACTGGCTAGAGAGAAAGGCAGTTCCAGATCAATGTTGAGTGCATGGATTTTAGCACAAAATCTTGAACGTTGTAAAACACTGAAAT